>NC_084739.1:13707684-13761301 GCF_033978785.1 Entelurus aequoreus
CCCATGTCCGAGTTTTTGCCTCCGCGACTGCCGAAGCCGCACACCGCTTGGCCTGTCGGTACCTGTCCGCTGCCTCAGGAGTCCTATGAGCCAAAAGAACCCGATAGGACTCCCTTCTTCAGCTTGACGGCATCCCTCACCGCCGGTGTCCACCAACGGGTTCTAGGATTACCGCCACGACAGGCACCAACTACCTTGCGGCCACAGATCCAATCAGCCGCCTCAACAATAGAGGCGCGGAACATGGTCCATTCGGACTCAATGTCCAGCACCTCCCTCGTGACATGTTCAAAGTTCTTCCGGAGGTGGGAATTGAAACTCTCTCTGACAGGAGACTCTGCCAGGCGTTCCCAGCAAACCTTCACAATGCGTTTGGGCCTGCCAGGTCTGTCCGGCATCCTCCCCCACCATCGCAGCCAACTCACCACCAGGTGGTGATCGGTAGAAAGCTCCGCCCCTCTCTTCACCCGAGTGTCCAAAACATGAGGCCGCAAATCCGACGACACAACAACAAAGTCGATCATGGAACTGCGGCCTAGGGTGTCCTGGTGCCAAGTGCACATATGGACACCCTTATGTTTGAACATGGTGTTCGTCATGGACAATCTGTGACGGGCACAAAAGTCCAATAACAAAACACCGCTCGGGTTCAGATCCGGGCAGCCATTCTTCCCAATCACGCCTCTCCAGGTTTCACTGTCGCTACCAACATGAGCGTTGAAGTCCCCCAGTAGAACGAGGGAATCACCCTGGGGAGCACTCTCAAGTACTACCCTCGAGTGAATCCAAAAAGGGTGGGTACTCTGAGCTGCGGTTTGGCGCATAAGCGCAAAACACAGTCAGGACCCGTTCCCCCACCCGAAGGCGGAGGGAAGCTACCCTCTCATCCACCGGGTTGAACTCCAACATGCAGGCTCTGAGCCGGGGGGCAACAAGAATTGCCACCCCGGCCCGTCGCCTCTCACTGCCGGCAACGCCAGAGTAGAAGAGAGTCCAGCCCCTCTCGAGAGAACTGGTTCCAGAGCCCTTGCTGTGCGTCGAAGTGAGTCCGACTATGTCTAGTCGGAACTTCTCCACCTCGCGCATTAGCTCAGGCTCCTTCCCCCCCAGCGAGGTGACGTTCCACGTCCCAAGAGCTAGCTTCTGTAGCCGAGGGTCGGACCGCCAAGTGCCCTGCCTTCGGCTGCCGCCCAGCTCGCATCGCACCCGACCTCTATGACTCCTGCTATGGGTGGTGAGCCCATTGGAGGGGGAACCCACGTTGCCTCTTCGGGCTGTGCCCGGCCGGGCCCCATGGGGACAGGCCCGGCCACCAGGCGCTCGCCATCGTGCCCCACCTCCGGGCCTGGCTCCAGAGGGGGGGCCCGGTGACCCGCGTCCGGGCGAGGGAAATCTGGGTCCATAGTTTTTATTTTTCATTGAGGTCTTCGAGCTGCTCTTTGTCTGATCCCTCACCTAGGAGCAGTTTGTCTTGGGAGACCCTACCAGGGGGCATAAAGCCCCCGGACAACATAGCTCCTAGGATCATTGGGACACGCAAACTCCTCTACCACGGTAAGGTGGCAGCTCAGAGAGGAGAAAATCCCAATGAATTGCAAAACATGGTAACCTCAGTAAGCTATGATTATATAATTTATAGTCAGTTATAGGGCTGTGAATCTTTGGGTGTCCCACGATTTGATTCAATATCGATTCTTGGGGTCACGATTCGATTCAAAATCGATTTTTTTCAATTCAACACGATTCTCGAGTCAACAACGATTTTTTTCCCGATTCAAAACGATTCTCTATTCATTCAATACATAGGATTTCAGCAGGATCTACCCCAGTCTGCTGACATGCAAGCAGAGTAGTAGATTTTTGTAAAAAACTTTTATAATTGTAAAGGACAATGTTTTCTCAACTGATTGCAATAATGTAAATTTGTTTTAACTATTAAATGAACCAAAAATATGACTTATTTTTGCAAGTGTAAGCCACTGTGACACTATTGTTATTTTTTTTCTTTTTTTTTCTATAAATGTCTAATGATAATGTCAATGAGGGATTTTTAATCACTGCTATGTTGAAATTGTAACTAATATTGATACTGTTGTTGATAATATTAATTTTTGTTTCACTACTTTTGGTTTGTTCTGTGTCGTGTTTGTGTCTCCTCTCAATTGCTCTGTTTATTGCAGTTCTGAGTGTTGCTGGGTCGGGTTTGGTTTTGGAATTTGATTGCATTGTTATGGTATTGCTGTGTATTGTTTTATTGGATTGATTAATTAAAAAAAAAAAATCAAAAAATTAAAAGATAATAAAAATCGATTTTTTAAAAATGAGAACCGATTCTGAATCGCACAACGTGAGAATCGCGATTCGAATTCGAATCGATTTTTTCCCACACCCCTAGTCAGTTTTACATTTTATTCATATAGGTAGATTGTCAATCGTCAGTCCTGAAAACCAAATCAATCTTGTAGCGATCTTTAAAATGCATTTTATAAAATAAAATGCATTTTAAAGTCTGGTAACAATTTTGATCTAAAACTACTTTTTACAATTATATATTATATAGCTTATTATAGTTTTTTTTAGTGCATCTGTGTGTGCAGCAGTGTGTGACAACTACAGATTACTGCATCTTGCTGGGGTAGGAACTCCCTATTCAAGCTGAGGTTTGTAAATTCCCAATTTTCTCGAATGCAGCATATAGAAATATAGGGAAAGCTAAACAGTCTTTGGAGTAAGTATTAGATGATTTTCCCCACTTAAGTTATGCATGTTATTACTGTATCACTGTTAATTGGTTCCAGATATGACCGCAATAATTTTTCCATTAAGTTAATATTAATTATAAATCAAATATTTTCAATGCTTGAGCATAAAAAACTGTTGGCTACCTTCTAAATGTTTTTCAACATTATACGATCCCTCTAGACATGGAATAACACCATTTAGTCACCTTTACGCAATATAATATATAGTGATGCTGCTTGAGGCTGATTGTTTTGGTCTCCTCTAGTGGCAGATACTACTGTAGTTCTGATATTTGTAGTCTATTTAGCCATTATTGTACTTGAAAATGCTTAATTTAGGAACCATAAAACATGTAGAATATTCTTTAAAAATGTTTTTTTTTATATAAAAAAAAATATTGCAAATCTGTAATATTATAGGTCCAATGTGGCGAGGGATGTTGATTTTAACAATGTTTTAATCACCATTTTGGTTAATATGGTTCAACCACCTCTCTTTAACTTTCTCTACACGAACACCGATATTTTAAAACACACATTTTTCAATATATTTAGAACATGGGTATTACATTTTTAAAGCTACAGACAGTGATTCCATTTTGTGCACTGGTACATGTCTGTGTGTGTGTGTGTGTCACTTATACAACGACTAAAACATTCACGTTGTCTATGAATGAGTCCTGATTTTAAAAACAATACACACTGCTTTGCACATCTAATGTATCACTATATTGATGAACAGAGGCTTTATTAATTACAACCAAGTCAGCTGTGGTTGCATTTTAAGGCTTCTGATTGGCCCAAATGCACATGACATCAAAATAAATGTGAATTTTAATTTTTTTTTAACTGAAGTTGGAAAAATGTGTATTTCTGAAAATAATCATGACCTCCATTACGAATGACTGTCGGTTCCTTGTCCATTTAAACATGTCTAACCCATCAAACGTCAATCAACTATTCTGAATGAAATGCGGTGTTCAAATTCCGATATTTATGTTTCAGACGCTGTTGACTGAGTGCGTGGGCCCTCGCATGGAGGAAATCGGCATGGTAACTGCCACGGCGTCTGCAGGCAACCCCTCTTACGTCTGCAAAATGTTTCGGTAAGGCTCCAGAATCCAGATTGTCGTATTTGTTTTTTATGAAATGTTTTATATTTGCATTGACGACTCCTGATGACATGCATGTGTGTTGTTTCAGCATTGTAGAAGAGGGCTTGTCCTATCGCTTCCATGCTTCCTGGCCATTTGTTTTGCAAATACTTGGTTGCTTTTACAAGGTTGCAGGCAGACAGGCACACCCCGTCATGACCAAGGTATTTCATTATATATAAGTATAACCATGTAGTGTTTAAAAAAAAATTAGAATAGAGTTGTATAAATGATTGCTAAAATAGTTACTTGATCAGTATTTACAGTTTAAATAGTAGAGTAAGCGTTTTGGTAAATAGCATCCAAACTTAAATCGATGTCCTGGATGCATTTTACACCTTTTCCTTCACATGCAGTCCCTACAGTCTCTTGCCGACCTTCGTGCTACTCCTCGATTCCCCTTCAGTGGTGAGCTGGATCTGGCAGTAGGGGGCGCTGTGGAGAGCATGGGTCCAGAGGTTGTTTTGGGTGTGGTGCCTCTCAACATTACGGGTTATGAGTAAGTCTCACATATTACAGCAAGTGTTTTTGGATGCAATAGTAACTGTGGTCTTTGCCAGCGACGACCTGGAGTTCCCCCGCAGTTGGCTGATCCCTGTCATTCGTGATCACGTCAAGAACACTCAGCTGGGCTTTTTCATCTCCTACTTCCTTCCTCTGGCCTCCACGCTCAAACAGAGAGGTGAGTCGGATGATATCATGGTGGGTTTTTTTTTTTTTACATCTGACCTTCCTCAAATTTGTGTCCTGTGTTGCAGCCGAAGAGTTTGAACAAGCGGGTCAAAAACTAGAAGCCAAAGTCTATCAGACTTTACAGCTTCAGGTAACATCATTGTTTTGCATCTTGTGCTGTGTCAATCCAGCCTTTGACAGTCATCAAGTCTTACAACGACTTATTTTTCCTGACGGAAAAAGGGATTGCATATATTTGGAGAGGCACTTACTTTTTGAAGTGGATATTTGTTGACTAATAGAGACAACCGTCTATTGGAATAGGGGCCACTATTTGAGGAAATACACTAGTTTGCAGCGCCTGTCTTGTCTTTCAGATATGGACCATGTTACCTGGTTTTTGCACATGTCCCGTGGACCTGGTGGTGTCCTTCAAAGGCATCGCCCGCTCACTCGGCATGGCCGTCAATGAGCGGCCCGACCTGAGGCTCACAGTGTGCCAGGCCCTGCGCACCATTATCAATAAGAGTTGCAATACGGGTACGTTGTTGTGCGTGTGCAAAGACATACCTCTGTTTGACATGCTGCTGCTGTGTCTCGGCAGAGGACGAAAAGGCTGAAATGTGTCGCTTCTCCAAGAACTTCCTGCCCATCCTCTTCAACGTGTACAGCTTGCAGCCTGCAAACGGTGAGTCCGGAGCCTACAGGATGGCCGTCTTGGACACCATCAAAGTCTACTTGACTGTTACTGACCCACAGGTAAGTTAACATGCATGACACATATAGTCATCAAGGCGGCTCTTCCGAATTAAATCTTCACATGTCCTTAGATGGTCTCCACGTTCTTGGAAAAAGCCATAGAGAGGTTGACTAGCGCAGAAACCACAGAGTTCACACGGTAAGAAATTGTTTTTAAGGAGCATGTGATTAGAATTATTAGGCTCTAAGATGATTTTCAGCAACATTGATTTGCAGACATGTTTTTCCTACAACAAACCCCTTAAACCATAGGTCGTTCCATCCTCGAGAGGGCATCAATATCAGCTGTTCCCATTTGAAACAAATCAAGGTCTTTTTATTGGAGGCCAAAAGCTAAAAGAATCCCACACAAGAGTTTAATATAAATGTATTTGTGGCGGGCCATCACATAGAAATTAATTAGTGATTTGCGATCCCACTGATTTTCTTTCCGATCCGATATCAAGTAAAACCTGCATCCTATTGAATTAAATTTGTATCCACACCTGCCTTTTTAGCAACTGCAAACCGGTTTAAAGTTCTGGCATGCATCTTTGTCACCTTATCTTCTGGGCAACATGAAGGCACAGCACTTTGGCACAGTGCCCCATTTCACTGTGTAAATGTGCAATTCCGAAGTTGTGCAAAACAGGGCTGCCAATTGACCTTGGGGAACTATAGGGACTTGGCGCCTACAGACACATCTATATAACTAAAATGTGTCGCTTGTATTGAAGTGCGAGGTTTTTTCTCCCACAGACTATTCTCTGTCCTCTGTAGAGTGACAGGCAGAGAAGAATTATTGTGGTTGTGTAAGTGGGAACGTATTAGTGCGGTGATTGTCAAACTGTGGTACTCGTGCTCCATCTAGTAGTACGCAAAGAATCACATGATTAAAGTACAGTGTTGTATATTCAAACAGTGTTACTGTTCAAAACTGTGTAATAGTACAGTGGCCAAACATATTAAATATACTTGTTCAATAAAACATCTGCATTGTTTTTAATAAATACGTTGGCCTACTACGCCACTGTATTTTAATGTTTGTCGCTATGGTGGTACTTTTAGAGCCAAGTTTTTTCTGAGGAGGTACTTTGTGAAACCACTGTATTAGTAGATGACTTGATAGCTTGTATCTGTAAAATGTCCAGGCAAAGAGTGGGAATCCTGCAGTCGTCAAATTTAACTTTTAAGAAAGACTTGTATCACTTTACGTGGGATCAAAAATGGCATTTTCAATGGTTTTTATAGGAATTTGTTGTCAGTTTTTGTGAGTTTAACATTTTTGGTTAATTTAATGAACAGATAATTCTAAAAGGCCCTCTGTTTAAATTTAACCTTTATTCATGAGTCAACAAAGCCAAATATGACTACAAAAAAAAGAAAGTTTAGTTATATGATAAAGCTGAAATCATACGTTGTAGACTTATGTCCCTGTCCTGTCTTAGGCTGTCCATGATGGACCTTGTGGTTGCCATGACTCCCTTCTTGAATCAGCTCACCATGACGAAAACCTTTCAGCTCATCAGACCACATCTGGAGGTTTGTTTGTTTGTTTACATTCCTTCAAAGCTGCGCCAGCTCCGATAGGTCTTTCTCCTCTTCTCACCTGTCCCGTTCTATTGTTCTCAGACTAAAGAACCGATGATGCAGAAGAAGGCGTACCGCGTGCTGGAGGAGATGTGCGCCGGAGAGCGAGACGAGTGCAGGGCGTTCGTCGTGGGCAATCTTGAGACGCTTAAAGCGGTCCTGCTGAAGACTCTGATACACGCCTCTTCACCAGCAAAAAGGGTGAAGAAAAAAAACTCTTATCAATGTAGCTTTATTGGCTAACTTTTCCAGTGATTTATACTTGTGCTTTTCTATTGCGCTCAGCCGCGACTGAAGTGTCTGATCCACATTGTGAGAAGACTCGGCCAAGAACACAAAGACTTCATCTCATCACTGCTGCCTGAGGTACAATCACACACACACACACACACACACCTTGCACGGGCTGTGAGTGATTCCTTACATTCACACAAGGATGCTGTCTCCTCCAGGTGGTCATATGTACCAAAGAGGTTTCTGTTGGGGCCCGTAAAAATGCATACTCTCTGCTGGTGGAAATTGGAAATGCTTTTGTGCGCTTCTGTGGAAACCATAAAGGTAAGAAATACTAAATCCGACTTTAATGGCTTTATGTATACCGTATTTTTCGGACTATAAGTCGCAGTTTTTTTCATAGTTTGGCCGGGGGTGCGACTTATACTCAGGAGCGACTTATGTGTGAAATTATTAACACATTACCGTATAAGTATAAGATTTCATGGGATTTAGCGATTAAGAGTGACAGATTGTTTGGTAAACGTATAGCATGTTCTATATGTTATAGTTATTGAATGACTCTTACCATAATATGTTACGTTAATATATCAGGCACGTTCTCAGTTGGTTATTTATGCGTCATATAACGTACACTTATTCAGCCTGTTGTTCACTATTCTTTATTTATTTTAAATTGCATTCAAATGTCTATTCTTGGTGTTGGGTTTTATCAAATAAATTTACCCCAAAAATGCGACTTATACTCCAGTGCGACTTATATATGTGTTTTTTCCTTCTTTATTATGCATTTTCGGCCGGAGCGACTTATACTCCGAAAAATACGGTAGTTATAATGATGACCGATTAAATAACTGGTTGTTTGGCATTCTATAGGTTGTGCGGAATTTTTTTTTTGGAAAAAAAAATAGGGAAGCAAAATGGCGTGTACTACATGGCTGCCATTTTGCTGTAATGAGCTAGTTAGCTAGCTAGTAGCAGCAGCTTGATTTCCAAATATTGGGTTGATTCCAGTTGTATTTAAATTTGTTAATTGTTTTTAAAAACCATGTATCTATATCTGCTAATTTAACTTTTGTAAATGGCATTAATTAGCTCGTTTGTAGCAGTAGCTTTATCTTGCTATAATGTGTAGTGGTTTCACGTTTATGTTTAAGTAAATTACATTTTTCACTGTTTATAAAAAAGAAATGTCAAAAACGTGTATATCTGTCTTGTCTACTACTTTTCCTTTACATGCTTAAATAATATGATTGACTAGCTAGCTTGTAGCATAGTTTCATCTTGCTAAATTCAGAGAGTTCAAAGATTCTTTATATACCATACATTGCGAGTTTACCGCACATTGTTTATGAAAAGAAAGAAAAATCTAATTAAAGGACTTAAGTGTGTCCTTTTTTTTATCCATTCATTTTCATATTTCATATCCATTCAGAGCTACTTCTTTGTTTTTAATGTCTATTTTCTGCTGGATTTACTCTATTTTATGCTGCAGCTCTCACATATACTGTAATATTGTACATGGTAAT
This sequence comes from Entelurus aequoreus, assembly GCF_033978785.1. Classification (NCBI taxonomy): domain Eukaryota; kingdom Metazoa; phylum Chordata; class Actinopteri; order Syngnathiformes; family Syngnathidae; genus Entelurus; species Entelurus aequoreus. The sequence continues at coordinate 13,716,343 of NC_084739.1, forward strand.
TGTTACACATTGTATATATGATATAGACATATAATATATCAGTATATATAATATACTGTACATATATTATGTAAATATTATGTATATATGTTATATTTTATATCGTTATATTTAGTCTATTTATACCTGCATTGTCCTTTCCATCCTTACAATTTCCATCATTGTAACTGAGCTACTGTGTGGAACAATTTCCCTTGTGGATCATTAAAGTTTGTCCAAGTCTAAGTCTAAACAAATGCCATTACTTGGCTAACTAGCTTGTAGCTATAGCTTTATCGTGCTAAATCGTAAATTTGCATTTGTTTTCCAATAATCTTTAAATATTTAGGAAAAAAGAGCCACACTTTTTATTGTTATGTAGCACAGTAATGAAAAGTTTACAATGTGGTGTTTTACAGAGGCCATGGAGCTGTACCTGCCCTTAGTGTATGTTGGCCTTACGGGCCCCGTCACCATGATCACCTGCTCAGTGATGGCCCTCACGCGACTGCTGTATGAGTACAAAGGTATAAAGCACCCCCACTTAGAAGCGCAAGACATAAGACGTCAAACATCCTTTGTATTGTTGCCAGACGACATAGACGTGTCTGCCATGGAGGAGCTGCTGCACAAGGTCTGTATGCTGCTGAGCTCGCGCACCAGAGATGTGGTCAAAGCAGCGCTGGGCTTCATCAAGGTCATCATCTTCGTCATGGATTCCGATACGCTGGCATCGCATATCAGTGTCATGGTACTTACAAACATCATGCCAACTTCCTGGAATGCTCTCTTAGGAGACCCGTGTTTTTAGCGTTCATGTCTTTGTGTCAGATGGAAGCCATCGGTACTATCAACAATGATGTGAGACGACACTTCAGAGCCAAACTCAAGAACGTCTTCACCAAGTTTGTCAGAAAGTTTGGGTAAGGTTTTTTATTTTATTCATAGTCAAACAAGGTCTTATTGGATTCATCTATCTGGGTCTAATTTTGTTTATAATCTCTGGTATTCACTATTTTCATTCCATTTACAAACCCCGTTTCCATATGAGTTGGGAAATTGTGTTAGATGTAAATATAAATGGAATACAATGATTTGCAAATCCTTTTCAACCCTTATTCAGTTGACAACATATTTGATGTTCAAACTCATAAACTTTATTTTTTTTTTGCAAATAATAATTAACTTAGAATTTCATGGCTGCAACACGGGCCAAAGTAGTTGGGAAAGGGCATGTTCACCACTGTGTTACATGGCCTTTCCTTTTAACAACACTCAGTAAACGTTTGGGAACTTAGGAAACACATTTTTTAAGCTTCTCAGGTGGAATTATTTCCCATTCTTGCTTGATGTACAGCTTAAGTTGTTCAACAGTCCGGTTGTGGTATTTTAGGCTTCATAATTCCGTTGTGGTATTTTAGGCTTCATAATGTGCCACACATTTTCAATGGGAGACAGGTCTGGACTACAGGCAGGCCAGTCTAGTACCCGCACTCTTTTACTATGAAGCCACGTTGATGTAACACGTGGCTTGGCATTGTCTTGCTGAAATAAGCAGGGGCGTCCATGGTAACGTTGCTTGGATGGCAACATATGTTGCTCCAAAACCTGTATGTACCTTTCAGCATTAATGGCGCCTTCACAGATGTGTAAGTTACCCATGTCTTGGGCACTAATACACCCCCATACCATCACACATGCTGGCTTTTCAACTTTGCGCCTGTAACAATCAGGATGGTTGTTTTCCTCTTTCGTCCGGAGGACACAACGTCCACAGTTTCCAATAACAATTTGAAATGTGGACTCGTCAGACCACAGAACACTTTTCCACTTTGTGTCAGTCCGTCTTAGATGAGCTCAGGCCCAGCGAAGCCGACGGCGTTTCTGGGTGTTGTTGATAAACGGTTTTCGCCTTGCATAGGAGAGTTTTAACTTGCACTTACAGATGTAGCGACCAACTGTAGTTACTGACAGTGGGTTTCTGAAGTGTTCCTGATGCAGTACAGCCTGAGGGATCGAAGGTCACTGAATTTCTCCAGATTCTCTGAACCCTTTGATGATATTACGGACCGTAGATGGAGAAATCCCTAAATTCCTTGCAATAGCTGGTTGAGAAAGGTTTTTCTTCAACTGTTCAACAATTTGCTCACGCATTTGTTGACAAAGTGGTGACCCTCGCCCCATCCTTGTTTGTGAATGACTGAGAATTTCATGGAATCTACTTTTATACCCAATCATGGCACCCACCTGTTCCCAATTTGCCTGTCACCTGTGGGATGTTCCAAATAAGTGTTTGATGAGCATTCCTCAGCTTTATCAGTATTTATTGCCACCTTTCCCAACTTCTTTGTCACGTGTTGCTGGCATCAAATTCTAAAGTTAATGATTATTTGCCAAAAAAAAAAAATGTTTATGAGTTTGAACATCAAATATGTTGTCTTTGTAGCATATTCAACTGAATATGGGTTGAAAATGATTTTCGAATCATTGTATTCCGTTTATATTTACATCTAACACAATTTCCCAACTCATATGGAAACAGGGTTTGTATAACATCTGCCCATTCATATTCATTTAGCATTTTGCTAGCCTGCTAGCTCGTAGAAATAACCTCACACTTGTAATTCATAGAAATACTGTAGTGCTACTGTAATTTTGGAAAACCTTTACCGTATTTTCCGGATCATAAGGCGCACTGCCGATGAATGGTCTGTTTTTTTAATCTTTTTTCTTATACAAAGCTTATAGGGCGCATTAAAGGAGTGGTATTATTATTATTTTTTTCTAAATGTAAAACACTTCCTTGTGGTCTACATAACAGGTAATGATGGTTCTTTGGTCAAAATGTTGCATGGATTATGTTTTACTGATCATCTTGGAGCCGATTTCTGACAGTCGCTTCCGGATGCGCCGTTTTGTGGGCGGTCTTATTTACGTGGCTCATCTTCGGCAGCGTCTTCTCCTCGTCATAATTATTGTAGCGGTGTAGCGTGCAAGGACGGAGCTAACTGTTTTAATGACATTCAGACTTTACTTCAATCAATAACGGAGCAGCATCTCCTCATCCGGAAACAACCAACATGGTAAATGTGTCCCGTGAAAAAACGTCCGACCGGAACACTAATAACCAAAGTTCCTTGGGTGAATAATGTAAACTCACTATACCGGTATGTTTTAGCGCTTTCATGGTGAGTTTACTGACAGATATAAGTAAGAACTTTACACTACTTTATATTAGAAATGGCAACAGCGGAGGATGAATGTCACATTAGAAGAAGATGGAGAAAAAGAAAAATCTTATCGACTACGGTGTCAGCATGGACTACAAAGGTGGACTTGCGCAATTTTTCAGGATTTATGCAGATCCCAAATACAGATCAGCAGGTACTAGAAGGTAAGAAAAGTTGCTTTTGCATAATATTGCGAAACAAAATGCCAGATAATATGTCTTACCTTATACACACACCATTATAATACTCATTAAACGGTGCAGCCTACACTTATCGCTTATGTTTGACTGCCATCTACTTGTCACACTTTTTATTACACCATGTAACAAAAAAAATTGCTTCGAGGTGGGTAAGCTCAACCCAACATATTCCTTACATTAGGCGCACCGGGTTATAAGGCACACTGTCGAGTTTATGAGGGAAAAAAAGGATTTTAAGTGTGCCTTATAGTCTGGAAAATACGGTATATAACCTGCATACGTACACTTTGTCAGCTGGCTTGCTTGCCTGTAGCAGGATCTTAAACTGTCAAAATGTTTTATGTAATGTAATTTTATTTTTTTTTTTTAAATCTATTTGTGTGACATTTTATTAGCTATCTTGGAGATAATGCGTACACTGTAAAAATAGAAAAACAACAACACTATTGTAAATATGGCTGTATTACGTTAAAGTGTTTATATACTGTATGTACAGTATATTAGCTGGTTAGTTAGCTTGAAGCAGCAACTTGCGGTTGCTAATAGTTCGCCCACACTTGTAACTTTGCAAAATGCATTTGTATAAATAGGGCTATAATTACGATTGACATTGTTGTACAATCTTCACTTTTATATATTAGTTTTTAACAAATTTTACAAGCTGACTGGTCAACTTGTCGCAGGAGCTAGCTGCTAAGAGTGATGTATATTTTTGAAATACATTTTTGTAAATAGCCTTTTTTAATATACTTGTATTATTATATAATTATATAATGTGATGTTACTGTGTCTTTATTGTTTAGTTTTATGTGAATGATGTTAAAGATATATTGCTAGGCTGTTTGTGTCTTTAGGTTAAGAAATTAGTTATTATTTCTCCAGCAGTGACCGCTGTGGTCATAAGTACATGACACTAAAGGTAGTAAACAATACACACCCAATAAAAAACTTACTGTATGTCAGTTTCAAACACCGATGACATCTATTAAACAGACAAGAAGCAAGGAATTAAACAGAGACATGATTCAATATAGCTCAATGAGGAGAAACGTCTGGGCTGTACTCTTGTACAGTCTTCCACCACGCTCTGACGAAAGGATTGCACGCCTCCTCTTTTATTTGGACTTTCCCTGATTACATAGAATCAGCTGTTTCTAAAGGGAGAGGGGGTCGTAAACAGCCGTTCCCTCGGTCACAAAACAGTTCAAAGAAAAGATGCCTGGAGCTTGCGTCAGGTCCTGCTTCCTCTCCGCTTTGTAGATCTCGGGTCAAGACAAGATCTTCCTGTGGATCACAATAGATCAAAGAAACCGACATCTTCTTGTCGCTTCCCATCGTACACAGGGGAGTTTTACAAGCCTTTTGCTTGGTAAGATCAAGGACAGCTTTTGTCCTCTCGCCGGGAACTCATGGAAACAGAACGTTTTGGGATAACTTACATACAATTATTCTGACACTGTACTTTTAAGTGAGGCTAATAGTCTGTGTTATTTTGTTAGTTCAATGGTTATACTCATGCATGTTGATGTTGGGTGCAGGTTTGAGCTGGTGAAGAGCATGCTGCCCCCTGAATACCACAAGGTGCTGGCCAACATCCGCAAGGCGGAGGCTCGCAGCAAAAGACGCAAGCAGGTGTCGGAGCAACAGGATGACTCGTACAGTGAAGAAGAGACCCCTATAAAGAAGAGTGACAGGTAGAACGTGGCCACGTCTAGTTTAACTCGCACAATGTTGACCTCTTGGTTCTTTCCAGTATTGAAGACATCCTGGCGGATTCAGACAGCGACCTGTCAGAGGATGAAGGCAAGACTAGAAAGAAGAAAGGTGGGAAGCAGCAGAAGGGGCGAGCCTGGTTGAAAGAGGGCGAGGAGGATGACCCGCTCAACTTCTTGGATCCCAAAGTTTCCCAAAGAGTGCTTGGTAAGTAATACACTTCAGTGTTTCCCCCAGAAAATGTGTTAGTTAAGGTGGTGTCTCTCCGGCGGACAGACCGGGTAAGGGGGTGGGTGGGTGTAAGGATTGGTGTAACTCGGCCTGTCACCATCACGTCTCCACCTCGTCGCTGCCATACAGCCTGGGGGGGCAATAGACTAAAGACTCTGGTGACGTAGGCCGGCTTCGTCGCTTGAAGAAGCCTAAAATTTTTGGTTGTGTTTTCTGCTCCATTGGCTGAATGGCGATATACGATATATATCTCGATATTTTTTCCGTAAAGTAAAAACAAAACAGTCCTAGTTACCTGAGATACTCAGTATGTCATTATTATGACTTACTAAGTCAAAATAATGACTTACAAAGTCAAATTAATGACTTACCGTATTTTTCGAACTATAAGTCGCAGTTTTTTCATAGTTTGACCGGGGGTGCGACTTATACTCAGGAGCGACGTATGTGTGAAATTATTAACACATTACCGTAAAATATCAAATAATATTATTTAGCTCATTCACGTAAGGGACTAGACGTAAAAGATTTCATGGGATTTAGCGATTAGGAGTGACAGATTGTATGGTAAACGTATAGCATGTTCTATATGTTATAGTTATTTGAATGACTCTTACCATAATATGTTACGTTAACATACCAGGCACGTTCTCAGTTGGTTATTTATGCGTCATATAACGTACACTTATTCAGCCTGTTGTTCACTATTCTTTATTTCTTTTAAATTGCCTTTCAAATGTCTATTCTTGGTGTTGGGTTTTATCAAATAAATTTCCCCCAAAAATGCGACTTATACTCCAGTGCGACTTATATATGTTTTTTTCCTTCTTTATTATGCATTTTCGGCCGGTGCGACTTGTACTCCGGAGCGACTTATACTCCGAAAAATACGGTACTACTGTAAGTAAGCGTTTGTAATAAGCGTTTGAAAAAAAGAGTTAAAAGTGGGGCCACATACTGACATATGCTCAACTCATCATGCTTAATTTATTACAGCATTTGGGAAGCCTGTAGTTGATTTTTGTTATGTAAATATTATATTTTTATCAACATGTGATTGCAGGGACCCTGCCATTCAAAACTAGGCTGCTACATTACTAATGATTAATGTAACTATAGCTGAAAAAATAGTACAATAGCAATAGGAGAGATTATTCATCCCTGAACACCATGGAGTTCATGTAGGCTTTATGATGCTGTTACATTATTATATCAACTATCAGAAAAAGCTTCAGGAAACTCTTCATTTAACATAATGTCCTTTTTTGCTGCTTCAACACAGCTCAATCAACACAGAAAAAGGTCAAGTGAAATAAGTTAGTTGTTAACTGTAGGTCAATAATGCTTGTCTTTCTCTCAGACAGACGGGGCTTTGCTGTCCGTAACACACACACACGCGGACGCACGCACACACGTGCACACACACCGCGAAATGAGCTAACGTTACGCTAAAAGCTAATTAGCCTTCACCTCAAAGACTGCGAGCGACTGCAAAACAAAAAGAGCAATGTGTTGTTATTTTCCAGCCACCAACCCTGAGCGGAAGAAGAGCTCCAAGGCTGATCACGGCTTCAAGGTGACGTCAGACGGGCGACTGATCATCAAAGAAGAAGACGACGAGGACGTAAAGCAGAAAGGTGAACACCATTGTTCTCACAGAAGACCTAAAATGTCCTAAAATATGGAACTTGATGCTTTTCACAGACGGTGAGATAAAGGACATTCTAGAAGAGGTTGGAGTGAAGAGTGTGAGTAACTTAATGAAAGAATGTGAAGTATCACATTTACAAAAACTTTGACACTTTACCCCTCTTTTTGTTCAGAAAAAGAGCCAAAAGAGGAAGCTAGAAGATGAGCAATTGGACAACATGGACGTAGAACCTCAGCTCAAATACAAAGGTACTCAGCGACCATTATCAATATATTCATTCTTTTTACATACTAGCTGGTAATTACATCCAATTTATTGCTTAAACTGTACACATCGAAACAGATATTGAACTGAAAAATAAATTACAAAATATTGTAAACTTCAGAAAGTGGACGGAGGGAAGTTACCCAGCTAGCAATTATTTAGTTTATTATTATTTATATTTGCTTCTAATAAATCAAATCCAATCAAACTTTGTTTATATAGCACTTTTCATACGCAGGTAAGTGACAACACAAAGTACATCACGCCAAAAAAAAAGAGCAGAAGTGAATAGACAACACACAGCACTATTGACAAAAAGCAGCAACAAAAAACATGCCGTGGTTGTGAGGATTGAGGAAAAAATATTCTTTATTTTTACTATTGCATTTCAAAATTGCTACTGCATTTATTGCATTTGCATTTAAACATTTTAAACTATTTAATAATGTTAAAGGAATTGTTTGAATTAATGATTAAAAAAATAAATTTTAAAATGAAATTTTAACTTATTAGTTGTATTATTACAAAAACATAACATGCAGTTTAAATATTTTATTTTATTATTTATGATATTATATTGAATTTTCTGCCATTTATAGTAAAAAATAATAGACACATTGGATTACAAGCCATAAAACAACTCATGTTGCTCTGAAAGTTCCAGAAAAACTCCTTGTTTAATTAAATGTAATGTTTTATTTTATTTATTTTGTTCACAATGTAAGTTTAAAAGAGCAACAAAAAAGACATATAACACTATTTTTTTTATTGTAATATTTTTTAATTGGTTTCTTTTTCCCTTGATCATGTACAATTTGAGTAAATGTTTTGCTTGTATGATAACATTAAAAATAAATATATATTTTATTATATTTCTAATGTATTTTCTGTCATTTAAAGTAAATTAAAATTAACATTCAGTTTATATTTTATTGTGATATTATTTATTATATTATTGTATTTCTAACCATTTTAAAGTAGCAATAACATGATAATGTGATCAAAAGGTCAGAAAACAATTAGTGTTACTATCAGTGTTCCATAAAGACTTGTTGAATAAAACCTTGTTTAATGTCATTTCTATTTTTTTATTTTATTGATTTTGGCAGTTAGAAAATAACAAAAAGACATACAAACAACGCTAATTAATACATTTTTGTATTTAATTTATTAATTGGTTTCTTTTTCCCCTTCATCATTTTCAATTGGAGTGAATTTTTTGACCATTTTCTTGTGTTCCCAGCTGGTGGTAAAGGTATCCACAGAGCTGTGGGAGCCAGCAGAGACTCTGGAACAGAGTACAAGTCAAAGGTGACACAGCCAACATGTGTGACGTTAAATATAAATACATGCTGAGCACCTTTATTTTATTTTTGCATGGAACAGAAAGGCAAAGGTGATGTGAAGAAACAAGGCAAACTGGACCCCTACGCTTATATTCCTCTTAGGAAGGAACAACTCAATCGCAGGTATGATGTCATCATGAAAATATCACTAAAGAAAGTACACTCTTTGTGTGTCTTATTGCCACTCCTATGTGACATTGTGTGTCTTATTGCCACTCCTATGTGACATTGTGTGTCTTATTGCCACTCCTATGTGACATTGTGTGTCTTATTGCCACTCCTATGTGACATTGTGTGTCTTATTGCCACTCCTATGTGACATTGTGTGTCTTATTGCCACTCCTATGTGACATTGTGTGTCTTATTGCCACTCCTATGTGACAGTGTGTGTCTTATTGCCACTCCTATGTGACATTGTGTGTCTTATTGCCACTCCTATGTGACATTGTGTGTCTTATTGCCACTCATATGTGACATTGTGTGTCTTATTGCCACTCCTATGTGACATTGTGTCTTATTGCCACTCCTATGTGACATTGTGTGTCTTATTGCCACTCCTATGTGACATTGTGTGTCTTATTGCCACTCCTATGTGACATTGTGTGTCTTATTGCCACTCCTATGTGACAGTGTGTGTCTTATTGCCACTCCTATGTGACAGTGTGTGTCTTATCGCCACTCCTATGTGACATTGTGTGTCTTATTGCCACTCCTATGTGACATTGTGTGTCTTATTGCCACTCCTATGTGACATTGTGTGTCTTATTGCCACTCCTATGTGACATTGTGTGCATTATTGCCACTCCTATGTGACATTGTGTGTCTTATTGCCACTCCTATGTGACATTGTGTGTCTTATTGCCACTCCTATGTGACATTGTGTGTATTATTGCCACTCCAATGTGACATTGTGTGTCTTATTGCCACTCCTATGTGACATTGTGTGTCCTATTGCCACTCCTATGTGACATTGTGTGTCTTATTGCCACTCCTATGTGACTTTGTGTGTCTTATTGCCACTCCTATGTGACTTTGTGTGTCTTATTGCCACTCCTATGTGACATTGTGTCTTATTGCCACTCCTATGTGACATTGTGTGCATTATTGCCACTCCTATGTGACATTGTGTGTCTTATTGCCACTCCAATGTGACATTGTGTGTCTTATTGCCACTCCTATGTGACATTGTGTGTCTTATTGCCACTCCTATGTGACAGTGTGTGTCTTATTGCCCCTCCTATGTGACATTGTGTGCATTATTGCCACTCCTATGTGACATTGTGTGTCTTATTGCCACTCCTATGTGACATTGTGTGCATTATTGCCACTCCTATGTGACATTGTGTGTCTTATTGCCACTCCTATGTGACATTGTGTGTCTTATTGCCACTCCTATGTGACATTGTGTGTCTTATTGCCACTCCTATGTGACATTGTGTGTCTTATTGCCACTCCTATGTGACATTGTGTGTCTTATTGCCACTCCTATGTGACATTGTGTGCATTATTGCCACTCCTATGTGACATTGTGTGTCTTATTGACACTCATATGTGACATTGTGTGTCTTATTGCCACTCCTATGTGACATTGTGTGTATTATTGCCACTCCTATGTGACATTGTGTGTCTTATTGCCACTCCTATGTGACATTGTGTGTCTTATTGCCACTCCTATGTGACATTGTGTGTCCTATTGCCACTCCTATGTGACATTGTGTGTCTTATTGCCACTCCTATGTGACATTGTGTGTCTTATTGCCACTCCTATGTGACATTGTGTCTTATTGCCACTCCTATGTGACATTGTGTGCATTATTGCCACTCCTATGTGACATTGTGTGTCTTATTGCCACTCCTATGTGACATTGTGTGTCTTATTGCCACTCCTATGTGACATTGTGTGTCTTATTGCCCCTCCTATGTGACATTGTGTGCATTATTGCCACTCCTATGTGACATTGTGTGTCTTATTGCCACTCCTATGTGACATTGTGTGTCTTATTGCCACTCCTATGTGACATTGTGTGTCTTATTGCCACTCCTATGTGACATTGTGTGTCTTATTGCCACTCCTATGTGACATTGTGTGTCTTATTGCCACTCCTATGTGACATTGTGTGTCTTATTGCCCCTCCTATGTGACATTGTGTGTCTTATTGCCACTCCTATGTGACATTGTGTGTCTTATTGCCACTCCTATGTGACATTGTGTGTATTATTGCCACTCCTATGTGACATTGTGTGTATTATTGCCACTCCTATGTGACATTGTGTGTCTTATTGCCACTCCTATGTGACATTGTGTGTCTTATTGCCCCTCCTATATGACATTGTGTCTTATTGCCACTCCTATGTGACATTGTGTGTCTTATTGCCACTCCTATGTGACATTGTGTGTATTATTGCCACTCCTATGTGACATTGTGTGTCTTATTGCCACTCCTATGTGACATTGTGTGTCTTATTGCCCCTCCTATATGACATTGTGTCTTATTGCCACTCCTATGTGACATTGTGTGTCTTATTGCCACTCCTATGTGACATTGTGTGTATTATTGCCACTCCTATGTGACATTGTGTGTCTTATTGCCACTCCTATGTGACATTGTGTGTCTTATTGCCACTCCTATGTGACATTGTGTGTCTTATTGCCACTCCTATGTGACATTGTGTGTCTTATTGCCACTCCTATGTGACATTGTGTGTCTTATTGCCACTCCTATGTGACATTGTGTGTCTTATTGCCACTCCTATGTGACATTGTGTGTCTTATTGCCCCTTCTATATGACATTGTGTCTTATTGCCACTCCTATGTGACATTGTGTGTCTTATTGCCACTCCTATGTGACATTGTGTGTATTATTGCCACTCCTATGTGACATTGTGTGTCTTATTGCCACTCCTATGTGACATTGTGTGTCTTATTGCCAACAGGAAGCGTGCCAAACTGCAAGGGCAGTTCAAGGACATGGTGAAAGGAGCCCAGAAGGGGGCGGTGTCAGGTAGAAAAATGCTAAGGCGCAAAAGAAAGGCTTAAAGGCTTCAGGGAATGGACTTTTATGGACTTTAACTAGCGTGTTGATAAGCACGCTGGTTAAGTTGTGTGCGTGTGTTTGTGTGTGAGTGAAGAGAAAGCCACAACATGGAACTTTCACCTTTACAGTGTACTTCTTCTCTCAGCCACTAGAGAGCAGTGTAGACTTGTGAACAATCAACAACAGAAGTCATGAGTCAATAAAAGATCATTTAGATACATTGAAGCTATGGAAGAATAGAATGTATGTGAAGTATGTGACTTCATTAATAACTCATGAGTTGTTGGAGGTTTGTGTGCAACCAAATGAGTCATGTGACCCAGAAGTCACTCTTGCCTGACCAGTAAAGTCAAGCCTGTTGGAGCATTCAGTATTCAGATGTCATGCATTCATTTTCATGTTGTGTTACGCAGGTATGGCCATCCGATGGTAGATTATTTATTGATAAAATATGGGAAACGTCAAAATGTGACAAAAAATTCTACATACAGATAAGAATATATAACATTGCGGTAGAAAATGGATGTATGGATGGACTTTTTGTGGTGACACATTATCATTCTAAGATCCACTTTATCAGTGTTTCTTAACTGTAGGGCTGAAGCCTGTTGGTGGGCCGATAAATCTGTTTCTTAGTTGTAATACACTTGTTCACCACTTGTGGCAGTAATGACAATATCAAACAAGAAGTCTGAGAAGTCAGAGAAATTTCTTAAGCACAAAAATTATGACTAAAGTGGTAATGCTGTATTTTTATTTGCACTTACATTTTATTGACAGTTTATTTAAGACACTTATAATTATTTAGTTAGAATATATTTACTTTAGCACTGCATATGTACATTTAGTTTTCATCAGTTTTTATGAATCCCTTATTTTGCAGTATATTTGATTAGTACATATTATTGTAATCAGTCTGACCTAAGCCTTGGTAATAATCTTTCATATCATTTGACAAGGGTTATTTTATGTGTGAGTAATTTAGCTATAATTATTCAAAACTATTAAAATCGAGAGTACAATTATTATTTTCAGTGTCAATATTTGAGTGTGCACTGAGAAGGTTAATGACAGACCAACCTGCTCTTTTTAAGGAGAGCAACAATGCTAGCCAATGATCTGTTATTGGAGCATTCTACTGTTTTTAAGCAAAAAAAACCCCATTCAAAGATCTTATATGACAGGAGTGCTTTTATACGTATTGCCAAAAAATAGTAATCAAAGATCTTCTTTTTGACGGAACTACCTTTAAAAAATAATGGTCAAAGATCCTCTCTATGGTAGTATTGCTCTGCAGTTTATAAGCATGTGTTGCCAAAAAAAATCTCAAGATTTTCTATTAAACAGTTAAAAAAACAATAGTCAAAGATCTTATATATGACAGGAGTGCTTAGTCGGTTTTAAGCATGCGTTGCCAAAAAAAGTGTAGTCAAAGATTTTCTATTTGATATGACATTCTAAAAAAACAATAGTCAAAGCTCCTATATATGACAGGAAAACTCACTTGTTTTGAAGAAACTACATCAAAAATTAGGTTAAAAGATTTTCCAATGACAGGAGCGCTCTGCTGGTTTGAAGCATGTGTTGCCAAAATGGTTTTCAAAGAGCCTCTATATGACGGGAGTGCTCTGCTGTTCGTTTTGAGCAATGTATTGCCATAAGAAAAATTAAAGTCAAAGATCTTCTATTTGATATGACCTTCTCAAAGAAACAATAGTCAAAGTTCCTATATATGACAGGAAAACTCACCCGTTTTGAAGAATCTACTTCAAAAACAAGATTCAACGATCCTCCAATGACAGGAGCACTCTGCTGGTTTGAAGTATGTGTTGCCAAAATGGTTTTCAAAGATCCTCCATATGACGGGAGCGCTCTGCTGTTCGTTTTTTAAGACTGTATTGCCATAAGAAAAATGCAAGTCAAAAGATCTAAAGCAGAAACACTTGTCAAAGATTGTCTATTTGAAAAGAGTGCTCTTCATTTTAGGAAGCTTCTGCAAGAATGCTCTCAAATTGTGAGTGACACCTTTGGAGTACACAAGAGAAGTAACAAAAGCTGGTACTTGCAAAATTGGAGTTGAAAGGTTTGCAGTTTTCTTTGTTCACAAAGCTGCTATAAAGCCTCCGCAATACAAATAAATGCTTTTCAATGCCTGGAAAACAATACAAAATTATTATTCCTAGTGTCCTGACTGTGGCTCAAAGCAAATGTGTTCAATTCAAGTCATTCTCTTACCAAAATATGAATATTATATACCGTATTTTTCGGACTATAAGTCGCTCCGGAGTATAAGTCGCACCGGCCAAAAATGCATAATAAAGAAGGAAAAAAACAGTAATGTAGCAGCCTAGTTTTGAATGGCAGGGTCCCTGCTATCACATGTTGATAAAAATATAACATTTACATAACAAAAATCAACCACAGGCTTCCCAAATGCTGTAATAAAACAAGCATGATGAGTTGAGCATATGTCAGTATGTGGCCCCACTTTTAGCTCTTTTTTTCAAACGCTTATTACAAACGCTTACTTACAGTAGTACCGTATTTTTCGGAGTATAAGTCGCACCGGCCGAAAATGCATAATAAAGAAGGAAAAAAACATATATAAGTCGCACTGGAGTATAAGTCGCATTTTTGGGGGACATTTATTTGATAAAACCCAACACCAAGAATAGACATTTGAAAGGCAATTTAAAATAAATAAAGAATAGTGAACAACAGGCTGAATAAGTGTACGTTATATGAGGCATAAATAACCAACTGAGAACGTGCCTGGTATGTTAACGTAACATATTATGGTAAGAGTCATTCAAATAACTATAACATATAGAACATGCTATACGTTTACCAAACAATCTGTCACTCCTAATCGCTAAATCCCATGAAATCTTATACGTCTAGTCTCTTACGTGAATGAGCTATATAATATTATTTGATATTTTACGGTAATGTGTTAATAATTTCACACATAAGGCGCTCCTGAGTATAAGTCGCACCCCCGGCCAAACTATGAAAAAAACTGTGACTTATTGTCCGAAAAATACGGTACATGAATATTACTGAAATAAATCACTTTTTATTGGAAACGACAGATAAAAAAACAAAGTTTATTAGAAAGACAAGTTGTTAATACAGAAATAATGCAAAGGATCATTTCAGTCAGTAAATGAAGTACACGTGAAAATACAAAGCACTTTTTCCTATTTTTAAAAAGGCCACAATCAGTCAGAAGAGTCTGCTCATTAAAAAAAAAACTAAAGTGAAAGTGAAACCTGACGGTGACTCTGCTTGTGATGTCATCAAATAAATAACCTGGAGAAACTGCCCTGCAGTTGCAACAAGAAGAAAGTTGGCCTAATTTGCAGCAACTTGGGGTCGTCTCCTTGAAAAACATCTTTCCTAATAAAACACTTCTTGCACCTTCTAAGCCCCTTCACAATAAAGCACCCAAGCAAGCAAAGTTAGCGCGAAGCTAAAGCTAAACTCCTTTAATGTCAGCACTTCCTGTCAAGATGGCGTTTTTTGGAAATGCCAAAGTGAGGATAAATATTTCTGCTGTCCAGCAACAAGGCTCGGAGCGTCCCATCAGAGCATTGAGGCTTTGCACTCCTCATCAGAGCCTGGGCGGGGGTCTCGAGGGCGGGGGTCCGGGTGGCCCCGGGGGGGCCCGGGTGGGAGGCGGCCCCCTTGCCGCAGGGGGGAGCGTGCGTGACGGGAGCGTCGTGCGAGGACCTCTGGATGGAGGCTTTGTACGAGGCACCGAGTTGGAGACGAGAGGCCGCTGCTCGGCGGGCGCGGGAGGCAGCGGCGAGGAGGGCGAGGGTGAGGGCGGGGCCTGGTGCTCACGGGGAGGGGGGCGGTTATTCAGGGGGGCGTCGTCATCTTTGACCCTGTGGAAGCGGATGCAGCGACCCTGCAAAACAACACATTTGTTGTCAGGACATTTAGTCAATTTGTCTGTTCCAGGGTCAAACTATGGCCAACATAACACTTTTTGGTGGTTGCTTTAGCTTCTTTTCTAAACACTGCTCTGTATTCTAAAAAGTAAGCGCAAGAACATGAAGGTAGATACTGTCACCCAGTGGTGCATTATGGGTATTACTGGAATGAATTAAGTGGTAGAAAATAGATGGATGGATGGAATAAGATCCAGCACCCCCCGTGACCCCAAAAGGGACAAGCAGTAGAAAATGGATGGATGGAATAAGATCCAACACCCCCCGTGACCCCAAAAGGGACAAGCAGTAGAAAATGGATGGATGGAATAAGATCCAGCACCCCCTGTGACCCCAAAAGGGACAAGCAGTAGAAAATGGATGGATGGAATAAGATCCAACACCCCTCGTGACCCCAAAAGGGACAAGCAGTAGAAAATGGATGGATGGAATAAGATCCAGCACCCCCCGTGACCCCAAAAGGGACAAGCAGTAGAAAATGGATGGATGGATTGCTTATACTGGACTGAGGACTGTGTTGTCTAATGTCTTCCTCTATGGTTATCATCGCACAATTGGTGGTATTTTACTGTGGTGGCGTCACCAAAATGTGCCCAAGTTTGTGAAACTTCCATCCGTAACTGTTGATAATGAGGTCACGTGGGGGTATTGGCAAATCTCGTGAGACTTTAGCACAGTGATTATCTTCATAGAATATCAAATGAATGTTAATGCCGGCATTGTACTGCTTATTTCCAACACTAGGGGGTGCTGTTTCCTTCTCCTGGGGGACTTTTGGTGTAATTTGTGCAGTTTTTAAAAAAATAGTTCTTCTTCCCCAGCATATTTTGACCCACGTTTGATAAAATTGACACGCGGTAACACAACTTGCTGTGCTTTTTCTGTGTTTTGTGACGCCGCCACAGGAAGTGGAAAATTCAATAAATAAATACGCTGTTGGGTAATTATTTAAATGTGTCATTGATTAATCATAGTTGGAATTAAAATATATAAACGTGTTGTTTTTTTTAAGTGTAATTGATTTAATTAAAACATTAAATATATAATGAAATAATCAAATTGATAATTAAATTATGAAATTATAAATAATTCTACAATAAATAACACATTTATTACAGTTGTCCCTCGTCAAATATTGCAGCTTCACCACATGGCTGATTTTTTTATAAGCATATTTAAAAAAACATTTTTTATCCTAAATTCAAAATTTTCAAGCATAAAAATACCGAAATGAAGTAAAATGATCAATACTACAGTAGTATTAGCCACTATATGAGACCGAACCAATCAGATCGCGCTGTTCAGTATCGTGGCCTCTGATTGGCTCAGCCTGAGGCAGTGGAACTATTCTGGATTAAAAGAGTGTCAAATTGGTTAAAGGGTGTTATTTCACATATAGAGGGCTCTTATTATGTTGAAAAATATATTTAGTAGGTTATAAGCATTTTTTAATGCTCTATAGCAATACAATGATTTGATTTATTTATTTTTATGTTAAATTTTTTTAAAATAATTTATTAATCAATCCAACAAAACAATACACAGCAATACCATAACAATGCAATCCAATTCCAAAACCAAACCCGACCCAGCAACACTCAGAACTGCAATAAACAGAGCAATTGAGAGGAGACACAAACACGACATGGAACAATCCAAAAGTAGTGAAACAAAAATGAATATTATCAACATCAGTATCAATAATAGTAACAATTTCAACATAGCAGTGATTAAAAATCCCTCATTGACATTATCATTACAGACATTAATTAAAAAAATAAAATAAATGAACAATAGTGTCACAGTGGCTTACACTTGCATCGCATCTCATAAGCTTGACAACACACTGTGTCCAATATTTTCCACAAAGATAAAAATAAGTCATATTTTTGGTTCATTTAATAGTTAAAACAAATTTAAATAATGGATCCCATATTCCAATATATGACTCATTATTATCTAAACTCAATGCAGTTTTTTCTACTGATATCATCTCCATAGCTTGTGTGTACCAGTCAGAATGTGTTGGACTATCAACATCCATCCATTTTTATTATGCATATTAAAATAAATGTATATTTATATATATATATTTATAATAATTGATTCCTACTTCGCGGAAATTCCTTCATCATGTCGGGAACCAATTAACGGCAATAAACGAGAGACTTCTCTACCACGTCTATTTTAATTCCAGTGACACATTTAATGATTTCAAAATATATTTAATCTTGTCCCATGTGGCCGTACAAGGGTAAAAAAGCGATTACGAGCATAAGAACCAAAAATGGCGACGTCGTAAAGCGCTGCTCAGTACAACAATTTAGTGTGAACAAGCTGTCATTTCCGTATGAGCTCGGCAACTTCTCGCTGTTTGAAAGTGCTCCTTGAAGGCGCCGCTTTGTGGCAACAGGTGTTAGCTTCTTTTTACACTTTAGCGGGGCAGTTAAGAGCGAGGCGTGTTGCCGACACAGGCGAGAGTGTTCCGGGGCGGACAGAGGCGGGCCTGTCTCCCCTCCACACCTGCACCACAATAGCCGGGACGCTCGCAAAATTCGGCACACACATGCGCACTTATGCCGTCTTCCTCCTCCTCCTCCTCTTCCTCCTCTTGCTTGGACGCCAAACAGAAAGTAGTTTATGTCTCGCGACGGAGAGAGGGAGTAGGGGAGGGGAAAATGGCCACAATAGTAAACAGAGGCTGCTAAACATAATTTACAAGGCAGCCAAAGTGGGACGCTTCACTTATTGTTCTCATTGATGGCTCCGTTTTGACTGTGTGTGTGTGTGTGTGTGTGTGTGTGTGTGTGTGTGTGTGTGTGTGTGTGTGTGTGTGTGTGTGTGTGTGTGTGTGTGTGTGTGTGTGTGTGTGTGTGTCTGTCCTTGGTGGTCTGATTATAACACCTTATTAAACAGAGAGGCCCTAAAGTCACACAGGGGCCATTGAGAGGGCCACAGCAGCAGTAGCTTTGTGGCTTGAGGGGCACCATTGTCTGAACGCATGTATGTGAGGGCTGGGTAATTGATTGGGGTCACAGAGGAGAGGGGTGTGTGTGTGTGTGTGTGTGCGTGTGTGTGTGTGTGTGTGTGTGTAAGATTGCTTGGGTCTTGTCACCAGGCTGCAGAGGGAAAGCCAGTTTGTCAGCAGCAGAGCAGCAGCTCAACACCAGCGAGAGCATATGGACACAATGAACACAAGCTCATGAATATGAGAGTGTGTGTGTGTGTGTGTGTGTGTGTGTGTGTGTGTGTGTGTGTGTGTGTGTGTGTGTGTGTGTGTGTGTGTGTGAGTGAGTGTGTGTGTGTGTGTGAGAGAGCATGCCTCCACCAGAACATATGGCCTGAATGGAACCTCTGGCTGGTGAAGAAACATGACAATGAGGTTAGGAAGGGAGGCTGCACTACAAACTCCAAGCTAAAAGAATGATGCAGATGATGATGACATTCATGAAATAATAAGAAACTTTGAGTTCAAGTGTTTTTCATTTGATAAGAAGGCGGCAAAATATCGTAAGAATTTGCGTTGGGGATATTGATGAACAATTGTTAGAGGTTTGCGGACACGACCACGATGACGTTGACAATAATGAATATTCATGTGTTGAAGGAAGTATGATTTATTCTCCAAGGTAATATCATTCATTAGTAATAGCTTATTATGGCATGAAGTGTAGCTATATTTGTATTATTTACTTTCATATTTAATGTAGCTGTACTGGTCTGACATCACATGGACAAAGATAAGACCTTCTGGAGGAAAGTTCTGTGGTCAGATGAAACAAAAATGGAGCTGTTTGGCCACAATACCCAGCAATATGTTTGGAGGAGAAAAGGTGAGGCCCTTTAATCCCAGGAACACCATCCCTACCGTCAAGCATGGTGGTGGTAGTATTATGCTCTGGGCCTGTTTTGCTGCCAATGAATCTGGTGCTTTAAATGGGACAATGAAAAAGGAGGATTACCTCCAAATTCTTCAGGACAACCTAAAATCATCAGCCCGGAGGTTGGGTCTTGGGCGCAGATGGGTGTTGCAACAGGACAATGACCCCAAACACACGTCAAAAGTGGTAAAAGAATGGCTAAATCAGGCTAGAATTAAGGTTTTAGAATGGCCTTCCCAAAGTCCTGACTTTAAATGTGTGGACAATGCTGAAGAAACAAGTCCATGTCAGAAAACCAACAAGTTTAGCTGAACTGCACCATTTTTGTCAAGAGGAGTGGTCAAAAACTCAACCAGAAGCTTGCCAAAAAGCTTGTGGATGGCTACCAAAAGCACCTTATTGCAGTGGAACTTGCCAAGGGACATGTAAGCAAATATTAACATTGCTGTATGTATACTTTTGACCCAGCACATTTGGTCACATTTTCAGTAGACCCATAATAAATTCATAAAAGAACCAAACTTCATGAATGACTTTTGTGACCAATCACTCTATCACAAAAAAATAAGGCGCATATTTGTAACAGTGTTTAAGTTGTTTATACGGTCACCCTCAGTGTGACCTGTATGGCTGTTGACCAAGTATGCATTGCATTCACTTGTGTGTGTGTAAAAGCTGCATATATTATGTGATTGGGCCGGCATGCAAAGGCAGTGCCTTTAAGGTTTATTGGCGCTCTGTACTTCTCCCTACGTCCGTGTACACAGCGGCGTTTTAAAAAGTCATACATTTTACTTTTTGAAACCGATACCGATAATTTCCGATATTACATTTTAAAGCATTTATCGGCTGATAATATCGGCAGTCCGATATTATCGGACATCTCTATAAAAAAGTATTGAGCAAAGGTTATGAATTTTTCATTTGTTTTAGTTTTAATATATTTGCAAAATAAAAAAACTGTTATTATGGGGTATCGTGTGTAGAATTTTGAGAACAAAATAAACATATTCCATTTTGTAATAAGGCTGTAACATAACAAAATGTTATACTTTGCGCATGCACCGTACGTCACTGCCTTGTTTACGAGTTATGCGCAGTCTTACTTCCTCCCTTTGGCCATTGTTTACTTCCAAACCTCAACTTGCTTGAAGTAAAACTCCTTAAAACCCCTCCAGCTTGCCTCCTTAGACCAACATCTTTCCAGGCCTTAAGACATTGCCCTTCTGTCACGAACAAACAAACAAACAAGATGTAGTCAGTCTGCTCTGCACAGACTGGTTGCCTTTACAGTAAAGAAGAAGAAGAATAAGAAGGAGGAGAATGTGAGTGAAGACACGCATGTGACCTGACAGCTCAACCTTGTCACCTTGCATGACATGACAGTGGATTCCTCACATCAGCAAGATGCTGCACTACACTAAACTCTATTGCCCTGAAACTTCATTGGACTTGTGTGGAAGGAAGCCAAGACAAAACGGAATGATAAAGATCCATGAACATTCTGCGCAATACAGAGGTGCAATTAGAAAATGTTATATTTGAGCCACACCACACATCCATCTATCCATTTTCTTCAGAGGTCAGGTCGCGGGGGCAGCAGCCTAAGCAGAGAAGTCCAGACTTCCTTCTCCCTAGCCACTTCGTCCAGCTCCTCCCGGGGAAGCCCGAGGCGTTGCCAGGCCAGCCGGGAGACATAGTCTTCCCAACGTGTCCTGGGTCTTCCCCGTGGCCTCCTGCCGGTCGGACGTGCCCTAAACACCTCCCTAGGGAGGCGTTCAGGTGGCATCCTGACCAGATGCCCGAACCACCTCATCTGGCTCCTCTCCATGTGGAGGAGCAGCGGCTTTACTTTGAGCTCCCCCCGGATGGCAGAGCTTCTCACCCTATCTCTAAGGGAGAGCCCCGCCACCCGGCGGAGGAAACTCATTTCGGCCGCTTGTACCCGTGATCTTGTCCTTTCAGTCATAACCCAAAGCTCATGACCATAGGTGAGGATGATCGTAGATCGACCGGTAAATTGAGAGCTTTGCCTTCCGGCTCAGCTCCTTCTTCACCACAACGGATCGATACAGCGTCCGCATTACTGAAGACGCCGCACCGATCCGCCTGTCGATCTCACGATCCACACTTCCCTCACTTGTGAACAAGACTCCGAGGTAAATGAACTCCTCCACTTGGGGCAGGGTCTCCTCCCCAACCCGGAGATGGCACTCCACCCTTTCCTGGGCAAGAACCATGGACTCGGACTTGGAGGTGCTGATTCTCATCTCAGTCGCTTCACACTCGGCTGCGAACCGATCCAGTGAGAGCTGAAGATCCTGGCCAGATGAAGCCATCAGGACCACATCATCTGCAAAAAGCAGAGACCTAATCCTGCAGCCACCAAACCAGATCCCCTCAACGCCTTGACTGCGCCTAGAAATTCTGTCCATAAAAGTTATGAACAGAATCGGTGACAAAGGGCAGCCTTGGCGGAGTCCAACCCTCACTGGAAACGTGTCCGACTTACTGCCGGCAATGCGGACCAAACTCTGGCACTGATCTTACAGGGAGCGGACCGCCACAATAAGACAGTCCGATACCTCATACTCTCTGAGCACTCCCCACAGGACTTCCAGAGGGACACGGTCGAATGCCTTCTCCAAGTCCACAAAGCACATGTAGACTGGTTGGGCAAACTCCCATGCACCCTCAAGGACCCTGCCGAGAGTGTAGAGCTGCCACACCACACAGTTGCTGCCATATACAGCCCTTTGAGACACTTGTGATTTAGGGCTATATAAATAAACATTGATTGATTGATTGATATACCGCTTTGCTGGATTCTGTTTCAAAGGCAAAAGCGAATCAATGCCGAATCCTCAGCTCAAATGTGGACATTCTATGGGAGCACTGTGGTGTCTGCCAGCACAGTGTCAAGAATGTGGAAGGGATAGCAGGAGACAGGCCACTTGGCTGCTCCACGTTTCATAGTAAACAGGCTTTGCCTAACTTTGACAGTATATTCCACATGCATGTGGATCAGAACAGGAAGTTTATCAGAATGTTCTCGAGTCCAACCATGTCTAGGAACTACAGTCGACATCATGATAAATAATGGAGGCAAGTCATGTCTTGGTCGGATTCATCCTTCGAAGTCGTAGATACAAATAACCTCTTCCACTGGGTCAAATGCAGAGGATCATTTCACCACACCTAGTGTGTGTGTGACTATCAGTGGTACTTTTCAATGGTTGGAATCTGCACTTTTGCATGATATACTAGTTACTATGGTAATGTAATTAGTTACTATGGTAATGTAATTAGTTACTATGGTAATCTACGTCACAGCAGCTCAGACGAGGCACCAAGCAGTGTGGGTGGGGAGCGTTTCCACAGAGTGTTTCCAGAGCGGCCAGCCTAAAATGCGGGTGTCAGGGACAGACGCGGAAGGAGAGTTTTACCAGAAAGTTCTAAAGCTTAGTACTGTATCAGATTGTAGGTGGGTTTTTTTTCACTCGTCATGTTCATATTTCGCTGTGTTTGTTGCATTTTTGTTGCGTTTCGCTTGATTGTAAAATTTTGAGAGGGGGTGTGATGTTCATATGTTGTCAATATTCAGTGTTTTATCACTTACAGTTAATATAGTAAAAAACACATTCTTTACTAAAATTTTTTTTAATTCCATTCCGTTTTTTCAGTCGGTCTGTCATAATGTTTTTAACATTCAATCAGACATTATTGTGAGGTTTTGTATTAGTGTTCCTAAAATCAGATATATTGGCCCCCAGACACATTTTCCTCTCTAAATTTGGCCCATTGAGTCAAAATAATTGCCCAAGCCTGGTGTAACCTGTGTATGTCGGTGGCTCTCGGACTGACTGACGTCACCATAGCTGTTTTCACTGCTGGACTCTAGAAGGAGGTTCCGCAGCTTCTGTAGCAGAACCTCCAGGTTCTTGAAACGCCTCTTGAAAGCATCATAATAATCCCATCAATTCCCCCCAAAAATGGATTAACTCGCTGGAATATAAAGACATTATAACATACATCCATAAACGTGGATGCATATGCAAAAGTGCAATATATTTATCTGTACAGTACCGTATTTTTCGGAGTATAAGTCGCACCGGCCGAAAATGCATAATAAAGAAGGAAAAAAACGTATATGAGTCGCACTGGAGTATAAATCGCATTTTTTGGGGGAAATGTATTTGATAAAACCCAACACCAAGAATATACATTTGAAAGGCAATTTAAAATAAATAAAGAATAGTGAACAACAGGCTGAATAAATGTACGTCAGGGGTCACCAACCTTTTGAAACCAAGAGCTACTTCTTGGGTACTGATTAATTCGAAGGGCTACCAGTTTGATACCCACTTAAATAAACTGCCAGAAATAACCAATTTGCTCAATTTACCTTTAACTCTATGTTATTATTAATAATTAATGATATTTATCTTTGTGGAAACACTGATCATCGTAATGATTTCTCACAATAAATATATAAACAGATAAATATCAATATGCAACACTTTATTTTTATATTTTCTCTAAGTGCACATTTTTCAAATTTAAGATTTTCAAATGATCACTTCTAAGACAGTCTTGTGAAATCACAATATCCCATTTTAACCAGCTAGCCACTAACATTTTTTAACAAATCATGAATTACTTTGCACCATGTTTGTACAAATAATAACTCATGTAAAATACAAAAGTCAACTCTCAAATTTTTAAATAAATCATGTCATACTTTGAACTGGACACCAAATCTGTTATCTGTTTCTTTGTCCGTTAGTGAAGACCAAGTCTTTAAAATGTTTTCTTGGATTTTCAAATTCTATTTGAGTTTTGTCTCTCTTAGAATTAAAAATGTCGAGCAAAGCAAGACCAGCTTGCTAGTAAATAAATCAAATTTAAAAAATAGAGGCAGTTATTTGAGCTATTTGTAGAACAGGCCAGCGGGCTACTCATCTGGTCCTTACGCGCTACCTGGTGCCCGCGGGCACTGCGTTGGTGACCCCTGGTGTACGTTATATGACGCATAAATAACCAACTAAAAACGTGCCTGGTATGTTAACGTAACATATTATGGTAAGAGTCATTCAAATAACTATAACATATAGAACATGCTATACGTTTACCAAACAATCTGTCACTCCTAATCGCTAAATCCCATGAAATCTTATACGTCTAGTCTCTTACGTGAATGAGCTAAATAATCTTATTTGATATTTTACGCTAATGTGTTAATAATTTCACACATAAGTCGCTCCTGAGTATAAGTCGCACCCCCGGCCAAACTATGAAAAAAACTGCGACTTATAGTCCGAAAAATACGGTAATCTATTTTTTTTATATCTGCACCTTATTGCTCTTTTATCCTCCACTACCATGAGCTAATGCAACGAAATTTCGTTCTTATCTGTACTGTAAAGTTCAAATTTGAATGACAATAAAAGGAAGTCTAAGTAAGTCTAAAAAAGGGAAACAAAAGTTGCCATTGTCACTTTAAAAGGCCTACTGAAATGAATTTTTTTTATTTAAACGGGGATAGCAGATCTATTCTATGTGTCATACTTGATCATTTCGCGATATTGCCATATTTTTGCTGAAAGGATTTAGTATAGAACAACGACGATAAAGATCGCAACTTTTGGTATCTGATTAAAAAAAAGGCTTGCCCCTACCGGAAGTAGCGTGACGTAGTCAGTTGAACATATACGCAAAGTTCCCTATTGTTTACAATGATGGCGGCATGAAGTGAGAGAGATTCGGACCGAGAAAGCGACAATTTCCCCATTAATTTGAGCGAGGATGAAAGATTTTTGGATGAGTAAAGTGCAAGTGAAGGACTAGTGGGGAGTTGAAGCTATTCAGATAGGGAAGAGGCTGTGAGAGCCGGGGGTGACCTGATATTCAGCTGGGAATGACTACAACAGTAAATAAACACAAGACATATATATACTCTATTAGCCACAACACAACCAGGCTTATATTTAATATGCCACAAATTAATCCCACATAAAAACACCTACGTGTTTGTTATGCTAGCTCCTAGCTCCTCTGCTAGCTCCTAGCTCCATAGAACACGCCAATACAATTCAAACACCTGATCAACACACACAATCACTCAGCCCAAAAGACAGTTCACCTAACCCAAGGTTCATAAAGCTTATATATTTTTAAAAAGTTACGTACGTGACGCGCACATACGGTCAAGCTATCAAATGTTTAGCAGCCAAGGCTGCATACTCACGGTACCTGATATTCAGCTGGGAATGATTACAACAGTAAATAAACACAAGACATATATTTACTCTATTAGCCACAACACAACCAGGCTTATATTTAATATGACACAAATTAATCCTGCATAAAAACACCTACGTCTTTGTTATGCTAACTCCTAGCTCCTATGCTAGCTCCTAGCTCCATAGAACACGCCAATACAATTCAAACACCTGATCAACACACACAATCACTCAGCCCAAAAGACCGTTCACCTAACCCAAGGTTCATAAAGCTTATATATTTAAAAAAAGTTACGTACATACGCAAAAAAAAAGTTGAGCACATACGGTCAAGCGATCAAATGTTTAGAAGCCAAAGCTGCATACTCACAGTAGCACGTCTGCGTCTTTGTCATCCAAATCAAAGTAATCCTGGTAAGAGTCTGTGTTGTCCCAGTTCTCTACAGGCGTCTGTGTATCGAAGTCAAAAGTCCTCCTGGTTAGAGTCTCTGTTATCCGAGTTCTTCCATCTTGACTGCATCTTTCGGGAATGTAAACAAAGACGCGCCGGCTGTGTACTGTTGTTGCTGACTTCGTTCGAAAAATACGTCCGTTTCGCACCGACAACTTTCTTCTTTGCTTGCTCAGCTTCTTTCTCCATAATGCAATGAACATAATTGCAACAGATTCACGAACACAGATGTCCAGAATACTGTGGAATTATGAAATGAAAACAGAGCTTTTTTGTACTGTATTCAATGGGGAAGGCATACCCGTGTTCCCCGGGCTACGTCACGCGCATACGTCATCCTCAGAGGCGTTTCGAACCGGAAGTTTAGCGGCAAATTTAAAATGTCACTTTATAAGTTAACCCGGCCGTATTGGCATGTGTTATAATGTTAAGATTTCATCATTGATATATAAACTATCAGACTGCGTGGTCGCTAGTAGTGGGTTTCAGTAGGCCTTTAACGTGCAATAAGAAGAGGGATGGGTCATTAGTACTTTTCAACATTGTATTGCCTCATTTCAGTACATTTAAATTTTGCTCTTTCTTTTGGTGGCGAACTTTAAGAAAATTAATTGGGTGCATGTTGTTAGTTGCTGCAATAGAAGGCAGGTTAAAACTGCTGTGCTTTTATTTTGACACTTGCTTTGCACTGAACCGGTGGTGTTGCTTTGTTGACGATGACAACGACGCTGACAATACCACAACATGTCCACCTTTTGGGTGGCGCGGGATTTGAGTTGGTGGACGTCACCGTATTGTCACCTGTGGTTCTGTAAAGCCCAGGTTGAGGAACTAGACGGGCCCTGTGACTGACTGCTGACCCGAGTCCAAAGACCCTGAGCGGGATAAGCGAGACAGACAATGGATGGATGATTGTGAGACGTGTGGCAGACACTTAAAGTCAGGCCCTAAACGCTGTAAGAGGTGAGTGAGAATATGTGTTGGATGAAATTAGGCCAAAGTGAGCCTTTAAAGCGAAGTGATTGGGCGACTGACAGAGGAGAGGGAGGGGGCGGCGTCCATACTGGCGTGCGCCCTCTGGCTCAAAGCGTGCTGTATGACGGAGCATCGTGCCATCAGCTGTGGGGACAAAGGAAAGGGAATCTTGTGTCACAATATGGCTCGTGGCCTTTAAACTGCCCATCTGTTTGTGTGACGCTCAGCGGGGAGCGCTGACACACAACGTACAGTGACAAGCGCGCACACACGCGCGGCGCACTGCGTGGAAACGCAACGACGACGGAGCGTGGCAGGAAGTGGCAGCACGCTGATGGCCGTTTGCAGATGCAGCGAGGTAAAAGTAATGCGAGGAGAAAGCAGGACGAGGGCCGCCGTGACACCGGATAACAATCTTTGGAGCTTTGCTGTGCTTTTCGCCAAGCAGCTATTAAACATTTTAGCCGAGCAGTTGTTCTCAGATTGATGTGGTGACATTATAACAATGTGTCGTAAACACCACCTTTTTTATTTTTTTTATTTTTTTTACCAAGGGCCACATATCAAAGGATGATGGGTCATGTGATTATTTTTCAAAAGACTAAAACCAATCAAATGTAGATATGCTAATACATTGAAGTTAAGTAAAATAGCCAGAATCTCAGATAGGAGTTATTTATATGAAGGTTTTTTTAGGGATGTCCGATAATATCGGACTGCCGATATTATCGGCCGATAAATCCTTTAAAATGTAATGTCGGAAATTATCGGTATCGGTTTCAAAAAGTAAAATTTATGACATTTTAAAACGCCGCTGTGTACACGGACGTAGGGAGAAGTGCACTGCCTTTGCGTGGCGGCCCAGTCACATAATATCTACGGCTTTTCACACACCCAAGTGAATGTAAGTCATACTTGGTCAACAGCCATACAGGTCACACTGAGGGTGACCGTATAAACAACTTTAACACTGTTACAAATATGCGCCACACTGTGAACCCACACCAAACAAGAATGACAAACACATTTCGGGAAGAACATCCGCACCGTAACACAACATAAACACAACAGAACAAATACCCAGAACCCCTTGCAGCACTAACTCTTCCGGGACGCTACAATATACACCCCCCCCCTACTCCCTACCCACCACCTCAACCCCGCCCACCTCAACCTCCTCCTGCTCTCTCAGGGAGAGCATGTCCCAAATCCCAAGCTGCTGTTTTGAGGCATGTTAAAAAAAATAATGCACTTTGTGACTTCAATAATAAATATGGCAGTGCCATGTTGGCATTTTTTTCCCATAACTTGAGTTGATTTATTTTGGAAAACCTTGTTACATTGTTTAATGCATCCAGCGGGGCATCACAACAAAATTAGGCATAATAATGTGTTAATTCCACGACTGTATATATCGGTATCGGTTGATATCGGAATCGGTAATTAAGAGTTGGACAATATCGGATATCGGCAAAAAAGCCATTATCGGACAGCTCTAGTTTTTTTCTAAAATAATTTTTGTTTAATTGTACAATCCTCCCTCGCTACATCGGGCTACAAAGTTTGTGTTGCACTCTAAAGCAGATTTTTTTTTTTTTTTTAGCATATTCTACCTATTTTTGTCCTAAATGATACATTTTCAAGCCTACAAATGGATAAATGAAGACAAATATCAAAGCTGGAGTAGTATTGGCAGCGCGATGAGACCAAACCAATCAGAGCGCACTGTTCAGTATGTGGCCACTGATTGGCCCAGCCTCAGGCAACATCCAGTCTCGCCTTTAGGAGTGTAAAGGTGAGCATGTGAGTGTTATTTTAGGTCTTGAGTGCTCTTATAATGTTAAAAAACGTATTTAGAAGGCATTTTATGCTCTAACTATAAAAATATTCCATTTATACTTCATAGTTTCCCCTTCGCGGAAATAAATTTACCCCGGTCAGGCCTAGTACATAGATTTTGTAACCCCTCTAGTTACAAACTTTTAGATCGAGCCAAATATGCCCCTGTGTATGAACGCTTCATTCATTCATTCATTTTGTGTACTCTTCTATTTGCTAATAGCAGCTTTGCAAACACTTGCACACACACAACAGAAGAGAGGGTCATCAACTCGACTGGCCTAAGAGTACAACATTAGCCGTCAATCTTCATTTCCACAAAGTTTGGTGACTTATGTCAATTTGGTTCCGTTAAAATATAATTTGTAAAACGTTTGCACAAGTTTAAAATGATCACATTGTCACTTTTCGTTAGCCTGTCAATAGGCTGGTCCTTTGGCATTTAGCATTAAGCTAGTGGCAAAAAAAGCAAACTTTATCCTGTACGGTTGTATTGATTTTTTCAGTTTATGCTAAACTGTATTGTTTTCATTTTTTATGAAAAGAAAAATGATACAATATATTAATTTTTCAAACTGAGACTCACTGACTTTGGCTCATTTTCTGTGAAGAACATATATCAGAATACATATTTAATGACTACACACCATACACCCCCCTACACATTTCTATTACATATACACTACCGTTCAAAAGTTTGGGGTCAACCAAACAATTTTGTGGAATAGCCTTCATTTCTAAGAACAAGAATAGACTGTCGAGTTTCAGATGAAAGTTCTCTTTTTCTGGCCATTTTGAGCGTTTAATTGACCCCACAAATGTGATGCTCCAGAAACTCAATCTGCTCAAAGGAAGGTCAGTTTTGTAGCTTCTGTAACGAGCTAAACTGTTTTCAGATGTGTGAACATGATTGCACAAGGGTTTTCTAATCATCAATTAGCCTTCTGAGCCAATGAGCAAACACATTGTACCATTAGAACACTGGAGTGATAGTTGCTGGAAATGGGCCTATATACACCTATGTAGCTATTGCACCAAAAACCAGACATTTGCAGCTAGAATAGTCATTTACCACATTAGCAATGTATAGAGTGTATTTCTTTAAAGTTAAGACTAGTTTAAAGTTATTTTCATTGAAAAGTACAGTGCTTTTCCTTCAAAAATAAGGACATTTCAATGTGACCCCAAACTTTTGAACGGTAGTGTAAGATGTCCGAGGCTAAAAAAAGTGTGGAAATTGATGTTCTGTGTACCACACACACACACACACACACACACACACACACACACACACACACACACACACACACACACACACACACACACACACACACACACACACACACACACACACACACACACACACACACACACACACACACACACACACACACACACACACACACACACACACACGGCAGGCCTAGACAGGAGGAGGACAGAGTGTAGGTACACAGAACATCAGAGGGTCAAATGCGCGAGAAAATGAGAGCAGACAGTGTTGACAAACAATGTTGCAACCTTGTGTGGGAACCGCAGGTGCAGAAACACAAAAGAAGAATCCCATGCAGAAACTGGCAGAGAAATTTTCCGTGCAACGTTCATATTGTTGTTACTCAGCCAGCGTTTGTGGGTCTGATGGACCTGTTGCATTTACCTTACCTTACCTTACCTTATCCCAACAAACATCTGTTCAGTATTTTAACATAAAAGTGTTTGATTGTGAGGCTTTAAAAGCCACAAAATGCAACAGGTCCATCAGACCCACAAACGCTGGCTGAGTAACAACAATATGAACATTACACAAGGGTTAACATGAACATGGTAATGCATGCATCGGTTATTTTCGTATACTTTACAACTTTTGGCAATGGAAAATGTCCAATTGGGAAAGTGAAAACAGCTGTATAGTGTCAGCGGGTTGCTTATTTTGGTAACATCCAACACATGTATCTAAAATCTATTTTTAAGGACAACATTCTTTGTATAGAATCAGAAAGTTATAATTGAGGTATTTTGGTATTCCAGTTTAACTTTGAAGTCCACATGCAAACTCTTCACACTGCTGCTTGTGCGGCCAATGTCCTCTTTTCTGTTCGTTACGGCATTCAGTGGAATTGTGGTGTCACTCGCTGCCCTCTCCCCTCCTTTGTTTCCGTATGAGCGGCACCATTTCATTTTCCGCAGTTAATGGGGCATGAAGGCAGTTGTGCTCATTGTTAGACATCTCTGTGAAGTGCCTCTCAAAGTTCTGTCTTCACAAAGACAGCTTAGAATTTCGGAATGGAAAAAAATGTTGGGGATGAACGCATTGACGGCGTCTTCTTTTATGGACTATACACTTACTGTTACATGCTCAACTTGAATGGTGCGATACAGGGAACAAGTTGAAACATTTTCCTATGACGGGTGACAATGACGCTATTGACAACAGTGCAGATGTTTCACCATGGCAACCAGCGTGATGATGAAAACATGCCCCAAAGGGTTATAGGGGTGCTGTATGAGGGTCCAAGGTTAGAAAACAGTTCTAGTCCTGTTACACCCTTGAATGGCGCACAATGATGTCACTGTTTAAGGGGTTGCAGCGCTGGCGACCCACAGTAAGGCACATCTAAGGAATAGAGTGGGATCTCAACACTGCAAAAAGTCAGTGTTCAAAAACAAGAAAAAATAATAAAAAATTAGGGGTATTTTATTTGAACTAAGCAAAATTATCTGCCAATAGAACAAGAAAATTTGGCTTGTCAAGACTTTCCAAAACAAGTAAAATTAGCTAACCTCAATGAACCCAAAAATACCTTAAAATAAGTATATTCTCACTAATAACAAGTGCACTTTTCTTGGTAGAAAAAAAAGAGGCCTTTTTTTGCTCAATATGTTGAAAAATATTCTTAAATTAAGTAAATGCGAGTGCCATTATCTTGACATAATGATATGTGCTCGGCATTACATTTCTTGAAACCAGCAAACTTATACTAAAAAATAATTTATTGTTCTTAATGGAAAGGCAACAAGGCAACCGTTTGTTACTCTCGGGGTATCCTAGCCGATCAGGCAAATCATATGGTCTAAAAATGCATTTTTCCGTCGATAACATGATATCATCGCGCCAAGTGCGTGCTCTTTCAGTCAATTAGTGAGCATATATACAGCCCAGCCAAAAAAATTTTAATTGGAATTTTGAGGAATTTATCTGAATGTGCATGAACTATTTCTGTTCAAAATTGTTTGAAATGTCACATTCTAAATGTTTAAATATTAACTGTCAGTTTACTGTACTGTGCCAACTGTACTACTATATGAGTACGTATTTTCTATTGTTTCATTGAAAATAAAACAGCAAAGTCCATTTGGCTGTCATCTGTTTTAATTATGAGACACAAATGTGTCAAAATCAAAAAAAAATGTTTCATGCTTGAAATAAGAAATTATTACTTTAAAAAAGTAGTTTTATACTTGTGAGTGTTGATGACGCAGCTTTGCAACACTTGATATTCTAGTTTCAAGCATGTTTTACTCAATATAGGTCATAAAAGCTGTAGTATCTTACTGAGATAATTTAATAGCAAAACCCTTAAAACAAGCAAAAGACTTTAACATAAAGTCTGCTTAGTGAGAATAATTATCTTATTAGAAAGAAAATAAGCAAATGTCACCCTTATTTGAGATATTTAATCCTACTTAGATTTCAGTTTTTGCAGTGAAGGCCATTTACACACATGATGCGTATAAGAATAAGCTGCTGTTCTTGTGTAAATGTTGCACACTGACATACGACGTGACTACATATGTTTTCTATCTTTGCGAGCATGATGTCTGCAATTTTGCTCTTGTGGCGCTTTTAAGTGGTTGCTACCCCTCCCCGAAAATGTCCCTAATCATAGCGAGCATCAGTCAAAAATGCCCGCTGTGTCTGGTGTGCACATTTTGTTTTTGTTGCATGTTAACTGAAGCAGGAAAGCAAGCTCTTACTCACCTGATCTCCAGGCTGAGGTCTCATGAGCGATACCTGGTCGTAGCCTCGTCTAAAGAGAGCCCACAGGGCGTCGAGCTTCCCCTAGAGAGAGACACATGCGCGAGCAATGCTTATAAATGTCAGGAATCACACTTGAAGCGTGCTTCAAATGATTATTTACCTGAATGGGAGTGTACCACCTCCTCTGCTGGTAGGCCCGGCGTGTAGGTTTCCGAGGTTTGGGCTCGTAAGGTTCAAATTCTTGCTCTGGCATCTTGACGACAGCATTTTTAGGTTTGTCCAGCTTAGCGCCCTCCTCAGTGGAGCCCTTCTCACCCCAGCGCACCTGCATGACAACACATCAACAAGGAACACATTAGATGGTTGCACTAATGCAGGGGTCAGCAACCCGTGGCTCTTTAATGCCACACTAGTGGCTCCCTGGAGCATTTTTAAAAAAGGTTTGAAAATGGGAAAAGATGGGGGGGGGAAATAATTATTTTGTTTTAGTATGTTTTTTGTTTCAGGACAAACATGACACAAACCTTCCCAATTGTTAGAAAGCTCACTGTTTAATATGTTTGTGTGTATGCTTCACTGAGGTGAACATCGTTTTGTCCTACTAATCTCGGCGGTTCTTGAACTCACCGTAGTGTGGGGTGTGACGCAACAGTTTGTTTACATGTAAAATCTTCCACTCCTCTGTCTCATTTTGTCCACCAAAAGTTTCATGCTGTGCGTGAATGCACAAAGGTGCACTTTGTTGATATTATTGACTTGTTGGAGTGCTAATCAGGCATATTTGGTCAAGCTAATCAATGCTAAAATGCTACCTAGGCTAGCTGTATGTACATATTGCATCATTATGCCTCATTTGTAGGTATATTTGAGCTCATTTAATATCCTTTACTTGTATCCTCTTTGCATATAATTTAGTTTTGCATGTCTCATGACACATTATCCGTACGTAATATTGGCTGCATGTCAGATAGTTGTTTGTGTGCCATGTTGTTCCAGACCACAGCAAACATTACCGAGCTTGCCAAAGATTGTAATAAATCTTTGGCAGCCTGCCGTTTCCTTTAACTTGAAGACACAAATCTATATATCTTTGGCCATTAAAAGCCAGTAATTTCCAGGAGTTATCTCTCCTTCTGAGTAGCCTCTGATTTACTAATAGTTTCTAATGTTGTAAAAATGTGTAGAATAAATATTAAATTTCAACATTTCTGTCAACGAAGATTTGCTTCAGCCTGCGACACATAGTCATTTTGATAGTAGGCTGTCATAGCTAATATAGACACTAACGTCATGTGTTGCCTTCATTATAACACTTATATACGGCTTTTCATTTTTTGCGGCTCCAGACACATTTGTTTTTTGGATTTTTGGTCCAATATGGCTCTTTCAACGCTTTGGGTTGCCGACCCCTGCACCAATGGTAATCTGTGTGTAGGTGTGTATACCTCCATGCGTTTGATGCCACCCACTCCTCGTCCTCCGTAGTAGGAAGCGTCCACTGTGGGCCACCGCTTTTTGGGCATCCCATCTTCATCATCAGATTCCTTTTAGAAGAAAAACCTCAGTTACAGTCTGTTTTAAAACTAAACAGAGGTTTCCTCTTAAAGGGAACGTGCGCTCTTTTTGGGGGGGATTTTTCATATCATTCACAATCATTATAAGAGACAAGAACACACATCTTTTTTTATTAGGATTTTAAAGATGATAAAAAAACACTTAGAAGATGCGGCGATAGGGAGTCACCGTTGTAGTCTTCAAAGCCCTCTAAAACAACTTCAAAACCCTCCATCAACGTTTTGTACACACACTGCAAGTATATATATAATGTAGTAACAGACACGTTTATAACAATATGTAATATGTTCAAAATTTACCATATTTTGATTATTTTAATGAACTTTCAGGCATTGATTTCTGTTTCCATAGCAGCGCACGTCTGACTACTGGCAACTAATGTGTGTTCCTACTTCCGGAAACAAAACGCATGTGTTTGTTTTAATCATAGCAGACTTGGTAACAAACAACAAAGATGACTGTTTTTGGACAAATGGGGATTCACAACCTTATACTTGTGAAGCTGAATGAATGAAGGTTTAACTGCTGCTTCTAGAAGTGAGCACAGAAAAGAGGATGAAACGTTGGAGCAGACTTAAGCTGACAGAGTGAGGTGAAATCGGCTCAAACCTGCAAATGTGGAATTTGGAGACAAGCTTTTTCGACATAAATGGCGTGCTTACTCCAAATAAACCAGAAAAAACGTCCCCGGCCAGCTGGACCAAAGAGACAACTGTCCATCGAGGGAGTCACACTTTATATTGATCATGATACACGCAGCACGCCATGCATGTGTCTTGACAGACAATATTGGAATGCATTATTGATTTTTACATTGTTTCTTAAGGAGAAATTTACTTCAATACAACAAACTTTTAAATTTACAAACCTTGTTCAGGAACCGATTAATTTTGTAAATCGGGGTTCCACTGTACTTGTTAATGAATGGCCGTGAAGCAATTAGAGCTACCTTTTTGTTTACGTACATAAATGTCCCAGCAGGGGTGTCTTAACCTTTTTCACCTCAGGGCCCAACTTTTCCACTACAGAGGGGCATGGGACCCCACTCAAATATTAACACTAAATTGGTCATCTTACTCTTGGTTTTAATCACACTCAATAATTATATCTAACTTACCTACAGTTTAACAGGATAAACCTTGCCAAATGCTATGAAACCATGTTTTAATAAAAAAAAAAAACATTATCAAGGCTTAGGTCAGGCTGATTACAAAATATATACTCACCAAATATACTGCAAAAAATTAAAACATAAAAACCGATGAAAAATAAATGTACATAAAATTACACAGTGCTAAAATAAATACATTCTAAATAAATGATAATAATGATATATATGTTTCTTAAATAAATTGTCAATAACATTTAAGTGCAACTGCAAATAAAGCTTCACCACTTTAGTCATACTTTTTGCGCTCATTAAACTTCTCCATGAATTTAGCTCCAAACTTGTGTTAGTTTTAAATTGCCATTACTGCCAAAAATGGTGGGAAAATGTATTACAACTGAGTACAGCTGAGATATTTTTTGCGGCCCTCTAGAGCAGTGTTTTTCAACCACTGTGCCGCAGCACACGTGTGCCATGAGATACAGTCTGGTGTGCTGTGGGAGATTATCTAATTTCACCAATTTGGGTTAAAAATATTTTTTTGCCAACCAGTAATTATAGTCTGCAAATGATGTGTTGTTGTTGAGTGTCGGTGCTGTCTAGAGCTCGACAGAGTAACCGTGTAATACTCTTCCATATCAGTAGGTGGCAGCTGGTAGCTAATTGGTTTGTAGATGTCGGAAACAGCGGGAGGCAGCGTGCAGGTATAAAGGTGTCTAATGCTTAAACCAAAAATAAACAAAAGGTTAGTGCCCCTAAGAAAAGGCATTGAAGCTTAGGGAAGGCTATATAGAACTAAACTAAAACTGAACTGGTTACGAAGTAAACAAAAACAGAATGCTGGACGACAGCAAAGACTTAACTGTGGAGCAAAGATGGCGTCCACAAAGTACATCCGAACATGACATGATAATCAACAATGTCTCCACAAAGGAAGATAAAAACAACTGAAATATTCTTGATTGCTAAAACAAAGTAGATGCGGGAAATATCACTCAAAGGAAGACATGAAATTGCTACAGGAAAATACCAAAAAAAAGAGAAAAAGCCACAAAAATAAGAGCAAGACAAGAACTAAAACACTACACACAGGAAAACAGCAATAGACTCAAAATAAGTCACAGCGTGATGTGACAGGTCGTGACAGTACACCGACTTTGAGACAATAGCTCTATTGATGCATGCTTGGTTATGGTTTAAATTAATATCCAACAATTGCGACAACGACTTTTTATTGTCTATTGAGTTTCGTTTTTTAATGATTTCTGCTGGTGGTGTGCCTCCAGATTTTTTTAATGAAAAAAATGCGCCTTGGCTCAAAAAAGGTTGAAAAACACTGCTCTCTGGGACACTCGCTGCCCAACAATGGGCCCCGCGGGGCCCTATGGTTAAGGAACACTGGATTAGAGCATTTGGCTCAAGTATACAATGCCAAATATGGTTCTTAGCCTTATAGATAGATACTTTTACGGTCTGGCTTGGTGTTGTGCCTCTTTATTAGGGAAAAGTACGAACAAAATAATGCTGCAAGGAAATGCACAAACATGCATAGCATAACTGCTTGGAGGTAGCTAGCAAAAAGCAATGATCAAGCACCTAGCAGAGAACCAAGCTGAACTAAATACAACCCCAATTAACAATACCAACAAGTGCACTTCTAGATCCTTCAAACAAGAATGAAGGTGGAATATACAGATGCAAACAGAAACTAAAAATACAAAAATTATGAGTCTCACACAGGAAACAATAGTGGAAACACATGAAAAAACTACAGTGGCTAATTTTGATAAATGAGCATTTAGACTTACAGGCTCTGGAGGAGGTGGCGGTGGAGGTTCTTTAATTACCTGAGGGTTAAGATAACAAAACAATCTTAACTAGATAAGCAAACAGAAATGAAAGATACAATGATGACGTGTGACCTTACCACAGTGCAGCAGAGAGGCCAAAACCACCACATGAGCAGCAGGGCCAACAGCAAGAACACCACCAGCAGGGAAATCAGCACGATGGTGCCGTCAAACTGCAACACAATGAATGATGAATTAAAAGAAGAACAAGGTCCGATGTAGCAGATCTTGTCAAGCTGAGCAGGTTACAAAGTACTCACAGCCTCCTCTGATGACACACACAACAGAGGAGACGTCAGAAAGAAGAGAAGGAAGAAGACTGGAGAGAATCCAAAACAAGTTTGAAAGGAAAAGGTAAGTAAAAAAAAAAAAAAGTGTGTTGTTGTTGACTGCACAAGGACTCACACATTCAGTAGTTGTGATGTGAACTGAGCTGGTGATGTAGGAGAGGCCCTCGTTCATGCTCACCTGCAGGTAGATCACCCTGCAAAACACAACATGGAAAGCTTTAACGACTTGGACGTGGTCTACTGTGCACGCTTGCCACAGGCAGCCAGCACATTCCTCCGGGGGCTCTGCCCATACTTGCTTTCTCAAAATGCTGACATCGACACTTTTCCCAAATCCGCAAGAGGTCAGGGGAGTTCTCTGCCTTTCATACTTCATTTCCTCTGCTTGGAAACCACAAACCTCAAAATTTAACGACATATTTTTTACCTGAGGCCATGGGAAAAAGAGGGGAAGCGTAAAATATACATTTTGGAATAAAAATCTTATTTTTTGATGGCATTCACTAATATTACCTCAAAAATTATGGAATTACATTTTTTATTTTTTTCCTTAAAATGGGCGAAGCTAAAGATGAAATACAACAATATGGCCTTACCCAAAATAATGACAATACATAATGTATAT
Source organism: Entelurus aequoreus (assembly GCF_033978785.1). Classification (NCBI taxonomy): domain Eukaryota; kingdom Metazoa; phylum Chordata; class Actinopteri; order Syngnathiformes; family Syngnathidae; genus Entelurus; species Entelurus aequoreus. The sequence goes on from NC_084739.1 coordinate 13,754,764, forward strand.
CAGAATCGGATTAGAAAGGTTATATAACACGCTATTGATCAACTAGGGATGTGCCTTCAGGATTTTTATTAAGCATCCTTATGTTAACACAAGTCTTATATTCAAATCTCATGCGATTGTGCAACTTTTTATAATATTGTGGATAGCTTATTTGTTGTGATTTTTTTTAAGTCAAATTTCATTAAAACACACACAAACATTATTTGATGTGTTGTTTTTTAATGTGTGATGTATTTAAATATTTTTGCTATATTATGACATATTTTTGACATGTGTGCAATGTCATTAAAATGAATAATGTCAATAATATATTTTTGATATATGATATATCAAACTGTTTTTAAAATGATTTAATAAAAGCTAGGGCATTTGAACTATTGACATATTCAATCATGATTAATCGCATTATGTCTATAGTTAACGCAATTTTTTCATTATTAAGTATACCTTATTAAAATGCACACCCAAGATGGGACTGTACAATTTGTTTGATTTACACACACACACACACACACACACACACACACACACACACACACACACACACACACACACACACACACACACACACACACACACACACACACACACACACACACACACACACACACACACACATCTCTGTGTGTGCGTCGCAAAAACCAGGAAATTTAGAAAAGAACAAACTATCTACCGGCACAGACGTGTTTTGCTTTATTGTGGGGACAGAAAAGCAAGCTCAAATAAGAAACCACACATTCTATAATAAACTGAAAAAACACAATGCCGCGACTCACAAACTTTGCAAGCGACTTTAGAAATAAAACAAGCCCAAAGTCGCCTGTAAAACGCAGACTTGGCAACACTGCTGCTGCTCGCAGATAGGACCTCGGGTGATAACTCACAGCAAAAGTGGATGAAAATAACTTTGGTCTCGAGGAATGAGCGACCTGCCAGGACTTCAAAGCTAAACTTGCCATTGACTAAACCTTTTTCTTTGTCCATTTATGCTCTCTATTTGTTCCTGTGACATTCTACAATATGGACTGAGGGTCACACAGGACGCACGTTAATCACGTTGTCATGATCCGTGGTCCGGATCATGTTTTTGTTATGTTCTGTTAGTTTGGACTCCCTAGGTTCCTGTTTTTGTGCACCCTTGTTAGTTGCCATGGTTACTTATTGTTTCCACCTGCCTCTGATTGGTGTTCGGCACGTTCACCTGCTGCCGAGCACTAGTCAGAGAGCTATTTATTCACGTTGCTCGCCACACTCGGTCTGGCTTCATTGTTTGCGGTAAGCAACAGTCACGCAGGTTGATTTCTTGTTTCTTGGCTTTTAGTTCATGATTCCAGTGCTAAGTTTTAGTTCTTTAGCTTCTCGTGCGAACGGCACGCTTTCCTTTAGCATGTTTCCTGTTTTTGGTTTACGCTATGATTTATGACAATAAATCATACTCCTACCTTCACGCTTTGTCCGGAGTTGTCCGTTCTGTATCCCGGGAGAACGACCCCTCCACGTGACACACGTTTTCAAAAAACCAGTAACGTTTAAGGAAACTTTTGTCAACTTGTTATTATTGTGTTAACTTTCACCGGCCTATATGGACTGAGGGTCACACAGGGCGCACGTTAATCACGTTAAAAAAAAAACAGTAACGTTTAAGGAAACTTGTTATTATCGCTAGTGATGATACTCAAAACCGGTTTTCCCGGTTGTTCGATAAGAAAAGAACCGAGTCCTCGGACTCGAATCCCTTTTTGAGAACCGGTACCCGTTATCGAGACCACTATAGTAAAGAAAAAGAGTTGCTTCATTATTCAAATCTCTGGGATCAATCCCGTCCCGACCAGAAATGCCCCGTGAGACATCACAAGAAATGACGTCACGTAGCTCAGTCATTAGGAGCAGATAGGGAAAGCAGGAAAAACAATGGACCGAAAAAAGCGCTCCAAGGTGTAATAAAGTTAAAAACAAAAGGTATAATCCAATGAATAACTTTACTGAGAGATTTGAGCAGGGTACAAACACATGACGAACACTTTTACGACCAACCGGAAACATAGCAACCAGACTAGCAACGCACCTCCTTTACGGCAGCTGTCGCAACGTTCTTAAAGCAACCGCGGCACATACATATATGACATCTCCCTTTTTTAACTTTTGTTTTTCTTGCTTTGTAAACAAAACAAAATCACACTGTATATGTGTTGTCTGTCTAATTATAAATAATGCAGACGAGGCGTGTTGGCTGAGTTCTTGACGTTTACTTTCACAGCGTGCTCATAACCTCATTCTTAGCTGCCGGGTGGTGACATGCAACAACACTTTTCGGGGCTACCGCGCATGCTCGTTACTCCCGTTGCATGCTGGGTAGTGTAGTTGTTATGTTCCTAGCTCATAACATCACATCTTTCCCCCTATAAAGAAATAATGTTAACTCAATAAAGTGTTTTTTTTTTTTTAGCTTTAACTTTTCATTTTTTAGCATTGTAACCACATTTGCAAACAACTTTTCTCTTCATAGAATTTTCTTTCAATAAAGAAATAAAGTGCAAAAAAGTCAAAGCAACATAACAAACAGTTATGTCAAATAACAGCAGAAGTGCACTTTTTGGAGAGCTGTATTATTTTCAGTTTTGTGCCCAAGGGACTGATTTTATTTAACACTATATTATTATTTATACACCTATAGTGATCACAGAGACAGCTTGTTTTTGTGTTACTGTATATATTTGTTTTTCTGAAAAATCCCACTTAATATACTTTGGGTAACAACAGTCAATATGTATTTATTTTATTTTATTTTTTTAGGGGGGTAACAGTCAATATTTATTTATTTATTAGATTTTATTTTTTTCTTATATAATAAAAGTGAGCTTTTGTTAAACCAAATATTGTGTTATTTTCCCCATATACAACAACCTATCTGGACTCGATAAGAGAATCGACAAGGAATCGGTTCGATAAGAGGATTCGATTATAGGCTCGAACTCGATAATTTCTTATCAAACATCATCCTTAATTATCGCGTTAACTTTCCCCGGCCTATAAAAATTTTAAATTACAGAACATTATAGTATTACTTTACAGTGTATTTTGGATTAGTGATTGTATTTATTCCCTTGGATTATATTAGATTTTATAAGAAGGTATACATTTATAATATCATACAGTATTTCAATCAAATACATTAAAACTCATGTGTGGGTCAATTCCTTTTTAATAAATTGTGTATGCAGATTGCAGAACCTACAAATTGAATCCAGACCTAATCCATGTTTCACATTTGGCAATAGTTAGGATTCAACAAGGAACCTCCTATTAAACAAAAAGCTGAAAGGCAAAACAATTGGCTATATTTGGCCGGGAGAATACATGTGTTTGTCAGTGACCAAAACAAAGCAAGCTGGCAGCCATATAAGAAGTGGTGAAGGAGGCAGCTGCAGATTGTAATGCGGGGAAGAGAATGGAGAAAGGCTTCTTGTGCTGTGCTGACAGATTGGGGGGACAGAGACAAACAAGGGGGGCATTGAGCTTTGAAACTGAGGAAAGGGGTATCGGGGGGAGGTCACTGCAAGGTGGGGTGGGTATAGATAGAGTGGGGGATGGAAGGAAGAGAACCTTTCCTGTTCTACATCCCTTTAGCAGCATCACTCCCTCCTGAAGAACACCCCCCCCCGTCCCCTTTACTTCCTCACCACCACATATGGCCTCCTCCAACATCTCCTTGTACAACTGTGGCATGCTGTCACTGACTTGGGGAGGAGGACATTGGTGGTGCAGGTGCCACTCCCGGATCGTCATATGGTTGGGGGGACATGCTGCTATCAATCTCTATCAATCATCATCTCCACACTATACGTGTGTTGGTAGTCACATCCGGAAGGATTGCAGTCAAGACGGATTTGTGTGAAGACGCCATCAATGACTTCATTCTATCAGACAAGGCCTGGGTAGAACAGAGGGTGATTGAGGTCTGATTGAAGAGGGGGTCACCCCTAAAGATCTTTAGTACCAGCACCGGCATTATCACCAATAAAACATGATTGGATAAATCTGGTGTTGAAAACCTTGACCAGAACCTGCACCTCAACCCCACCAAGACTTTCCGTATTTGTCTCATGGTCACTTCCTGTAGGGTGTGACAGACCTTATTAGATGAGGACGGTGTGCCTAATGTTATGACTGTTATGTTATCGACAGCTGTTCGGCCCCTTTCAGCCTTTCACAGCTGATTTCCTTTTTACCAGTATGACACAAGGGTGTCAGGCAGTGCTGAATCTGCACTAATGGGCGTCAGCTACATGGAAAGACAACTCCTTCAGGCACTGTATGACAAAGCACTATGCTCAGAACCATCAAGGCCTGCAGCACACTCATAACTCATGGTTATTGTTTGGTGGGTGTAGAAAATTGTCATGAATATAAGGAAGGTTTTGTTTTAATTAACATTAAAAATATCTAAACTAATACAGATGGATGATTTTAATTCAATGTGTTTTTCTTGTATAGAATGTTTTAATAAAACAAAATTGTTATAACCTAAATTATATGTATGTAATCTATATTATGTTAACTTACACAATAAACTATAAAAATACAATGAAAATACGTAATATTACTTTTTACAAAATACACTACGTTCAAAAGTTTGGGGTCACATTAAAATGTCCTTATTTTTCAATGAAGATAACTTTAAACTAGTCTTAACTTTAAAGAAGTACACTCTACACATTTCTAATGTGGTAAATGACTATTCTAGCTGCAAATGTCTGGTTTTTGGTGCAATATCTACATAGGTGTATAGAGGCCCATTTCCAGCAACTATCACTCCAGTGTTCTAATGGTACAATGTGTTTGCTCATTGGCTCAGAAGGCTAATTGATGATTAGAAAACCCTTGTGCAATCATGTTCACACATCTGAAAACAGTTTAGCTCGTTACAGAAGCTACAAAACTGACCTTCCTTTGAGCAGATTGAGTTTCTGGAGCATCACATTTGTGGGGTCAATTAAACGCTCAAAATGGCCAGAAAAAGAGAACTTTCATCTGAAACGCGACAGTCTATTCTTGTTCTTAGAAATGAAGGCTATTCCACAAAATTGTTTGGGTGACCCCAAACTTTTGAACGGTAGTGTATGTTTATTACATTTTATACACTATAGGAAATGTTATATGCAAATATATAGTCCATTGATTATTTCACAAGTACAAATAATCACATTTGAACTAGAAAAATGATTAGGTTTTGTGTGCACAGTTTTTAATATTCGAATATTTTGTTATGATGGTTAGGTGAACTTTATGAGAATTCCCACATTGGGGAATCATATATTTTTTAATCTAAAATAGCTGAAAGATTTATTTGGATATCAAGCTATGTTATTCTAAAGATATACAATCATTTATATTTATTTATTTATGTCATTTTTTAATGTAAAGGGGACCTGTTATGATTGTTTTCTTTCTATTTTGAAAACACTTCCTTTTGGTCTACATAACATGTAATGATGAATGGTCAAAATTTTGCATAGATTTTGCTGTAAAGCCATATCTTCAAGCCACTTTTTGGCTACCTCTGGAAACAAGCCGTTTTGAGAGGCAGAGTTATTTAAGATGCAAATGATCCCCTCCTCACGCAGCCCCTTCAAGTTGACTGAACCTTCATCCCTTCTTTTTAATTCTTCAGATGAGACGAGAGGTGTGTATATTGACCGGTGTTGGTTAATACAACCAATAACAGAGCATTTTCGTTCTTGTGGATGTACTTTGGCATGTTGTAGAGCCGACTACAAACGCTTATACATAGATTCACAATGGCGGATTCGCGCAAATATCTTCAGGTAAATTTCTACCATATATGGATAATCACCTGACCTCACCGGCGGGAAAAACGTCACAGGTTGTGCAAAGTTTGGCGGAAGTATGAACGAAGGCAATATTATTTTATAATTATCTCTGCAATGCCTCTACGGTAGTCCTTCTCAAATAGTGAGGCAAGCCCCCCAGGGCTGCGTGTGACCCTCGGGGAACATGTTTTTTTTGGCCGTACAAGAATATGATGAAGTGTATGTAGCACTTGGCTTCACTGTAACCACGGTGGGAGACAAATAAAGACCTGTGTGTGTTGTTTCCTTTAATATTAATAAGCTTACACTGTTATGCAGAGGTATAGTTATAACAATTATATAGACAAATTATACTATTTATACCGTATTTTTCGGACTATAAGTCGCAGTTTTTTTCATAGTTTGGCCGGGGGTGCGACTTATACTCAGGAGCGACTTATGTGTGAAATTATTAACACATTACCGTAAAATATCAAATAATATTATTTAGCTCATTCACGTAAGAGACTAGACGTATAAGATTTCATCGGATTAGTGATTAGGAGTGACAGATTGTTTGGTAAAGGTATAGCATGTTTTATATGTTATAGTTATTTGAATGACTCTTACCATAATATGTTACGTTAACATACCAGGCACGTTCTCAGTTGGTTATTTATGTGTCATATAACGTACACTTATTCAGCCTGTTGTTCACTATTCTTTGT
>NC_084739.1:13768821-13778821 GCF_033978785.1 Entelurus aequoreus
CCTTTTTGTCCACTGTTTGTACTTCTGTTTCTGTATAGTATCTCCAGCCGTGTCCATGTGGTGACATCAATTACGCTATTTTCAGAGGTGAAGTCGGACTAAGTAGGACATCCCTGAAGGCCTAGGTGAGAAACGCACGGCCCGCGACTGACTAGGACATCCTAGTAAATAAACAATAAAGATATCCTATTTTTTTGTAAAATCATTAGACATATGATTAACTAATTTTGGGCAATTAGTTGTTTAGACCTGCCCGTTCCCCTTCAAATATATTTTGCTTGACGTCTGGCACTTTATGCAGAAATTGTCAGTCCCCTAAAGGTGGTTACTACATTTTATGGACATTCCGGTAGAAATACTAAAGTTATCGTGTTTTTTTTTTTACAAACCCCGTTTCCATATGAGTTGGGAAATTGCGTTAGATGTAAATATAAACGGAATACAATGATTTGCAAATCATTTTCAACCCATATTCGGTTAAATATGCTACAAAGACAACATATTTGATGTTCAAACTGATAAACTTTTTTTTTTGTTGCAAATAATCATTAACTTTAGAATTTGATGCCAGCAACACGTGACAAAGAAGTTGGGAAAGGTGGCAATAAATACTGATAAAGTTGAGGAATGCTCATCAAACACTTATTTGGAACATCCCACAGGTGAACAGGCAAATTGGGAACAGGTGGGTGCCATGATTGGGTATAAAAGTAGATTCCATGAAATGCTCAGTCATTCACAAACAAGGATGGGGCGAGGGTCACCACTTTGTCAACAAATGCGTGAGCAAATTGTTGAACAGTTTAAGAAAAACCTTTCTCAACCAGCTATTGCAAGGAATTTAGGGATTTCACCATCTACGGTCCGTAATATCATCAAAGGGTTCAGAGAATCTGGAGAAATCACTGCACGTAAGCAGCTAAGCCCGTGACCGTCGATCCCTCAGGCTGTACTGCATCAACAAGCGACATCAGTGAGTAAAGGATATCACCACATGGGCTCAGGAACACTTCAGAAACCCACTGTCAGTAACTACAGTTGGTCGCTACATCTGTAAATCCAAGTTAAAACTCTCCTATGCAAGGCGAAAACCGTTTATCAACAACACCCAGAAACGCAGTCGGCTTCGCTGGGCCTGAGCTCATCTAAGATGGACTGATACAAAGTGGAAAAATGTTCTGTGGTCTGACGAGTCCACATTTAAAATTGTTTTTGGAAACTGTGGACGTCGTGTCCTTCGGACCAAAGAGGAAAAGAACCATCCGGATTGTTATAGGCGCAAAGTTGAAAAGCCAGCATCTGTGATGGCATGGGGGTGTATTAGTGCCCAAGACATGGGTAACTTACACATCTGTGAAGGCACCATTAATGCTGAAAGGTACATACAGGTTTTGGAGCAACATATGTTTCCATCCAAGCAACGTTACCATGGACGCCCCTGCTTATTTCAGCAAGACAATGCCAAGCCACGTGTTACATCAACGTGGCTTCATAGTAAAAGAGTGCGGGTACTAGACTGGCCTGCCTGTAGTCCAGACCTGTCTCCCATTGAAAATGTGTGGCGCATTATGAAGCCTAAAATACCACAACGGAGACCCCCGGACTGTTGAACAACTTAAGCTGTACATCAAGCAAGAATGGGAAAGAATTCCACCTGAGAAGCTTAAAAAATGTGTCTCCTCAGTTCCCAAACGTTTACTGAGTGTTGTTAAAAGGAAAGGCCATGTAACACAATGGTGAACATGCCCTTTCCCAACTACTTTGGCACGTGTTGCAGCCTTGAAATTCTAAGTTAAATATTATTTGCAAAAAACAAAATAAAGTTTATGAGTTTGAACATCAAATATCTTGTCTTTGTAGTGCATTCAATTGAATATAGGTTGAAAAGGATTTGCAAATCATTGTATTCCGTTTATATTTACATCTAACACAATTTCCCAACTCATATGGAAACGGGGTTTGTAGAGCATGTTGAGCTGTAAAAAGTTTCCAGTCATTTTGATGGGGATGGAGTCGACTGTAGAACTGCACTGCATCACACTCAGCTCATTTTGCTTAACAAAACAAAAATTCAATACAATAATTCAAGCATACTAAATATTGTGGCATGACATTAATTACAGCAATGGGATCAAAAAGTTTAGTTTACACCAGTGGTTCTTAACCTGGGTTCGATCGAACCCTAGGGGTTCGGTGAGTCAGCCTCAGGGGTTCGACAGAGCCTCCGCCGCGGAGGTCAAGACACGCCCGACTCATCGTGTAAATAAAAACTTCTCCCTGTCGGCGTATTATGGATACCCCCAAACAATGTTTCCTCTAATTTTCCATATGTGTGAGCAAACGCAAAAACTCCTTGAGTATCCGGGGGAGAGCATGTGAGCGACGTCAGACGTGCACATGCACTGTGGTCACACCTGCAGCACACCTGTCCCAAACCTGACTAAATAACAAGTTCAATGTTTTATTATTGGGACGGTGTGGCGAAGTTGGTAGAGTGGCTGTGCCAGCAATCGGAAGGTTGCTGGTTACTGGGGTTCAATCCCCACCTTCTACCATCCTAGTCACATCCGTTGTGTCCTTGGGCAAGACACTTCACCCTTGCTCCTGATGGCTGCTGGTTAGCACCTTGCATGGCAGCTCCTGCCATCAGTGTGTGAATGGGTGAATGTGGAAATACTGTCAAAACGCTTTGAGTACCTTGAAGGTAGAAAAGCGCTATACAAGTATAACCCATTTATCATTATTTATTAGTACGTTTGTATAATCAAATGACAGCAGTCATTTCCATGAGATTATTTTCTAATATAAGTGTTTTGGCCCACTTACAATGGCTATAACATATTGTTTTTCATGAGCTGTGTACTAGTATTATATGTCTGGGTGGGGGTCCTACTTTGGAAATAATGTGTACCCCTTTCAGATATCGCATTTAGTTCCCACTTAAACATTCACATGTTGCACAATGAGATGTAAACATGGGATTATGTGTATATTCCTGTAACTTTCCGTTTGTAAAATATATCTTCATAGGGATGTCCGATAATGGCTTTTTGCCGATATCCGATATTCCGATATTGTCCAACTCTTTAATTACCGATACCGATATCAACCGATACCGATATCAACCGATATATGCAGTCGTGGAATTAACACATTATTATGCCTAATTTGGACAACCATGTATGGTGAAGATAAGGTACTTTTTTAAAAAATAAAATAAAATAAGATAACTAAACATTTTCTTGAATAAAAAAGAAAGTAAAACAATATAAAAACAGTTACATAGAAACTAGTAATTAATGAAAATGAGTAAAATTAACTGTTAAGGGTTAGTACTATTAGTGGACCAGCAGCACGCACAATCATGTGTGCTTACAGACTGTATCCCTTGCAGACTGTATTGATATATATTGATATATAATGTAGGAACCAGAATATTGATAATAGAAAGAAATGGGGGGAGGGAGGTTTTTTGGGTTGGTGCACTAATTGTAAGTGTATCTTGTTTCCCCTAGAGGGGGGGGGGGGGGTTACCCACATATGCGGTCCTCTCCAAGGTTTCTCATAGTCATTCACCGACGTCCCACTGGGGTGAGTTTTTCCTTGCCCGTATGTGGGCTCTGTACCGAGGATGTCGTTGTGGCTTGTACAGCCCTTTGAGACACTTGTGATTTAGGGCTATATAAATAAACATTGATTGATTGATTGAGTTTTTTATGTTGTTTTAATTAAAAAAAACAAAAAACGATACAGATAATAAAAAAACCGATACCGATAATTTCCGATATTACATTTTAACGCATTTATCGGACATCCCTATATCTTTATTAGTATTTCTTTAATATAACATCATTTTTTTTTATTACGGTTCGGGTTCGGTGAACGCGCATATGAAACTGGTGGGGTTCGGTACCTCCAACAAGGTTAAAAACCACTGGTTTACACTCCTAAATTTCCCTCCTGTGGTCTGAATGGTGTTTAAAATGATGATGGGGGGGGAAAAACACTCAACGCATCTTAATTCATGTTGACGAGTTTACATTTGTAAATGTGCAAACACACTCCATGTGCCATGTACAGTACAAAGAGGATAAATAAGTGGATGGCTTTAAGGTATGTGTGACAATCATGAGCTGTCCTCGACATCTCTCCATCTACTTTCCACCATCCTGAGGTCCTTAAGGCACAAAAATCATGGAACAGAGGCTTGAAGGACAAGAGGCTGAGGTCAGTCCATGTACCTCTGCCACCCCCTGGTGGACAGGCTGTGTCGGCTACTTATTAACAGCTACAGTACCTACATTCACTGCCAGGATCTAAGCCGTATAAACCTTATTTACTGAATAAATACATTTTTCTTCTGCCATCCGCGGTCTTAGTTATGTGACGTCATGTGTCTGGACAGGTGGTGGCGCTCTCGGAAGTATTCGTGGCAGATTGGGCAGGTGAGCTTCTCCTCTCGCCTCCTCCTCACCTGAGACTCGGCGGCGAACTCCTTCTTGTGGTGGGAGCGCATGTGAAAGACGAGGTCCGAGGTCATGCGAAAAGAGAGGTTGCACTTGGCGCACCAGTTTTGCACCGACACGCCGAATGAGGTTAAGGTGGGAGGGAGGATGGTGAGTGCCGAGGTGGACTGGACCTGAGAGGGTCTTGACCAGTGTTCCGGTGTGTAATGGAAGGGTGGGGGCAGTGTGTGCATGTCACTGCTCAGCATACTGGGTGCCATTAGCGCGGCGTATGCTGACACGGTCCTGGAAGTGAGGGCCTCACTCGTCTCCCCCAGACCACTGGAGAGCACTGTTGTGACACGACCATGTTGCACTTCTCCTACAGAGGTCCATTTACTTGGTTTACAAAAAGCACTTTTCTGTTCAGGACTGTTGGAGTGGACCAAAGAGAAAGCACTGGTTCTGCTCGAGCGCAAGCCGGAGCTCTCCCCCGTCTCCGAGTCCACCAGCCTGTCATGTGTAAAAGTCCACTTGGCTTCCCTCGGCTCTCCACAAGTCCCATTTTTACATCCCAAATGATCCAGCTTGGTCCTGTCCGCTTTTATCTTCAAGTTTGAGTCAAATGCGTCTCCTCCAGCCTCATCCTGGCTTCTGACCAACTGCGTGATGTTGCCGTCATTTGAAATATTAGTTTTTTCCAGCAAGACGGTTTTCCGCACCTCCGGGTTTTTTCGTTTTGAAGGCGCGGTGTCTGCGTCGTCGCTGTCGCCAGGCCTTTTGTGTTCCAAATCTCTGGCGATGTTGTGAAAATCTGTGACGCGACGCGGCCTCTTGACCTCTACGTGTTTGTGTTGGTACACGCTCCAGGCGTCGCTCTTTATTTGCGCGCATAAAAAGCGGCAATGGGCCAGGAAGGGATATTCATTCTTGAAGATCTGCTCACACCTGGCACATTTGAACTCTGAAAAAAACACATATGTAGAGATACAATTATCAGAAACACAGAAATTGGAAATGTCTTAGAAACTGATGATTGGACAGTGATGCTCTCATCTTCTATTGATGCATGACATCATTACATCATTTTGTCCATACTATACACCAGGGGTCCCCAAACTACGGCCCCCCAGCGTCCAAAATTCGGCTCGCGGGAAGTCCCAAGTTAAAAAAAAAATATATATATATATATTTTTTTTTTGTATTTTATTTAATTTTTTTAAATTTTCCCTTACGAGTCCATTTTCTACCGTCTCCTAGCCACTCAGGCAAATCATTCTGTCTAAAAATGCATTTTACCATCGATAACATGACATGCAGCAAGTGCGCTCTTTAAGTCAATTACTGTGTGATGAATATATATGTATAAATATATATATATATATATATATATATATATATACATATATATACATATATATACATATATATATATATATATATATATATATATATATATATATATATATATATATATATATATATATATATATATATATATATAAATACATATATATATATATATATATATTTATTTATATATATATGTATGAATACATATATATATATATACACATATAGACACATATACATATATACGCATATATACACACACACATATATATATATACATATATACACATATATACACATATACATATATATATATATACATATATACACATACTGTATATACATGGACATATACATAGACATATACACACACATATATACACATTTGCATATACATATATATATATACACACACACACACACACACACACACCCACAAACATTTACATATAATATATATACAGTATATATATATATATATGTAAATATATACAGTATGTATATATACAGTATATATATATATATATATATATAGCACGGCCCCCAACCAAATTGTTTTACCCAAATGCGGCCCCGGAGTCAAAAAGTTTGGGGACCCCTGCTATACACTGTAGGCCAGTGTGGTACAGTCAGCCTCCCCTTATAGCAGGGGTATCAAACGTACGGCCCGCGAACAGGTTTTATCCGGCCCGCAGGATGAGTTTGCGAAGTAGGAAAATAAGCCAAAAAATTTTTGAATGAAAGAAAATCCTGTTCTATATGTGTCCACTAGATGTTGTAATAGCAATTCTTTGTATCTTTGTAGATGATGCTACATATGTAAAAATAATAAACCACATGATGTTAGTACACCAGTCGAGGAAAATAAGCAAACTACATAAATAACATCCTGTATTTTGATTTTGTTATTTTTTTATCTTAATATATTAAACATTAACAACAATGAGTTGACTGATGAACATTATCACATAATGTATTCAGAAAGTACAAATAGCGACAAATAAAGGTAGAATACGATTAACCGCAACATGTACTGTAAGTGTAAAAAAAAAAAAAAAACATTATGATTTGTACATTTTCAGAATGTGCTTGTTTTATTTTTAAACAAAAAAAATCGGAAGTTGTCTTTATTTTTAAGTTATCGTGCTGTGGTTTTACCAGTTCGGCCCACTTGGGAGTAGATTTTTTTCTCCATGTGGCCCCCATCTAAAATGAGTTTGACACCCCTGATCTACACACTGTAGACCAAGTGTGGTACAGTCAGCCTCCCCTTATAGAGAACATATTCACCAAAAAACTCATTTCATAGAAAATTATTTAATTTTAAGTTAGACATTACTTGGCATGTTTAGAAATTATATTTTTCTTTATATATGCGAGCTCTTAATGGCACCTGGCAGGGGACAAAAAACGATTGACCTTTTTAAAATAAAAATGTATGTGTTGTTCTTTGGTTGTGGTATCGGTTGAGAGATGCAGTGGTATTACTGATATGTCCATAGAACAGGGGTGTCAAACTTATTTTAGCTCAGGGGCCACATGGAGGAACATCTATTCCCAAGCGGGCCGGACTGGTAAAATCATGGCATGATAACTTAAGAATAAATATAACTTCAGATTGTGTTTTTGTTTAATATCAGACCAGTGGTTCTTAACCTGGGTTCGATGGAACCCTAGGGGTTAGGTGAGTCGGCCTCAGAGGTTCGGCGGAGATCAAGACACACCCGACTCATCGTGTAAATACAAACTTCTCCCTATCGGCGTATTACGGATACGACAACAGCAGAAGTCAGACTGATTCGCAGGTGTGTAATTAGTTGTGAGTTTATGCATTGTGTTGGTTTTGTTGTTTGAACAAGGTGATGTTCATGCACGGTTCATTTTGTGCACCAGTAAAAAAACATGGTAACACTTTAGTATGGGGAACATATTCACCATTAATTAGTTGCTTATTAACATGCAAATTAGTAACATATTGTCTCTTAACTAGTCATTAAGTACTTATTAATGCCTTATTCGGCATGGCCTTATTATAACCCTAATTCTCTAGCCCTGACCCTAACCCGAACCAAATAATTCTTAAATTAAGTCCTTATTACTTAGAATATGTTCCCCTAGTGTCCAAATTACTCTAAATTAAGTCCTTATTACTTAGAATATGTTCCCCTAGTGTCCAAATTACTCTAAATTAAGTCTTTGTTACTTAGAATATGTTACCCATACTAAAGTGTTACCAAAAACATATAACTTTGTCTTGAATTTGAAAAAAACAACATTTTATTTTGCACTAAAGAAGGTTTCGGTGAATGCGCATATGAAACTGGTGGGGTTCGGTACCTCCAACAAGGTAAAGAACCACTTTATTAGACCAATCACATTCTGAAAATGTATAAATCATGTTTTTTTTTACAATTATATGTTGCAGTAAATTGTATTCTATTTTCATTAGTTGTTATTTATACTCTCTGAATAAATTGTGTCATAATGTCCATTAGTCAAATAGGTGGAATTGAGTCTGGCAGAGTTTTAAAGTGCTCCCATTGGTGTTAATTTGTAATCTATCAGAAGATGAAATTAATGTACTTTACTCATTTTCCTCAACTCATGTACTAAAATCTTGTGGTTTATTCTGTACATATGTAGCATCGTCTACAACAAAACCTGCAAATTTGGACTCATTTCATTTATCACACAAAGAAGAGGATACATATTATTTCAGAATATTTATGTGCGCCCAGAAAATGTGTCCCCAATCATAAGTACAACATGAAATGCACAGATTATCAAGTTGTATACTATCACTAATAAGCAGCGTAAGTAGGTAGTGTCCTAACACAGCTCTGCCCCCTCTTAAGTCGTGTGTGTGGTAGGGGACACAAATAATTGCTCTGGCGACATCTAGTGGACATATTTGGAAACAGCAGTTTCTTTCATTCAAAAATTTCAGTTCATTTTTATACTTAGCAAACTCATCTCGTGGGCCGGAGGAAACCTGTTAATACAGAAATTCTGTATTTGAATGCTGTCAACGCCATGCAACCATCAACTGCCTCCCAACAAAAAAAACTCCTCTGGCTCACCTTCACTCGTGCCTCTGCTCATGTCCGTAAAGCCCAGAAGGTGACAAAGCTCCTGGTCGTACCAAACTAAGAGTTCCTCCTCCTGCTGGACGTCCCTGGTGGTCCTCACATACAGCTGACCTCCTTTGAGGAAGGCCTCGGTGTTCTGCTCCTCTTTATTACGCGCAGCCTGCACCAGCCGCAGCCAAGACAGCACCAGTGCAGAATTACGCATGGCCTCTGGGTCCACCTGTTGACAGGGTTAAGTTAACACATACAGTCGCGATCAAAAGTTGACATACACTTGTAAAGAACATAATGTCATGGCTGTCTTGAGTTTCCAATAATTTCTACAACTCTTATTTTTTTGTGATAGAGTGATTGGAGCACATACTTGTTGGTCACAAAAAACATTCATGAAGTTTGGTTCTTTTATGGATTTATTATGGGTCTACTGAAAATGTGAGCAAATCTGCTGGGTCAAAAGTATACATACAGCAATGTTAATATTTGGTTACATGTCCCTTGGCAAGTTTCACTGCAATAAGGCACTTTTGGTAGCCATCCACAAGCTTCTGCTTGAATTTTTGACCACTCCTCTTGACAAAATTGGTGCAGTTCAGCTAAATGTGTTGGTTTTCCGACATGGACTTGTTTCTTCAGCATTGTCCACACGTTTCAGTCAGGACTTTGGAAAGGCCATTCTAAAACCTTAATTGTAGCCTGATTTAGCCATTCCTTTACCACTTTTGACATGTGTTTGGGGTCATTGTCCTGTAGGAACACCCAACTGCGCCCAAGACCCAACCTCTGAGCTGATGATTTTAGGTTGTCCTGAAGAATTTGGAGGTACCGTATTTTTCGGAGTATAAGTCGCTCCGGAGTATAAGTCGCACCGGCCGAAAATGCATTATAAAGAAGGAAAAAAACATATACACTACCGTTCAAAAGTTTGGGGTCACATTGAAATGTCCTTATTTTTGAAGGAAAAGCACTGTACTTTTCAATGAAGATAACTTTAAACTAGTCTTAACTTTAAAGAAATACACTCTATACATTGCTAATGTGGTAAATGACTATTCTAGCTGCAAATGTCTGGTTTTTGGTGCAATATCTACATAGGTGTATAGAGGCCCATTTCCA
>NC_084739.1:14083821-14263821 GCF_033978785.1 Entelurus aequoreus
TAGTCCGGTTTCTCAAATAATTCGGCTCAGAATAGACATTCTACAACACATGAAAACACCTTAATCTGATCACCTTTGGTTTTTGAAAAGTCAGACTAATACACCTATATTATGCGATTGAAAGCCAGACCGCTCAAGTGGGTGCCCGTGGGGACCCATCATATTGTACATGCGCTTGTCTCAACAAGTGGGACATAACCTGGAAGCAGATACCATTCAATAAAAACATAGGCAACAACTGGAGTGAAGAAGACACTGTTTAATTGCTTCACAAATTATAAGAATGGAACATTTTAAAGTGCATCGATGGCAGAAAAAAACCCAAATTTATGAAATAGACAATGCCAGCTTCATTTGGACTCCAGAACAAATACAAGTGAGATCATGGAAGAGAATGAAGCAGGTTTAATAAGAGAATACTATAGCGTACACAAACGTCTTCCCGCTGCATTTATAATAATAATAATAATACCTGGGATTTATATAGCACTTTTCTAAGTACCCAAAGCCACTTTACATGTTAAAAACCCATCATGCATTCACACCTGGTGGTGGTAAGCTACTTTTGTAGCCACAGCTGCCCTGGGGTAGACTGACGGAAGCGTGGCTGCCAATTTGCGCCTACGGCCCCTCCGACCACCCCTCCGACCACCACCATTCATTCATTCATCATTCATTCACCGGTGTGAGCGGCACCGGGGGCAAGGGTGAAGTGTCCTGCCCAAGGACACAACGGCATGGTAAGAGGCGGGGAGCGAACCTGCAACCCTCAGGTTTCTGACACGGGCGCTCTACCCACTACGCCATGCCGCCCCTAATATATTTGTGCACTACAAACTGATTAGCAATAACTGTACAACTTGCACAACTGTCAATTTTGTACAGAATAGCAACCCTAATTTGAAGCTGTATCGGGGCATGGACAGTCTTTTCTTTCGGACTTAAAACTCCTTCCATCAATCCACAGAGCTTATTGAGTTTATCGTTGTGACTCATGCAGCCCTTAGAGACACTTGTGATTAAGGGCTATATAAATAAACTTTGATTGATTGAATGAACTTTGAGACATTCAAAAGTTTTCTTTCCATTGTCCGTACGAAAATTGTTGAACGACAACTCTTTACCGCCAGTCTTTACTTCGGACCTGCATTCAGCAACTCCGGGAGGACCTCATCGGTAGTACGGTCATGTTCGTTGCAGTTTTTGATCATTTCTGGATGCGGTCTGCTTTTTAACATCAGCATAGCCATGAGAGATGTAATATTTCTTATCTGTGCCAATATTACAGCGGACATCAGGTACAACAACAGCTGGGCTGTTGACTTGTGAGGAGCCGCAAAGAGGCCTTGTTTTGGTGTGACATCATAAATCCACCGGAAAAGCAATACATTTACCCGCACTAAAAGGCAATAAGTACCTCCCAGTGTACGGGAGGGCACATGGCGTATGACCAAGACTAGCATTAGACAGTGTGCATGGACAATGAGACTTTAGGTGTGAAAACACAAAAAAACTAACTATTTGAGAACTGAGACTAATTTAGTGCATGGAAACATAGTGAGGAATCACTTTGCCCGACACGTTGAGCCTTTTACACCCATTAACAAAGACAGCACAGCGAGAGTTAAATGAATTCGCAGACAAAGCAGAATTCCACAGCACAAAGCAGCTCCTCTGCTGCCCTACAGAACACATCTCAGATAAGAAAACTTCACTTAAAAAAAAAAAACCTGTGAAAATATTGCATCTAACTTTGTTAGTGGACCTTCACAGCGTCATAAATGCTTCCAGCCAAGGCAGTCAAGAGTTACAGTATCACATGCTTCTCCCCTCTCGTCGTTAATCGCCACAGAAAACTGACACTGCTTTCATCTAGATTAAGCAACTTTAAAAGATGTGACCTACTACTGCAGGCCAAGAACCTGGCCGCTCGATTTTATATTGCTTTAAAACAAATGCAAGTAAAAACATAAATAACAGGAGCAACTTTGCTCACCTTGTGTTTCCTCAAACTGCTCCAACAGGCTGGTCAGATCAGCAGCTTCTATACCTGTAAATACATTTACATCATGAAGGAATGATGCCCACCATAGGACAGCTGAGATCTAAAAACAGGCTTTGCTACACATGTTAAAAAGAAGCCTGGAGCTCTAACTATCCTTTAGTCAGCTATAGTCATGGGAGCTGTATAATAGATTATTTTCCTCAACAAATAAGATAACCTAGCATAATTTTGCTGTAATGTTAGCACTGTAGCTCACATGACTATGATAGAGTTGCTAATAAGGACGTAACGATCAGGGTTTTATGTTGCAGATTCCAATCATCTATGAGTGAATACCGATCACATGTATTAACTGTAAATGTTTTATTTCTTTCGGATTAGTGCTATTGACAGTTTACCAAAATCAACAATATTTCAACAGGTTCCTCATTCTCTTTAAATACAATTATTTGACAAAGGCAACAGTATACAATAACTAAACAAAATCAATCACGACTATCCATCATACATTGAGAGCATTTCCGCCCTCAAAGTCCTATGCCCAGACAATTATTCTATTCTATTATGATTTGTAAACCTTACCCCCGCCCACCAAAAAAAAAAGATTGAGAAAATAAACATATTGATATAATTAATGTATAACATGTTTAGCCCCATCCTCTAGTAATAATCCTACCTGATAACGATACATAAGATATTAAGAAATGCAGTTTATTTGCCGTAATAGAGGCCATTATTAACTTATGAGGACTACTCCACACTTTGTATTAAAATACACAATAAGCTTGTCAGCCGGGAGACTAAAAATAAATACAATTTCAGCCATAAGGGATCGATATCGGTAATCTGCCTTATTGGACAATGGTGATTTATTATTTTTTCAAGAAAATCGTCCGATACTGATCGGTGGCCGAATAATTGTCACATCCCTAGTTGCTAACATTTGCATATGCTCCTGCCCCAATTAACGAAAGTTAATTTTTTGCATGAAATATTTGGACACTGTTGTGAGACTTATTTTATATAGTTGAAACATAGTATAATATGGGACCTTTACATTTGTTTCTGTTAATAAAGCAATTCCTATTTGTGAGACTTTGGTGTAAAACTGTCAAACTTACCTATCTCACTGGTGAAGGACTCAATCAACTCCTGTGTGGGGCTCTTTGCTGTTCGAGGTTCCACTGGTGTAGTCACGCTCTTATTTGCTTTAAGCACAGCAGCCTGTGGTCTAAGAATCTTTGAGGCCAAGGAGGGAGCGGAGCAATGTTTGGCATTAATTGCCGGGAACTTTGCAGATGTGCTGAGGTCGTTTAAAGAGGTAGGAGTGGTAAGTACGAGCTCTGGCGCATTCTGGATAACGGGGGTCTTCTGTGGGACAGGAACTACAGCAGAGCACGCCATCTCAGAATTGGTTGGAGGAGAGATTTTACCAAACGGCGCATCGGAAAGTTTAGGCACAGTCTTAATGTCAGGTGATTGCATCACAGATTGGCATTTAGAAGTGTGAGGCTGGGGGGTGACAAGATCAGGTGTACTAACTAAAGATTTTTGTGGTGGTGAGAGTGCTTGTGACTCTTGTGATTGTTTAGAAACAGCGGTAACAGATTTGTTGGCTGATTTAACCATGTAGGCTGGTGGCACCAACAGTGCCTCGGGGGTGGGCGGGGCACAGGGTCCCCGCGGTTGCCAGGCAGGTTTAATATCGACCACGTCCCTCACAGCCTGGGCGGTGGACCGCCGAAGATCCTTGGGGTTGGGGTCAGGCAGGCAGGGTATAGGGGTCAGTTGTTTGGGGGGCTCCGGAAGGCTGGGCCACTTGGTGCTGTTGTCGCCTTGCTTTTCCACCAACACGGGCTTCTTCTGCAGTCTGAGTTGTCGATACTCGGCTAAACTGAGGGACTTGGGCTTTGGCTCTGGAAGCGCAGGGGTCACCGGGGGGAGGGGCTCATTCACAGTCAGTGCAGGGCTGTTGAAAGCAGATGCAGGGCAGCTTGGACACACCAATGGTGGTGGGCTGGAGTGCTCACTGGGGGCTTGGGATACTGGTTGAGCCATTTCTTTAGATTGTTGGGAGGTGACTGGACTTTCAGGAACACCAGCTTTTGTTGGACCAGTTTCCTGTTTAGGTCTCACAAACGTAGCAGCTGTAACACTTGTTTCTCGGCTATTGAGTTCCACTTGGGTTTTACTTTGGCAACTTATTTTCACAGGTTTCACAGCAGCAGGTACAGGAGCAACTGAAGCTTTTGTGATTTTGTTTTTCTTTTCTTTATGGATTCGCTTCTTTTTAGGTTTTTGGGGTAATTCTTCTGTTGGATTTCTCACAGCGGCACTTCTCAGAACCCTCCCCCCGACAGGATCGGGAGGGCATTGTTTCTTCTTTTTCTTTTTTTTACGGGAGGGTACTCTGGCTATGGTCTCTTTCTTCTGAGTGTTAATCACCTTATCAGAACAGGTACTTTGAGTATTTACTGGAGCCTTACATAGCACATTGACAACATCATCGTCGTCAACAACAATATGCTCAGACGTGTCAGAGGCTACGTCTTCGTCCCCTGCAAACTTATCGAGTGGTGGAGGACCTTGAAGGCCCATGTCTGGGACAGCCAGGATAGGCTCTCCATTTTCCCCTTGATTCACCACCTCAAGCAAGATGCCCCCTTCTGGCAACATCTGCACCCCCCCATCATTCTCCACACAAAGGGCCATGCAGTACGGGTGCATGTGTCTGACAAAGTCCCCGAGGCTGACTGGAAGACCGTTGTCGCTCTCCTGCTCAAAGGTGACAGGAAGCGGGAGGGCCAATCCTTCCCAGTCTAGAGGTAAACCGTGCCTTCCCGGGCTCAGAGTGAGCGAGCTTGCGTCCTCTTCCTCTCCGTCGCTTCTCTGTAGTGAATCCATTGGTATTCTAGGGAGGTTCTGGGCGCAGACAGAGGGGAAGATGTTACTACAAAAGCATGTATGCGACATGAGCGAATGCATTGCTCAAGTGCTGAGATGGCTACCTTTCCAGTTGACTGGGGTCTTGTACTGAAAGAGTCCTTCTCTGAAGGGGACAGGGGCACACACAGTAATCTTCTGAGCTACAATGGGAACAAAAAGAAGGTGCAAATTATAGTAATGGTTAAGTTTACTTTGACATCGCAAGGAACACAACACGGTTATATTTGCACAATTCAACATGACCGAAAAAAGGAGTAGGATGAAACAGATCTCTTGATCATACTCCTTTTTTTTTTTAGCAATTATTACATGCTTCCACAATGTACCTAAACTCTGAAGTTAGGCCCTGTCGACATAGGAAAGCCAGTGTTAAGGGGGGTAAAGGTTGGGCAGATCAATAAAGAGACACAACCAAACTGGAACTGATCACTGGGTGAAAACTAGGATGTGCCGATTGATCTGCCACCTAACAGTATCAGATTTATTTTAAGAGACGTATACATTTTGTTTTCTATTTCGAAAGAAAATATATGCATCACAGCAAATAATGTGATCCTTTCCCCGGTCCTGACCACGCCCCCACAAGTACCTTGGCAATCAAAGGGAAACCCTCCATAGTATAAAGAATTGATCAACACAAAGCTTTTTAAACTAGGATGTAATAAATGCAAGCGTGTATACATAGCGTTTTGAATAAATACAAAATAATATGTTCAGAACTACATGTTGTCAATCAATCTCCTCTTCCTTAGAGTTATATATGACAGATGGTCACTAACCGGAGAGTGTTCCCTGCCCTTGTGTGCCGTCAGCAGCTCAGACTCAGGTAGTGTGTCAAACGGGGATAGGTTTTCATCATCAACGTTGTCGAGGATCTCCGTCAGGGCGGTTAACAGCATGGCTTCACTGTCCTCGTCCAGTCCTTTTGTCTAAACACACCAAGAGAAATAAGGTTAGGACAATTAATAGCCCCGCTGAGTAAGTAGTTCAGCAATGCGGACTTGCCTCTATTGATGGGGTCTCGTCAAAGATGGAAAGGTCTAAGCAGCTTTGGAAACCCTCCAGCGGTCCTCCAGAGCACAACTCAGCAGTCTAGGAAGACAAATAACATACTAATTACACCTTTAAACAAACCTGCCATCCCCCCTTTTCGTGATGATTTGCATGTCTAGGGTTGGGTATCGTTTGAATTCCAACGATTCCTATTCCGATTCTTTGTTTCGATTCCGATTCTTTTAAGAGGCAGGGTCAAAAAAAAGTTTAGGATATTTTAAATGAGCTAGCTAACCTACGGGCAGCACGGTCGCAGAGGGGTTAGTGCATCTGCCTCACAATACGAAGGTCCTGAGTAGTCGTGAGTTCAATCCCGGCCTCGGGATCTTTCTGTGTGGAGTTTGCATGTTCTCCCCGTGACTGCGTGGGCTTCCTCCCACCTCCAAAGACATGCACCTGGGGATAGGTTGATTGGCAACACTAAATTGGCCCTAGTGTGTGAATGTGAGTGTTAATGTTGTCTGTCTATCTGTGTTGGCCCTGCGATGAGGTGGCGACTTGTCCAGGGTGTACCCCGCCTTCCGCCCGATTGTAGCTGAGATAGGCTCCAGCGCCCCCCGCGACCCCGAAGGGAATACGCGGTAGAAAATGGATGGATGGATGGATAGCTAACCTACAGTCTTTCTGAATGAAATAGTCTGACATTCTCCATCAATTTTAATTCTATTAACTTTTTATGAACTTTACTATAAATTCCTCACAGGGCTGTTTTCAACTAGAATATAAATATCAAATCTATGAACTTGAATATAAATATTATAAATTATGAATACATTTTCCCAGGGGTACACTTTCCTCAAGAGAGCTTTATTTTTGAAAACCTCATGAAAACACATTTACACACACAAGTGTATGATGCTGCAGGAAACCTCATGAAAACACATTTACACACACAAGTGTATGATGCTGCAGGTACTTAAAAATGTTACCGTGCTCCCACTGATGGGCTAACCTGGTGCAGAAAAGCAAAGAAACAATAAGAAACAACTTGCAAAACCCAGTCCAGATTAGCAGCAGGTACAGTATAAAATCAGAGACAGTTTTTGTTTAGGAAAATGACCATATCCGCCTTCTCAGGCAGGATGCGTGAGCGTTCTGGACAGATAGTGTCTCCTGCTGTGGAAAATACACGTTCGCTGGGTGTGGAAGAAGCTTGATCGCATAAATAGGAGAAAGCGAGATATGACAGCAAAGGATAAGTCTTTTGTTGGTTCCACCGGACCACCACCATGCAGCAGGGTCGTCAGACATAAGTGTCGGTGGAACGTCCTGGTACATCTGCAGCTCTCTCTCCACTCGTTTCTTGATGGACATGGAGCTCTGTTATTTCGCAGTTATTTCTTTTTTTTTTGTAAAGTAAAGCCACACTTTCGACCGCCGACGCCCGCTATCCATGCTTGAGCTTGACTGACTCGCTCGGCTATGCTAACACTTCCGGCGGTGGGCGCTTCTTCGTTGGTGTCCGGGGCTTCTTCTTCCGGTTCGGCGGACATATTTTTTTCCGGTCGGCGGACTGGTATCGAAAATAGGAATCGAAATTTAAACTTTTGAACGATTCCGGGAGAATCGGAAAGTTAGTCCCGGTTCCAAGCGATACTCGATACCCAACCCTATGCATGTCACAGACAAAACTCTTGTCAACACTCGGATTATGAGCATGCTAATAACATGCCTTGTCTGCGTGAAAGCTATTATACTAGAATGAAAGATATAAAAATGGAGGGTACCGTATTTTTTGGACTGTAAGGCGAAAAATCAACAGTGCGCCTTATAACCCGGTGCTCCTAATGTACGGCATAATTCTGGTTTTCTTGCCGACCTCACAGCTATTTTTATTTGGTACATGGTGTAATGATAAATATGACCAGTAGATGGCAGTCACACATAAGAGATACATGCAGACTGCAACATGATGTCAGTAAACACCAAAACTTTAAATGTTCCATTGAGAATATAGAACATTACACACGGCTCTCAAGAATCTCTCAAAATCTTTTAGTACGACTTTGGTTAGGTATGAAGCCGCAACGCTTCGAGTATTATTATGGTGTGTGTACAAGAACTGCAAAATATCACCCATCAGCAGACATATTATCTGGCATTTTTCTTACCTTCTGGTACCTGCTGATGTGTATTTGGGATTTGCATAAGTCTTCAAAATTTGCACGCGTCCGTCATTGTAGTCTGTGGCGACATTGTAGTCGATAAGCTTCTTTTTCTCGTTAGGGGGAATTCAGCTGTTGCCATTTCCAATATAAAGTGGCGTAGAGTTCTAACTTATAGCTGTCATTAGACTAGCCATGAAAGCGCTAAAAAGCACCGGTGTAGAGAGTTTACATAGTTCACCCACGGAACTTTATTTATCAAAGAGTTCCGGACGGATGTTTTTTCACGGGACACATTTCCGGCATTGTTGTTGCACTAGCGAGCCACATATGAAATTCTGCTGTAAAGTCTGAAAGTCATTAAAACAGTTAGCTCCATCTTTTGACACTTCTTCCACACCGCTACAACAAAGATGACGGGGAGAAGACGCTGTCGAAGGTGAGCCACGTAAATAAGACCGCCCACAAAAAATTTGAAGATGATCTGTAAAACAATCTATGCACCATTTTGACCAAACAACCACCATTACATGTTATGTAGAACACAAGGAAGTGTTTTCAATTTTTTAAAAAAAATCATAATATGACCCCTTTGATGCGCCTTATAATCAATCCATTGCGCCTTTTGTATGAAAATAGACCTGCTAATCGGCCGTGCGCCTTTTAATTGACCTATGGTCCGGAAAATACGGCATAGTCACCTGGATTGTCTTGTATAATACAGAACTTTTTAAAACATCAAACACATTAAAATGCTACTATTTTAAACATTTTAGAAATATATTACATTACTATTTACCTAAAAAACATGCAAGTCCCAGTTTTTTCAGATAAACATTTCACATTTAAAAACAGTAGTTAGAAAATGGTAACATGTTCAGCAAGGACTGATAAAACTAACTGCTGAGATATGGGTTAAGGGCCATAAAAAATATCACATAAACAGGCAAATAATGTCGTTTGTAAATGTGTTGAAGGTTTGATCTACAGTTACAATGAGCTGTAACCATCTATAAGGGATCGGATGCAACATTGGCTTGCTACCAAAACAACAACGCAGCATTGCTCACTATTTGGCAAGCATCAGCTCAGTATTGCAGATCTTATAACCTTTATAAACGTCCCAAGCCTTTTGTGTGCCTACTAATATCAAGCATTGGTAGTTGCTGCAGCAAAAAGGTACTGGACTGAGTCAAATATTCAAACATAAACGTCAACGTCCCACGTGTTTGTGTGCACACATGATCAGTGCGCAGACATGTTTGATCCACATGGAAGGAAGCGTTGTCCACGTGTTGTGCCGCAAGAATTTTGCACCGTGCATTAGTTTAAGGCATCAATTTGGATTATTTCAGCTTGCCCCATAGATGTATACACACAGAGGAAGAGGCAGTAAATGGGTTAGTTAGCATTAGTGTTTTTAGTGCACAAACGCTATTCAACAACAGTAAAAGTACATTTGACTCACTATGGCAGGGCATCTGTCGTTTCATCCTGGACAATATTCATGACAAATTTGTGCTTTGATTTAAAGATGTGCTCTTTGGATTTACACAGTATGAAAAACTTTTTTTTTTTTTTTTTTTAAAGGGATTTTACCTTTGCAACCTCATTATACTATTGGCTAAGTTGTATATTCATAAATGTAAGTTTCTCAATACCCGACCTGTTTTTTGTGCCTTTAAAAAAAGAATTAGAACTCTACTTTAAAACGCTTTCTACCTCTAACAACCAAAAAGCTGTGAAAACTATGATGCTGTGTTCCAAATTTGGATTATTTACAGAAACTGTGTGAGCCTATGGAATTACATTTTGTTACATATATATATTTTGCATTCTACTTTAGTTACTTTATTGAGTTTACAACCCCCTGGAGCTGTTTTGTACTGTTTCTGTACTTGTTGTGATTATTATTATTTCTTTGATTGTATGTTTAATATTATAAATAAAGGTTTTGAGAAAATTTTTTTAAAAAACGTAATCAGTGCGCAGACATGTTTGATCCACATGGAAGGAACGTTGTCCACGTGTTGTGTACTGCAAAAAAACATACTTTTTAAATTAGCGCCTTGCATTTAAACTAATGCACATCTATTTAGATTATTTCAGCTTTCCCCCATTGAAGTATACATACAGAGGAAGAGGCAGTAAATGGGTTAGTTAGCATTAGTGTGTTTTGTGCGCATGCGTGAGTTAATCAACGCTATTCAACAACAGTAAAAGTACATTTGACTCACTATGGCAGGGCATCTGTCGTTTCATCCTGGACAATATTCACGACAAATGTGTGCTTTGATTTAAAGATGTGCTATTTGGATTTACACAGTATGAAAAACATTTTTTTTTTTAAAAAAAAGGGATTTTACCTTTGCAACCTCATTATACTATTGGCTAAGTTGTATATTCATAAATGTAAGTTTCTCAATACCTGACCTGTTTTTTGTGCCTTTAAAAAAAGAATTAAAACTGTACTTTAAAACGCTTTCTACCTCTAACAACCGAAAAGCTGTGAAAACTATGATGCTGTGTTCCAAATTTGGATTATTTACAGAAATTGTGTGAGCCTATGGCATTACATTTTGTTACATATATATATATATATTTTGCATTCTACTTTAGTTACTTTATTGAGTTTACAACCCCCTGGCGCTGTTTTGTACTGTTTCTGTACTTGTTGTGATTATTATTATTTCTTTGATTGTATGTTGAATATTATAAATAAAGGTTTTTGGAAAAAAAACAAAAAAACGTAATCAGTGCGCAGACATGTTTGATCCACATGGAAGGAACGTTGTCCACGTGTTGTGTACTGCAAAACACCATACTTTTTAAATTTGCACCGTGCATTTAAACTAATACACATCAATTTAGATTATTTCAGCTTTCCCCCATAGAAGTATACATACAGAGGAAGACGCAGTAAATGGGTTAGTTAGCATTAGTGTGTTTTGTGCGCATCCGTGAGTTAATCAACGCTATTCAACAACAGTAAAAGTACATTTGACTCACTATGGCAGGGCATCTGTCGTTTCATCCTGGACAATATTCACGACAAATTTGTGCTTTAATTTAAATATATGCTCTTTGGATTGGATTTACACAGCATGAACTTTTTTTTTTTTTTAAAGGAATTTTACCTTTGCAACTTCATTATACTATTGGCTAAGTTTTATATTCATAAATGTAAGTTTCTCAATACCCGACCTGTTTTTTGCGCCTTTTAAAAAAGAATTAGAACTCTTACTTTAAAACGCTTCCTACCTCTAACAAAAAAGCTGTGAAAACTATGATGCTGTGTTCCAAATTTGGATTATTTACAAAACTTGTGTGAGCCTATGGCTTTACATTTTGTCACATATATATATTTTGCATTCTATTTTAATTACTTTATTGAGTTTACAACCCCCTGCCGCTGTTTTTTTTTTTTTTTTACTGTTTCTGTGCTTGTTTGGATTATTATTATTTTAATTCATTGTTTGTTGAATATTATAAATAAAGATTTTTGAAAAAAAAAAAAAACACTCAGTGCACAGACATGTTTGATCCACATGGAAGGAAGCGTTGTCCACGTGTTGTGTACCGCAAAACACCATACTTTTTAAATTTGCACCGTGCATTTAAACTAATGCACATCAATTTAGATTATTTCAGCTTTCCCCCATAGAAGTATACATACAGAAGAAGAGGCAGTGAATGGGTTAGTTAGCATTAGTGTATTTAGTGCGCATGCGTGAGTTAATCAACGCTATCCAACAACAGAAAAAAGTACATTTGCGTGTGGGGATGTTTTTTTAAAGTTAGCATTAGTGTGTTTAGTGCGCATGCGTGAGTTAATCAACGCTATTCAGCAACAGCAAAAAGTACATTGAGTGTGTTGTGTTTCTTTTAGTTAGCATTAGTGTGTTTAATGCGCATGCGTGAGTCGACAAACACTATTCAACAACAGTTAAAGTACATTTGAGTGTTTTGAAAAAAATAAAATAAAATAACATTTGAGTGTGGGGTTGTTATTTTTTTAAGTAATCAAGTTATCGTGCTGAACGTGAATAATTATACCGGTTTATTAATTACTCGTTCCATTATCCCTGCAACGACGACACAACACTGTAGAAAAATGTCAGGGAAAGCATGAATAAATCCCCACTGACACGACACCGCCTTAAAGTAA
This sequence comes from Entelurus aequoreus, assembly GCF_033978785.1. Classification (NCBI taxonomy): domain Eukaryota; kingdom Metazoa; phylum Chordata; class Actinopteri; order Syngnathiformes; family Syngnathidae; genus Entelurus; species Entelurus aequoreus. Next base: position 14,096,099 of record NC_084739.1, read on the forward strand.
CTTCTAAATATGTTGAATGGGGCATTGTTTGAATAAAAAGCAACAACAAAGCTACGCGGCTAGCTCGTTAGCTGGCTAGCATGCTGTAGTGTTGTCAGCACGTGTGAATGAATCAACAGCAGCACGAGAGGCGGTTGCAACTTATAGTAATTAAAATGACAACATGTGGACTCCATAAAGCAACTTGTGCACATTTAAACTAAACTAAAGCATAACTGTCACTTCCACATTTTTTACCATTTTACTACTTTTACGGGTTAAATGGAGTGCCCAGCACACCGGCTTGCTAGCATCAAGTCAATGTGGCGCTTCAACGCTAACGTTGTCTCTACCATACAACGTGCGTAGCATAATTACAACATATATGGCTTTTAGATGAGAACAATCAACACAAAAAGATTGGATTTTCCAAAAAAAGCTTTTAGGTGATGTTGCCATTTTATCCACGTGTCACTTCACCATGCGCAGCGTGGTGCTATGCATCTCGCTTTCACGCGTATAAAGGACAACAACAAGACTAAGTCGTGGAATAACACACCACAACACGTCTATTTACCTCGCAGAGTGTGTCCAGGGGGAAATAATCCATAGTGCAAGCGGTTAAAGTCTCCTCGCCTGCGCCCCACCGCGCCGCCATCTTGCAAGTTTACTCCCTGACTAGCCGGAGAGCGTTTTTTTTTTTGTGTGCTTCCTAATGAATTGGTAGGAGGGGACACGTGGTCGTAGATTCCCGGCAAAAAGTGACGCTGAGGGGAGGGGTCAAAGGTAACGTGGTCACGTGTTGTAGGTCTTTCTGCCTCATTTCCGGGTGGAGAATATCACAGACATAAGAGATCGCCACCACCCCCCACAACAAAGACAATGTTTTAGGTATGTTCGTTATGACTTTCATCTTGTCTTTTATCTGGTATGCAGTTAGTGAAAAAAAATAACATTGAACTAGTACATTGTTAAAGGTTACCTACTCGTTAGTGCAGTGTTTTTCAACCTTTTTTGAGCGAAGGCACATTTTTTTCAAAATTGATTGATTGCAATTTGATTGATTGATTGATTGAATGAGACTTTTATTAGTAGATTGCACAGTACAGTACATATTCCGTACAATTGACCACTAAATGGTAACACCCGAATAAGTTTTTCAACTTGTTTAAGTCGGGGTCCACGTTAATCAATTCATGGAAGTCCTTCATACCGACAGCCATCAGACTGTGTAATGCATATGTTCCTTTTTGACTGTACTTGAATGTATAATAGACTGTATTTATATTATTCACATGTGAATAATGCTGTATAATAGACTGTATTGATATTATTCACATGTTAATAATGCTGTATAATAGGCAAGGCAAGGCAAGGCAACTTTATTTGTATAGCGCTTTTCATACACAAGGCAGACTCAAAGTGCTTCACAGACAACAAAGTGAAATGAAAGAAAATAAAAGCAAAATTAAAATGCAGACAATAAAAATAAAAACAGTGCAGACGTTAAAAGTTAAAAGATTAAAAGATTTAGCTGAAAGCTAAGGTGAACATAAAAGTCTTCAGTCTAGTTTTAAAAGTAGTGAGAGTTGGGGAGAGTCTGACATCTTCAGGAAGTTTATTCCAGCTATGTGTTGCATAGTGACTGAATGATGCTCTCCCTTGATTTGAGTTTACTCTTGGAACCGCTAACAGATTGGTCTCAGAAGATCTTAGTGATCTAGAGGGCGTATATAGTGGGAGCATATCAGTGATATACTTGGGCCCTAGACCATGTAGTGATTTATATGTGAGCAGGAGGATTTTGAAATCTATTCTCTGATGTACAGGGAGCCAATGTAAGGATTTAAGAATTGGTGTAATGTGCTCACATTTTTTGGTCTTTGTTAGAACTCTAGCAGCAGCGTTCTGAACAAGCTGTAGCTGCCTGACAGTTTTTTTGGGAAGACCTGCAAGGAGACCATTACAATAGTCTAGCCTACTGGTAATAAAGGCATGTACAAGTTTTTCTAAGTCTTGAGCTGACATGAGCCCTCTAAGTCTTTTTACATTTTTGAGGTGATAGTAGGCCGATTTTGTTACTGATTTGATGTGACTGTCGAAATGTAAATCAGAATCTAAAATAACCCCAAGATTTCTGGCTTTATTTGAGGTTTTCAGGGACAGTGATTTAAGGTGTTGGATGACTTTAAACCTTTCTTTTTTAGCACCAAAAACAATTATCTCAGTTTTATCTTCATTTAGTTGTAGGAAATTTTGGCACATCCAGTGTTTGACTTGCTCAATGCACTGGCACAGAAGATCTATGGGGCGATAGTCATTTGGTGATAGCGCTACATAGATTTGGGTGTCATCGGCATAGCAATGATGGTCAATGTTATTATTTTGCATGATTTGTCCTAGTGGGAGCATATAGATGTTAAATAAAGTCGGCCCCAAGATTGAACCTTGGGGGACTCCACACGTTACGTTGGTTGGTTCTGATACAAAGTCACCAATGGAAACAAAATAGTTCCTATCTTGTAGATATGACTTGAACCAGCTTAAAACTGTGCCTGAGATCCCCACCCAGTTTTCCAACCTGTCCAAAAGTATTGAGTGGTCGACAGTGTCAAATGCAGCACTGAGGTCCAAAAGCATTAATACTGAAGTTTTGCCAGAGTCTGTGTTTAGACGGATGTCATTTATAACTTTAAGAAGGGCCGTCTCTGTGCTATGAAGAGGTCGAAATCCTGACTGGAAGTTGTTGTGGCAGCCAGTAGAAGCCAAGAAGTGATTTAGTTGTTGGAGGACAACTTTCTCAATTATTTTACTTATGAATGGTAGATTTGAAATTGGTCTGTAGTTGTTGATAACAGAGGCATCTAGGCTCTGCTTTTTTAGAAGAGGTTTAATGACTGCAGTTTTGAAAGCCTTCGGGAAATTGCCCGATTTAATAGAATTATTAACTATTTGCAAGATGTCTGTTGATAGGCAGTCAAAAACATTCTTAAAGAAGTTGGTAGGTAAAACATCAAGGCAGCAGGTGGATGACTTTAGAGCTGTCACCGTTTCCACTAGAGTTTTAGAGTCTATGGCATTAAAGCTTGCCATCATTGCTGTGTTACTTTTGCCTAAATGGGGTGGTGATCCAACTTTTTTACTTGAGATATTGATGGTGCGTCTGATGCCTTCAATTTTATCAGTATAAAAGAATGCAAAGTCATTGCATTTCTGCGTGGAATGGAGTTCGGCTGGTATTTGTGTTGGGGGTTTAGTCAGTCTGTCAACGATTGTGAATAGGGTTTTGGCCTTATTTGTGTTGCTGTTTATGATATTGGAGAAGAATGTTTCTCTAGCACTTTTTAAGACTAAATTGTAGGCCTGGAGGCTCTCTTTATAGATGTCATGGTGAATATGAAGTTTTGTATTCCGCCAGATTCGTTCAGCTGTATTAGACTGTATTTATATTATTTGCATGTGAATAATGCTGTATAATAGACTGTATTTATATTATTCACATGTGAATAATGCTGTACAATAGACTTTATTTATATTATTCACATGCGAATTATGCTGTATAATAGACTGTGTTTATATTATTCACATGTGAATAATGCTGTATAAAAGACTGTATTTATATTATTCACATGTGAATAATACTGTATAATAGACTGTATTTATATTATTCACATGTGAATTATGCTGTATAATAGACTGTATTTATATTATTCACATGTGAATTATGCTGTATAATAGACTGTATTTATATTATTCACATGTGAATAATGCTGTATAATAGACTGTATGTATATTATTCACATGTGAATAATGCTGTATAATAGACTGTATTGATATTATTCACATTTGAATTATGCTGTATAATAGACTGTATTTATATTATTCGCATGTGAATTAAGCTGTAGAATAGACTGTATTTATATTATTCACATGTGAATTATACTGTATAATAGACTATATTTATTTTATTCACATGTGAATTATGCTGTATAATAGACTGTATTTATATTATTCACATGTGAATAATACTGTATAATAGACTGTATTTATATTATTCACATGTGAATTATGCTGTATAATAGACTGTATTTATATTATTCACATGTGAATAATGCTGTATAATAGACTGTATGTATATTATTCACATGTGAATAATGCTGTATAATAGACTGTATTGATATTATTCACATGTGAATTATGCTGTATAATAGACTATATTTATTTTATTCACATGTGAATTATGCTGTATAATAGACTGTATTTATATGAATCACATGTGAATAATGCTGTATAATAGACTGTATTTATATTAATCACATGTGAATTATGCTGTATAATAGACTGTATTCATATTAATCACATGTGAATAATGCTGTATAATAGACTGTATTTATATTAATCACATGTGAATTATGCTGTATAATAGACTGTATTTATATTAATCACATGTGAATAATGCTGTATAATAGACTGTATTTATATTAATCACATGTGAATAATGCTGTATAATAGACTGTGTTTATATTATTCACCCCGCCTTCCGCCCGAATGCAGCTGAGATAGGCTCCAGCACCCCCCGCGACCCCAAAAGGGACAAGCGGTAGAAAATGGATGGATAGGACATGTGAATTATGCTGTATAATAGGCTGTATTTATATTATTCACATGTGAATAATGCTAGACTGTACTGATATTATTCACATGTGAATAATGCTGTATAATAGACTGTATTTATATTATTCCCATGTGAATCATGCTGTATAATAGACTGTATTTATATTATTCACATGTGAATCATGCTGTATAATAGACTGTATTTATATTATTCACATGTGAATAATGCTGTATAATTGACTGTATTTATATTATTCACATGTAAAAAAAATACCTAAGTGTTTATTGTTCAGTGTGAGAGAACTGTGGTGCTGAATTTCCCCCAGGGATCAATGAAGTACTTTCTATTCTATTCTATTTTTTCATTGAAAAAATCCAGGGGGACACTGTCCCATCCTCGTCGCCATTGTTGTGTGACAAGTTGCTTATTGTCTTTTTCTGCCTTTTATTCCCGCTCTTACTTTTTCCACTTCCAGCTGTCCAACACACAACACATGTCATCATATTCTGTGTTCCCCGCCCTTAAGTTCCCCTTACAATGGTTCCGGTATTGTCCTGTGACCCGAGTGACCAATACATGACAGACACCACCATCAAACATGTAAAAAACAGCAAACTATGAATGCAAAGTGTAATAAACATCTACAATATGATATATTATTACGTAAAAATCTGCACATGTGTTTCGGGCTGGCTGCTTTAAAAACAAACCCCGCCCATTCTACTTTGTTCCTCGTTTGAGTTGCTGTGACGTAAATTACAGTAATAACTCGTATAACACCCAAAAGTGCAGATTTCAACCATTGACATACTTTCTATAGACTTACGGTCATTTAAAAACAGCACTGCATATCATAATGGCGGCTACAGTTTTGATGTTAAAGGTCTAAAATAATTATGTATAAGGTCCGGCAGGCCGGATTGAAAATCATAATTGGCCGCAGGTGGCCCGCGGGCCGTATTTTGCCCAGGACTGATTTAGACTCTGTGTAGTCCATAGCTGTCTGTGTAATAGTTTTGCCACATTAGTAATATTTTATTCTGAATTACTGTACTCCCTGCTGCCTTAAATCAACTTCAAACAGTCTTTTGCCATTTTTTAAAGATTCAGTAGACAGGTTGATCGATAGGCCGACCTAATTCATCTCCAAGAGAAATTCACATTTCTAAAATACTGTAGATGTACAATATACATAAAAATACAATTGATGCAAGGTAATAAAAAGTCTGTCCAAATTATAAAGAACACAAAGTACCAGTATAATGGAAAAAATAAGTTGACTTTATATGCTGAATTGTGTATTATTGTATAAATCAAACCATATCCAATTATATTTCAAATCAGCAAAGTATGTGACAACGTTATCTAAACATCCACAAAGCGCCAGAAGTTCAAACCGCCATGTGAAATATTACGCTCCAAATGACTTTGGCAATTTCCGTAGATTTGAGATCTGATGACATCACGGTGAGAACTTGCCTGCACTCTGACCATATCAGCAGGTCAGTCGTACAGGAAATACGTAAACATTGGAAAGAGATGTGCTGTTTATTACTCACAATCCCTATGTAAGGACATTCTTGATTTTCTTTTTTTGATCCATTCTGAATTGTAAACAAAAAAATATGTCACCTCCTATTTGAGTCAATGGAGCCCTCCTCTACAGCATTGATTGATTGACTGAAACTTTTATTAGTAGATTGCACAGTACAGTACCTATTCCGTGCAATTGACCACTAAATGGTAACACCCGTAAGCCATAAATCCCTCTAAATAACCATCCAAAAACAGCCAACAATGCTCCATTGACATCTCGTGACCTGTATATTAACCAAGTGGTAGCCATATTGTTATTATAAGCGCTAACGGCGGCCAATTATTTTCTATCAGCGCATTGATCACAGGGAGGTAACTAGCTTATGCTGCTTACCATGAATTGATTTACGTGGACCCCGACTTAAACAAGTTGAAAAACTTATTCGGGTGTTACCATTTAGTGGTCAATTGTATGGAATATGGTACTGTACTGTGCAATCTACTAATAAAAGTTTCAATCAATCAATCAATGGTGTCCGGTTGTGCTGCTGCTGCATTGCATCTCAGCTGGTGAAAGTCAACTCTAGATTATAAACCATGCCTCTCACCTGGATAGTAGAAGGATGTGGACATAATCCGAGAAGTTTCATTTAGACCCGGCGGTGACGAGAAAGACATGAAAAGATCCAGGAGCGGCAACTTTTTTTTTTAACCCTTCATGAGGATTATGATTACTTCTTCATCTAAACGGGAATATATGAACATCCTGCATGCAAGTGAGAGCAGACGTTGTACAGTAAGTGATTGTTTTATCATGTTGGTAGTTTGTATTTCTTGTTCAGCACTTAGAAATACTGCTGCGTGATGCTTAGTGTTTCACGAAAACTGCATGTGTTTAGCACACAGCCTCTAAAACTGGTTGCTCATCCTTCATATATTCAGGCTAAAAAAATATAAGGTTCTGGACCATATTTGTCACAAAGTAATTGTTGTTGTCTCTTATGAAGTATGCTGTGCTTTTTTTTTTTTAAGGGGATCTGTGTTTCTCATCAGTACATCACAGTGACTGGTCATCAGAATCAGAAGTACTTTATTAATCCCTGAGGAGAAATTAAGATTTTCAGCACTATCCCATTCAAGATCAGACAAAGATTACAGGGAGACAGAACAGGATCGCTGACGGGTCTACCAACTTCTGGCGGCCTTTACAAAAAAGGTGAGAAACAGTTAAACGCTGGGGGAGGGGAGGGGGAGTACGAATAAAAAAATATTCAGTTTAAGCCTGGGCCCCTGGAGAGGGGGTCCAGACTGAGGCCAAGGGAAAAAAACTCATAGTCATGCTCATTATGGCTCGGAGATCTCTGATATTTATATTATTTTGATCACATTTATTTACTCGCACACTGTGTGAGTCTTTTGGTGTTATACATCGGAACTATATGATAATCGCTTCAATATCGAGGCAACTTGTTTTCCCCATTATACTGGTACTGTAAAGGTGCCGTCCAGGCCCATCAGATAAAAATGTGTGTGTATAATACTTTAATTAGTCTTCCTGTGTAGCATTTTTAGGTCATTCCAGCTATAAAAAAAAAAGATGCTTTTTTTCCAGGAACACTAATACCAAAAGTCACAAAGTCCGACATAATTCTAAAAACGTTAACGACAGACCACCTCCAAAAAAACGGAATGGAATTTTACAGTTTTTTACTGAATGGGACACCAAAAATGTACATTAAAATAAAGAAAATGAGATGTATAATATTAACTATGAAAAATAAAACACTGAATATTAACAAAATTAACAGTCATTCCAGGTAAAAAAAATATGCTAATGGTTTTGATTTATTTGGAACATGCATAGAGTAACAATTAGAGATGTCCGATAATGGCTTTTTTGCCGATATCCGATATTCCGATATTGTCCAATTCTTAATTACCGATTCCGATATCAACCGATACCGATATATGCAGTCGTGGAATTAACACGTTATTATGCCTAATTTTGTTGTGATGCCCCGCTGGATGCATTAAACAATGTAACAAGGTTTTCCAAAATAAATCAACTCAAGTTATGGGAAAAAAAAGCCAACATGGCACTGCCATATTTATTATTGAAGTCACAAAGTGCATTCTTTTTTTTAACATGCCTCAAAACAGCAGCTTGGAATTTATGACATGCTCTCCCTGAGAGAGCATGAGGCGGTTGAGGTGGGCGGGGGGGGGGGGGGGGTGTATATTGTAGCGTCCCGGAAGAATTAGTTCTGCAAAGGGTTCTGGGTATTTGTTCTGTTGTGTTACGGTGCGGATGTTCTCCCGAAATGTGTTTGTCATTCTTGTTTGGTGTGGGTTCGCAGTGTGGCGCATATTTGTAACAGTGTTAAAGTTGTTTATACGGCTACCCTCAGTGTGACCTGTATGGCTGTTGACCAAGTATGCCTTGCATTCACTTGTGTGTGTGAAAAGCTGTAGATATTATGTGATTGGGCCGGCACGCTAAGGCAGTGCCTTGAAGGTTTATTGGCGCTCTGTACTTCTCCCTACGTCCGTGTACACAGCGGCGTTTTAAAAAGTCGTACATTTTAATTTTTGAAACCGATACCGATAATTTTGAAACCGATACCGATAATTTCCGATATTACATTTTAAAGCATTTATCCCTAGCAACAATATAATACATGGTGTATTTCCAATTCCTCATTACAACATGTCTGAAAAAGGAGTAGCTAGAAGCGGAGCTTAGCTGCCCGTTTGCTTCGGATAAATTGTTGAGTGGAACCAAATCAACTCGCGCATCCTGTTCCCCCTCTCGCTCCTCCGGTAGGGCAACAAGTCTGACCAGTCCGCCTCTCGCTCGCGTGTCAAGCCAACCGAAGCGGCCGTGAGGTGCACATCTTCGTGATTAAGCAACTGCACTGTGGCCTGACGCACTCCCTAACTACTACCTATAGTCTGCTCTGCCGTTGCCATGGATACAGTCCCCCCCCCTCATCCGGTGGGTTTGGAGTGGAGAAAGGAGAAGAGGCTCTGCGTCATACCAGTGCAGCTGAGACGAGCCCCCCCGCCCCCCTCCCCTCTTGTCCTCCTTCCTTCCCTCCTTCCTTTTCATCATCCAATTTGCACACTGCTTGATCCCCCTCCATTTGTGTCTCATATCTGCATCTGCTCATCACACTCTCCCCCACCCCCCCCACCCCCTCCACTCTCTCTCTCTTTCTCTCCTTGCCTTCTGGCTCGGCTCGGCTTCCTCTGCGGTGGCTGACCCAGGTGGACTTTTCGCTGGACGAGCGTGGGCGAAAAAGAAAGGTAAGCGCCAGTGAGGAAACAGAAAGATGTGATGAGAGAAAGGGACGAGGGAGGGATGGCATAAAGGGTCTTTGCTTCAAAAATTTTAGGGCAAGTGTGTGTCGGATGGAACCTGAGATGTGTGTTCAAGCAGACGTGCGCCTGAGTAACCCCGGCGGTGTGCGAGGAGGTGATGCGAGAACTTCTTTATTCCTCTTGTTGAGGATGTGTCGCCACAGTGCGGGCGTATGTCTGTGCGATACCATACTTTAATTGCTCCTGGAATCCATTTTTTTCCCATCCACCTTGCTTCTTCTTTCTTGTGCCGCCTCTTTGTCGTTTCAATTGAAATGACACGCGGGGAAGGGGACCCACGGGGTCGTTCATTGTGTCTGGGTCCCTGGAACACTGTCTGACATGGTGTATGACATGCACAACTGTGATGCCTCCGCCTGTTCACTGGTGTTGCAGCCAGTGTGCCTGTCAGCTCTCATTCCAGGGGCTGACACGTACCGCTCTTTGTTGCCATCCCTGCCGCTGAGTGACAGACGTCAGCCATGTGAGCTTTTGTCAAGTCCACACGGGGGCGGGGGGATTTTCAAGTAGCGTGGGAGATCCATATGTGCGTACTTATTTTTGTCGCATGCCAGCCTAGTTGTCAGATATTGTATCACAACAGAGGCTGTCAGCGGTGAGATCGGCTGTGACGGGATCGGGTTCTCTAGCATTGTACCTCACAAGGGGGAAGTAAGTACTGAAAATGCATGGTCACACCTTGGAGTAGGCATGATAATCAGCTCATCAATACATTGTTAGGAATTTGGCATAGGTTTGAATACCGTATTTTTCGGATTATAAATCGCAGTTTTTTTCATAGTTTGGCCGGGGGTGCGATTTATACTCTGGAGCGACTTATGTGTGAAATTATTAACACATTACCGTAAAATATCAAATAATATTCAATCAATCAATGTTTATATACAAACCCTGTTTCCATATGAGTTGGGAAATTGTGTTAGATGTAAATATAAACGGAATACAATGATTTGCAAATCATTTTCAACCCATATTCAGTTGAATATGCTACAAAGACAACATAGTTGATGTTCAAACTGATAAACATTTTTTTTTGTTGCAAATAATCATTAACTTTAGAATTTGATGCCAGCAACACGTGACAAAGAAGTTGGGAAAGGTGGCAATAAATACTGATAAAGTTGAGGAATGCTCATCAAACACTTATTTGGAACATCCCACAGGTGAACAGGCAAATTGGGAACAGGTGGGTGCCATGATTGGGTATAAAAGTAGATTCCATGAAATGCTCAGTCATTCACAAACAAGGATGGGGCGAGGGTCACCACTTTGTCAACAAATGCCTGAGCAAATTGTTGAACAGTTTAAGAAAAACCTTTCCCAACCAGCTATTGCAAGGAATTTAGGGATTTCACCACCTACGGTCCGTAATATCATCAAAGGGTTCAGAGAATCTGGAGAAATCACTGCACGTAAGCAGCTAAGTCAGTGACCTTCGATCCCTCAGGCTGTACTGCATCAACAAGCGACATCAGTGTGTAAAGGATATCACCACATGGGCTCAGGAACACTTCAGAAACCCACTGTCAGTAACTACAGTTGGTCGCTACATCTGTAAGTGCAAGTTAAAACTCTCCTATGCAAGGCGAAAACCGTTTATCAACAACACCCAGAAACGCCGTCGGCTTCGCTGGGCCTGAGCTCATCTAAGATGGACTGATACAAAGTGGAATAGTGTTCTGTGGTCTGACGAGTCCACATTTCAAATTGTTTTTGGAAACTGTGGACTTCGTGTCCTCCGGACCAAAGAGGAAAAGAACCATCCGGATTGTTATAGGCGCAAAGTTGAAAAGCCAGCATCTGTGATGGTATGGGGGTGTATTAGTGCCCAAGACATGGGTAACTTACACATCTGTGAAGGCGCCATTAATGCTGAAAGGTACATACAGGTTTTGGAGCAACATAGGTTGCCATCCAGGCAACGTTACCATTGACGCCCCTGCTTATTTCAGCAAGACAATGCTGATGTAACGTGTTACATCAACGTGGCTTCATAGTAAAAGAGTGCGGGTACTAGACTGGCCTGCCTGTAGTCCAGACCTGTCTCCCATTGAAAATGTGTGGCGCATTATGAAGCCTAAAATACCACAACGGAGACCCCCGGACTGTTGAACAAGTTAAGCTGTACATCAAGCAAGAATGGGAAAGAATTCCACCTGAGAAGCTTAAAAAATGTGTCTCCTCAGTTCCCAAACATTTACTGAGTGTTGTTAAAAGGAAAGGCCATGTAACACAGTGGTGAACATGCCCTTTCCCAACTACTTTGGCACGTGTTGCAGCTATGAAATTATAAGTTAATTATTATTTGCCAAAAAAAAATAAAGTTTATGAGTTTGAACATCAAATATCTTGTCTTTGTAGTGCATTCAATTGAATATGGGTTGAAAATGTTTTGCAAATCATTGTATTCCGTTTATATTTACATCTAACACAATTTCCCAACTCATATGGAAACGGGGTTTGTAGCTCAGGGGCCGTAAGGAGGAAAATCTATTCCCAAGTGGGCCGTAATGGTAAAACCATGGCATGATAATTTAAAAATAAAAAGAACTCCAGGTTGTTTTCTTTTGTTTTTTACTATGGCCAAAAATAGAACAATCACATTCTGAAAAGTGAAAACGTACAAATCACAAATACTCCTCTGGAACAAAACACTTCAAGTTTGTTGACATTCTGAGGAAATTGGTGCAGCTTCAAAAACACAACGAACTTAGACTTGTCTCAGTGTATCTACAAAGCCAGGATTAAACTTTAAATCACAGTCTTTCTGGGATTGAACAAAAAACACAACATGTAAACCATGAATTGATTAACGTGGACCCCGACTTGAACAAGTTGAAAAAATTATTGGGGTGTTACCATTTAGTGGTCAATTGTACGGAATATGTACTGTACTGTGCAATCTACTAATAAAAGTCTCAACCAATCAATCAATCAAAAAACACTTCTAGGTATCAAATACCTCCATTGTCATGTCCACGTATCAATCCAGTGCTAACTCAACAAACCGTAAGAAACGGAGATAAAAACTATTCAAAAGGATTACGTTTTCTCGTTTTTGACAGAGACATTATGGGGGAGTAAGGGTGCCAAATAACGATGTGTTCGAAGCAGAAGACATAAAACGGCAGGTTTTAAGTTTCATTTGGGTCGAGGGAGAGGAGCCGCAGCCACGCTTTACTTTGTACCTCTTACTAGTCCTAACAGAACTGCTATTGTGACATCCAGTGGACACATTTAGAACGCCCCCTGGTCTAAACTTTCAAACAATTTACAAAAATCAAAGTAGGGGTATTTATGATACTATTCAAGTACATCATATATCCACCATGTCCATATGTGAACATGTGAGAAGACCAATCAGAATCAGAATACCTTTATTGTCATTGTATGGAAACAACGAAATTGGACAGCAATCCAGCTCAGTGCTTTTAAAACAAACCTACATAAAATAGTTTTAAGACAACAACAAAATAATAAAACCATTTAAAATTTAAAAACATAATAAAATGTTAAAAACATATTGCACAGCAGATCTCTGTCAGAGTAAAGCAAGTAATAAAGTGGTGAGTGTTCAGGTAAGTGCGCAGTTTAGGGCAATAACAGCTCTAGGATAGAAACAGTTTTACAGTCTATTTGTCCTTGCTTTGAGGGCAAGAGTTCAAGCCAGTGGTGACCTGGGTGGGATGAGTCCCTGAGGATGCTGTTTGCTCTCCTGTTGCAGTGTCTCTTATACAGGTCCTCTAGAGATGTAAGAGGACATGCAGTGATCCTCTGGGCCGCATTTATGACGCCCTGTAATCTCTTTCTCTCTGCCACCGTGCAGCTAGAAAACCACACGGAGATGCTGTAGGTCAGTATTTTGTTCTAATGTAATGTGTAAGTATACAACTGCTAATTAGATGTGTAAGTATACAACTGCTAATTTTCTATCACACTCATCCAGTGTTGTAGAAAAACAGCATAGACATAAAATGCTTAAAATCACATTTAAATATTTTATTTACCTCGCCACATCATGCTTCAAATATTGCGACCACATCGTAGATTTTTGGGGGGATATTTTAATTTTGAATATATAAATGAGGCGTAAAAATGTCTAAATAAACTAAAAATATCTATAATACAGTAGTATTTGCCACTAAATGAGACCCAGCCAATCCGAGCATACTGTTTAGTAGTGTGGCCATTGATTAGCTCAGCTTCAGGCAGAATTTCTGTATTGGATTAAAAAAAGTGTAAATGTACAGATTCTGGACAGGGAGGACAAATGGTACGATAGAGGAGGGAGGGAAGCCATCTATGTCAAGGTTGAAAAAAACATCTCTGAACAGAGGAGGTGGTCTGCGACACCACTTATCTCCCACTCACAACACGGTCCTTTCAACCATTCCTAAAAGGACTCTGCAATTTAGCCTCCAACAAATAACAGTAGTTAGAAACATTCTGATCACAAAAGGTGACTAGAGTGCCATTTGTGCCATATGTTTGCAACTGAATGGAATGCTAACGTGGGTGATTCTGACTAGTTTGGACTGGCAGAAGTCGATCCACAGCGATCGTTCTGCCATACAATACCTCAATGCTAATGAGGGGAATTTACACTTTAACGACTGTCATTGGCTTTGACAGTAGGATTGCTCGTTTGCATTAAAACAGTTGTTTTTCTTACTACAATAGGGCGAAACCATCCTTGCCCAGACACACCCTCCTGGTTTTGGTGTATAAATATTTGGGGTTTCGGCACCAGCCGCTAGACTAGATCTGACAAGTCTAAGTTTAAGACTAGATCTAACCAATCTAAGTCTATGAGCATGAACTGATGAAGCCTACTCGGATGAGAGGTGAAACGTCTTCTAGGACAAACCAAACAGTCCAGTTCAATCAATCAATCAATCAATGTTTATTTATATAGCCCTAAATCACAAGTGTCTCAAAGGGCTGTACAAGCCACAACGACATCTACGGTTCAGCGCCCACATAAGGGCAAGGAAAAACTCACAACCCAGTGGGACGTCGATGAGAATGACTATGAGAAACCTTGGAGAGGACCGCAGATGTGGGTAACCCCCCTGCCCCTCTAGGGAAGACCGGATGCAATGGACGTCGAGTGGGTCTGACATAATATTGTGAAAGTCCAGTCCATAGTGGATCTAACATAATAGTGAGAGTCCAGTCCATAATGGATCTAACATAATAGTGAGAGTCCAGTCCATAGTGGGGCCAGCAGGAGACCATCCCGAGCGGAGACGGGTCAGCAGCGCAGAGATGTCCCTAACCGATGCACAGGCGAGCGGTCCACCCCGGGTCCCGACTCTGGACAGCCAGCACTTCATCCATGGCCACTTCATCCATGGTCAGTTGCGATTGATTGAATGCCCTAAGGCCTATATGTCAAAGTCAAGCCCCGCGGTCCAGATCCAGCCCGCGAATGATTTATCTATGGCCCTTGGGATGATATTTGATTAGTCCTACAACCGGCCCGCAGGCCACAGTCGCCTGCTGCTGTTTTGCACGCACCAATACTCAATCAGTGTTGGCGCTAGGAATTTTCATCATCAAGTCATAAAAATGGGGTCCCACAGTAAATTTTCCGGGTCCCACTTTTTTGTAAGCGTTTTGAAAACAAATGATAAATGTATGCATTATCCTGTTATATCTCACATTCTATATTGTGTTTTGGAAAAAGGTTGTCATAAGCGTTACTTAATTTATTAAAAAATAATACAAAAGAAAACAAATTGAAATGCATATGTAAATGTATTCAGTTATAAACATTCATTCACTTTCCTCTTTCCTTCATGGATCTAAACTTTATCGCTGCCGGTATTTTTTCTATATTTTTATTGTAATATTTTCAGAATGTGTTTGTTCTATTTTTGGCCAAAGTAAGACAAAGCAAACAATCTGAAGTTGTCGTTATTTTTTTGTTTTAATGCCATGATTTTAATAGTCCGGCCCACGTGTGCACAGGTTTTCCTCCATGTGGCCCCTGAGCTAAAATGAGTTTGACACCCCTGCCCTAAGGTGACTAAAGGGTGTTTTTTCATATACGGCTCTTATGATGTTGAAAAACATATTTAGAAGGTAGTGAACACATTTTTAAGCTCTAGCTATGCAAATATTTGATTACAGTACTTCACAGAAATTCATTTATCGCGGAACCAATTAATAGCGATAAACAAGAGATGACTGTACCTTAAAATCTATAGACATTGTTAAAGACATTGTAATCCTTATATAAAAAAATATTCAAGGCAATTTACTTACTTGAATTGTCAGAAAATCTGGTCCAATAAAACAAAGAAATTAGTCTTAAGAACAGTTTGCAGGGTTTTAGACCTTTAAACACATTTACCATCCATTTGCATTACAAGGTTAAACAATAGGACACACTGAAAATGTAAATGTGGTCTTTTTACATTTAAAGGCCTACTGAAATGAATGTTTTTTATTTAAACGGGGATAGCAGATCCATTCTATGTGTCATACTTGATCATTTCGCGACATTGCCATATTTTTGCTGAAAGGATTTAGTAGAGAACAACGACGATAAAGTTCCGCAACTTTTGGTCGCTGGTAAAAAAAAGCCTTGCCTATACCGGAAGTAGCGTGACGTCACAGGAGGAAGGGCTGTTCACATTTTCCTATTGTTTACAATGCAGCGAGAGAGATTCGGACCGAGAAAGCGACGATTACCCCATTAATTTGAGCGAGGATGAAAGATTTGTGGATGAGGAACGTGAGAGTGAAGGACTAGCGTGCAGTGCAGGACGTATATTTTTTTGCTCTGACCGTAACTTAGGTACAAGGGCTCAATGGATTCCACACTTTCTCCTTTTTCTATTGTGGATCACGGATTTGTATTTTAAACCACCTCGGATACTATATCCTCTTGAAAATGAGAGTCGAGAACGCAAAATGGACATTCACAGTGACTTTTATCTCCACGACAATACATCGGCGAAACACTTTAGCTACGGAGCTAGCGTGATAGCATCGGGCTCAAATGCAGATAGAAACAAAATAAATAAACCCCTGACTGGAAGGATAGACAGAAGATCAACAATACTATTAAACCAAGGACATGTAAATACACGGTTAATGCTTTCCAGCTTGTCGAAGCCTAACAATGCTGTTGCTAACGACGCCATTGAAGCTAACTTAGCAACGGGACCTCACAGAGCTATGCTAAAAACATTAGCTCTCCACCTACGCCAGCCAGCCCTCATCTGCTCATCAACACCCGTGCTCACCTGCGTTCCAGCGATCGACGGAGCGACAAAGGACTTCACCCGATCACCGATGTGGTCGGCGGCCCGGAGATGGAGGAAGTCCAGGTGAGGTCGGCAGCTAGCGCGTCTGCTATCCATCTCAAAGTCCTCCTGGTTGTGTTGCTGTAGTCCGCCGCTAATACACCGATCCCACCTACAACTTTCTTCTTTGCAGTCTCCATTGTTCATTAAACAAATTGCAAAAGATTCACCAACACAGATGTCCAGAATACTGTGGAATTTTGGGATGAAAACAGAGCTTCTTTGTATTGGATCCAATGGGGTCCGAATACTTCTGTTCTCTCTGTGACGTCACGCGCATACGTCATCATATCTAGACGTTTTCAACCGGAAGTGTCGCGGGAAATTTAAAATTGCACTTTATAAGTTAACCCGGCCGTATTGGCCACAATGTTAAGATTTCATCATTGATATATAAACTATCAGACTACGTGGTCGGTAGTAGTGGGTTTCAGTAGGCCTTTAAAACAAATACAAAAAGGTACCTAAAACGGATGTTGTTATT
Source organism: Entelurus aequoreus (assembly GCF_033978785.1). NCBI lineage: Eukaryota > Metazoa > Chordata > Actinopteri > Syngnathiformes > Syngnathidae > Entelurus > Entelurus aequoreus. The sequence continues at coordinate 14,113,410 of NC_084739.1, forward strand.
CTACAATAAAGGGTCTTGCAGGGTTAAATGAAAACTACTTCAGGGGGTTGACTACAGCCATACCTGTTAATACCAATGCTTTTTTGACCGGAGGCTTATTTCAGACCCTAATTATACACAGGTTGTTATTTGGAGCATTTATGGTTACATTTTCCCCATTGAGCATCATAAAAGTTGATGAGTCTTAAGAACAGTTTGCAGGGTTCCAGGCCTTTAAACACATTTACCATCCATTAGCATTACAGGGTTAATCAATAGGACACATTGAACATGTAAATGGGGTCTTTAAAAAAAAAGGTATCTAAATCAGATGTTGTTATTCTACAATAGAGGGTCTTGCAGGGATAAATGAAAACTACTTTAGGAGGTTGACTACAGCCACACCTGTTGTTTCTGTTTTGAGGAGAGGCTTATTTCAGACCCTAATTGTACACATTTTGTGATTTGGAGCATTTATGGTTACATTTTCCCAATTGAGCATCATGGAAATGTAATTACATTCCTATCCAAAGTTGTAAACAATCACAATGTATCCCACTAGGCACATTGCAACAGAAAATAGGCAGTATTGAAGAAAATTGAAATAAACCAGAGGTACTGTATATTGCCAAAAGTATTTGTCCACCCATCCAAATGATCAGAATCAGGTGTCCTAATCATTTGGCCCGGCCACAGGAGTATAAAATCAAGCACTTAGACACGGAGACTGTTTCTACAAACATTTGTGAAAGAATGGGCTGCTCTCAGTGATTTCCAGCGTTGAACTGTCATAGGATGCCACCTGTGGTCTCTAGAGCAGTGGAGACGCGTTCTCTGGAGTGATGAATCACGCTTTTCCATCTGGCAATCTGATGGACAAGTCTGGGTTTGGAGGTTGCCAGGAAAACGGTACAATTCAGACTGCATTGTGCCGAGTGTGAAATTTGGTGGAGAAAGAATTATGGTGTGGGGTTGTTATTCAGGAGTTGGGCTTGGCCCCTTAGTTCCAGTGAAAGGAACTTTGAATGCTCCAGGATACCAAAACATTTTGGACAATTCCATGCTCCCAACCTTGTGGGAACAGTTTGGAGCGGGCCCCTTCCTCTTCCAACATGACTGTGCACCAGTGCACAAAGCAAGGTCCATAAAGACATGGATGACAGAGTCTGGTGTGGATGAACTTGACTGGCCTGCACAGAGTCCTGACCTGAACCCGATAGAACACCTTTGGGATGAATTAGAACGGAGACTGAGAGGCAGGCCTTCTCGACCAACATCAGTGTGTGACCTCACCAATGCGCTTTTGGAAGGATGGTGGAAAATTCCTATAAACACACTCCGCAACCTTGTGGACACACTGCAAAAACTGAAATCAAAGTAAGATTAAAAATCTCAAATAAGGGTGATATTTGCTTATTTTCAGTCTGATAAGATCATTATTTTCACTAAGCAGATTTCATGTCAGAGTGTTTTACTTGTTTTAAGGGTTTAGGTCCTAAATTATCTCAGTAAGATATTACAGCTTGTTGCTAAGATTTTATGACATATATTGAGTAAAACATGCTTGAAACTAGAATATCAACTGTTACAAAGCTGTGTCATCAACACTCACAAGCATTTAAAGTAATCATTTCTTATTTCAAGCATGAAAAAAAAAAATCATGACTTTGACACAATTGTGTCTCATATTAAAACAGATGACAGCCAAATGGACTTTGCTGTTTTATTTTCAATGAAACAATAGAAAATACGTACTCTTATAGTAGTACAGTTGTTATTAGTGAGAATATACTTATTTTAAGGTATTTCTGGGTTCATTGAGGTTTGCTAATTTGACTTGTTTTGGAAAGTCTTGACAAGCCAAATTTTCTTGTTCTATTGGCAGATAATTTTGCTTAGTTCAAATAAAATACCCCTCATTTTTGTATTTTTTTTCTTCTTGTTTTTGAACACTGACTTTTTGCAGTGCAGCCTTCCCAGAAGAGTTGAAGCTGTAATGGCTGCAAAAGGTGGACCGACATGATATCGAACCCTATGGCATACTTGCCAACCCTCCCGATTTTCCCGGGTGACACCCGAATTTCAGTGCCCCTCCCGAAAATCTCCCGGGGCAACCATTCTCCCGAATTTCTCTCGACAACAATATTGGGGGCGTGCCTTAAAGACACTGCCTTTAACGTCCTCTCTCACCTGAAACCTTCACCCCTTAACAGCCGCATGCTGTCCAGGCGTCTGCTTTTCCTCCATATAAACAGCGTGCCGGCCCAGTCACATAATAATGTAGCGTTGGACGGGTTTAACAATGGTCTTTACTCAAAGATGTCAAGAAATGCTGACACGTTGTATGATCTTACAACCGGTTTAATGATAATGCAAGGCATACTTGGTCAACAGCCATACAGGTCACACTGAGGGTGACCGTATAAACAACTTTAACACTGTTCCAAATATGCCCCACACTGTGAACCCACACCAAACAAGAATGACAAACACATTTCGGGAGAACATCCGCACCGTAACACAACAGAACAAATACCCAGAATCCCTTGCAGCACTAACTCTTCCGGGACGCTACAATAACCATACTTGCCAACCCTCCCAATTTTTCCGGGAGACTCCCGAATTTCAGTGCCCCTCCCGAAAATCTCCCGGGGCAACCATTCTCCCGAACTTCTCCCGATTTTCACCCGGACAACGATATTAAAGGCGTGCCGTGATGGCACTGCCTTTAGCGTCCTCTACAGCCTGTCGACGCGTCCGCTTTTTCACTACACAAACAGCGTGCCGGCCCAGTCATATGTTGTATGCGGCTTCTGCATACACACGAAAGTGACTGCAAGACATACTTGATCAACAGCCATACAGGTCACACTGAGGGTGACCGTATAAACAACTTTAACACTGTTACAAATATGCGCCACACTGTGAACCCACACCAAACAAGAATGACAAACACATTTCGGGAGAACATCCGCACCGTAACACAACATAAACACAACAGAACAAATACCCAGAATCCCTTGCAGCACCAACTCTTCCGGGCTACAGTATACACCCGCTACCACCAAACCCCGCCCACCTCAAGTATGACGATAACATCTACGGCTTTTGGAGCTCAGTGCACAACTGCACGCACAACAAGAAGGAGACGAAGCAGAAGAACGAAGAAGAGATATGGCGGTGACGAGTAAGAAGAAGAAGAAGTATGCTTGCAAGTTCCAAAATGATTGGAAAAAAGAAAGGGAAGGGGTATGCTGCCTGCACCTCAACCCCCCCCGCCCCCCATCTCCCGAATTCCGAGGTCTCAAGATTGACAAACATGCCCTATGGGTTAGGAATGGGATGGCACTTCAAGTTCACATGTGAGTCAAGTCAGGTGGCCAAATACTTTTGGCAATATAGTGTACATCCAGCTGCCAAAGGGTGAATGTTCTGTCACCCGGGTGACAATAATGACAATGTGACATCAGATTAGAGCGTGCAGAAGCCAGCGGAGGGGGGTGGGGGTCTTCATGTTTGTGTGCGCTCAAGGGCCTCGAGTGTCTCTTCTTTCCAGGTAGGCTTTTGCATTTTTAATCGACACCGTCTGCGGTGATTAACGCCCGCAATGAGCGAGGAAAGGAGTAGACCTGGGAATGGGTCATACATGCGGCGTGTGTGTTTGGTATGGCAATAATGACCCTGGGCTCTGGGCTCCTACTGAGAATGTTTTTATCCTGCAGCAGCACTGGGAAATAAACAGACAATGCATCACTCCCACACCATACACACTGCAAAAAGTCAGTGTTCAAAAACAAGAAAAAAAAATACAAAAATTAGGGGTATTTTATTTGAACTAAGCAAAATTATCTGCCAATAGAACAAGAACATTTGGCTTGTCAAGACTTTCCAAAACAAGTAAAATTAGCTAACCTCAATGAACCCAAAAATACCTTCAAATAAGTATATTCTCACTAATAACAAGTGCACTTTTGTTGGTAGAAAAAAAAATCAGACCTTTTTATTCAATATGTTGAAAAATATTCTTAAATTAAGTAAATGCTAGTGCCATTATCTTCACATAATGGTATGCGCTCTGCATTACATTTCTTGAAACCAGCAAAGTTATACTAAAAACTGATTTATTGTTCTTAATGGAAAGGCAACAAGGCAACGGCTTGTTACTCTCGGGGTCTACTAGCCGCTCAGGCAAATCATATGGTCTAAAGATGCATTTTTCCATCGATAACATGACATCATCGCGCCAAGTGCGTGCTCTTTCAGTCAATTAGTGCGCATATATACAGCCCGGCCCCTGGCCAAATTTTTTTTATTGTAATTTTGAAGAATTTATCTGAATGTGCATGAACTATTTCTGTTCACAATGGTTTGAAATGTCACATGTTAAATGTTTAAATATTAACTGTCAGTTTACTGTACTGTGCCAACTGTACTACTATATGAGTATGTATGTTCTCTTGTTTCATGGGAAATAAAACAGCAAAGTCCATTTGGCTGTCATCTGTTTTAATTATGAGACACAATTGTGTCAAAGTCATGATTTTTTTTTTCATGCTTGAAATAAGAAATTATTACTTTAAAAAAGTAGTTTTATACTTGTGAGTAGGGATGTCCGATAATGGCTTTTTTGCCGATATCCGATATTCCGATATTGTCCAACTCTTAGTTACCGATACCGATATCAACCGATACCGATATGTACAGTTGTGGAATTAACACATTATTATGCCTAATTTAGACAACCAGGTATGGTGAAGATAAGGTCCTTTAAAAAAATAATAATAAAATAAGATAAATAAATTAAAAACATTTTCTTGAATAAAAAAGAAAGTAAAACAATATAAAAACAGTTACATAGAAACTAGTAATTAATGAAAATGAGTAAAATTAACTGTTAAAGGTTAGTACTATTAGTGGACCAGCAGCATGCACGCACAATCATGTGTGCTTACGGACTGTATCCCTTGCAGACTGTATTGATATGTATTAGAGATGCCGATAAATGCTTTAAAATGTATTATTGAAAATTATCGGTATCAGTTTTTTATTATCATTATCGTTTTTTTAAATTTTTTTAATTTTTTTTAATTAAATCAACATAAAAAACACAAGATACACTTACAATTAGTGCACCAACCCAAACAACCTCCCTCCCCCATTCACACTCATTCGCACAAAAGGGTTGTTTCTTTCTGTTATTAATATTCTGGTTCCTACATTATATATCAATATATATCAATACAGTCTGCAAGGGATACAGTCCGTAAGCACACATGATTGTGCGTGCTGCTGGTCCACTAATAGTACTAACCTTTAACAGTTACTGTAATTTTACTCATTTTCATTAATTACTAGTTTCTATGTAACTGTTTTTATATTGTTTTACTTTCTTTTTTATTCAAGAAAATGTTTTTAATTTATTTATCTTATTTTATTTTATACATTTTTTAAAAAAGGACCTTATCTTCACCATACCTGGTTGTCCAAATTAGGCATAATAATGTGTTAATTCCATGACTGTATATATCGGTATCGCTTGATATCGGTATCGCTTGATATTGGTATCGGTAATTCAAGAAAAAGCCATTATCGGACATCCCTAATATATATTGATATATAATGTAGGAACCAGAATATTAATAACAGAAAGAAACAACCCTTTTGTGTGAATGAGTGTAAATGGGGGAGGGAGGTTTTTTGGGTTGGTGCACTAATTGTAAGTGTATCTTGTGTTTTTTATGTTGATTTAATAAAAAAAAACTAAAAATAAAACAAAAACGATACCGATAATAAAAAAACGATACCGATAATTTCCGATATTACATTTTAAAGCATTTATCGGCCGATAATATCGGGAGGCCGATATTATCGGACATCTCTACTTGTGAGTGTTAATGACACAGCTTTGCAACAGTTGATATTCTAGTTTCAAGCATGTTTTACTCAATATAGGTCATAAAATATCAGCAACAAGCTGTAATATCTTACTGAGATCATTTAGGACCAAAACCCTTAAAACAAGTAAAACACTCTAACATAAAATGTGCTTAGTGTTTGTATCTTATCAGACAGAAAATAAGCAAATATCACCCTTATTTGAGATATTTAATCTTACTTAGATTGTAGTTTTTGCAGTGCAAACACAACCATCTTGTCTGTTCTCCTGCTAATTGCCTCGCTCTTGCTTTTCGTCGTCCACACACACCTGCCCACACACACACACACACACCTGCACACACACACACACACGCACACACACATCTCTGATCCATACTCCCTCCACTCTCATGAGCAATTAAGACTCTCTATATCACTCCTTCTTCCTTACCCCTCCCACTTGTGTTGCAACACGCCTGTTAATGGTGCGGCCGCTGCCAACTTCCTGCCTCTGACAGAGAAAAGAGAGAGAGCGAGAGAGAGAGAGCGGCGCGGCCCTGCGTTTGTACCACTCCCTCTTCTTCTTATCTCTCCACCCCTCTCCCTGTGTTGTTTTTCCCCCTCAGAAAGCGCGGCCCCGATGCGAGCAGCGTGAGGGCCGAGAGCTGCCGTTTCCTTCAGAGCCGAGGCCCCAACATGTGAGAAGATGTCTGTTGGAGGTTGCGCTTGTCCCGGTGAGTGCCTCGTCGTCCTCTCTTTTGCTGTCACATCCATGAATTATGGTTAAAGAAAAGAAGAAGAAAAAAAGAAGAGCTGCAAGGCCACGCGTCAAACTGTTTCACTTTTAATGTGTTATGCTCTGCACACGCATGGCCAGAAAACGAGGGGTTTTTAGAGTCCCTGCAGTCCTGCCAGGCATTACTCACATATCAATACTTCACTTGGAGAAGCTTTTTTTTCCCCCCACTCCGATGCACAAAGAGGAAATTGATTCTTGTTCATGTCAAGAGCCTTTTCTGCCTTTCATTGTACTTCCTGATGATTTCAGCTGTTGTTCCGAAGCTGAATGGGTGCTTCAGTTGGCTGACTGACTGACTAATTCAACCATCGCTTGGTTTACATAAAAAGATTCCTTGTGCGGAGATGCTTAACATTTATTTTGTCATGGTTGCTTGCATGATCCTGACATTACTTCCTGTGCTGCCTTGGCACGGTGAAGAAAGTGTGTGTCTGCTCGCACGTGTTGCTCATGAGCAATCGTTTCATTTATATATAGCTGGAATTCATGTGTAGGCTATAGGACAGTGTTTTTCAACCACTGAGATACAGTCTGGTGTGCCGTAAGAGATGATCTAATTTCACCTATTTGGGTTAATAATATTTTTTGCAAACCAGTAATTATAGTCTGCAAATGATGTGTTGTTGTTGTTGAGTGTCGGTGCTGTCTAGAGCTCGGCAGAGTAACCGTGTAATGCTCTTCCCTATCAGTAGGTGGCAGCAGGTAGCTAATTGCTTTGTAGATGTCGGAAACAGCGGGAGGCAGCGTGCAAGTAAGAAGGTGTCTAATGCTTAAACCAAAAATAAACCAAAAAGTGAGTGCCCCTAAGAAAAGGCTTTGAAGCTTAGGGAAGGCTATGCAGAACGAAACTAAAACTGAAGTGGCTACAAAGTAAACAAAAACGGAATGCTGGACGACAGCAAAGACTTACTGCGGAGCAAAGACGGCGTCCACAAAGTACACTACCGTTCAAAAGTTTGGGGTCACCCAAACAATTTTGTGGAATAGCCTTCATTTCTAAGAACAAGAATAGACTGTCGAGTTTCAGATGAAAGTTCTCTTTTTCTGGCCATTTTGAGCGTTTAATTGACCCCACAAATGTGATGCTCCAGAAACTCAATCTGCTCAAAGGAAGGGCAGTTTTGTAGCTTCTGTAACGAGCTAAACTGTTTTCAGATGTGTAAACATGATTGCACAAGGGTTTTCTATACATCAATTAGCCTTCTGAGCCAATGAGCAAACACATTGTACCAGGGAGTGATAGTTCCTGGAAATGGGCCTCTATACACCTATGTAGATATTGCACCAAAAACCAGACATTTGCAGCTAGAATAGTCATTTACCACATTAGCAATGTATAGAGTTTATTTCTTTAAAGTTAAGACTAGTTTAAAGTTATCTTCATTGAAAAGTACAGTGCTTTTCCTTCAAAAATAAGGACATTTCAATATGACCCCAAACTTTTGAACGGTAGTGTACATCCGAACATGACATGACAATCAACAATGTCCCCACAAAGAAGGATTAAAAACCACTGAAATATTCTTTATTGCTAAAACAAAGTAGATGTGGGAAATATCGCTTAAAGGAAGACATGAAACTGCTACAGGAAAACACCAAAAAAAGAGAAAAAGCCACCAAAATAGGAGTGCAAGACAAGAACTAAAACACAGGAAAACTGCAAAAAAGTCAAAATAAGTCAGGGCGTGATGTGACAGGTGACGACAGTACACCTACTTTGAGACAAGAGCCATATTGATGCATGCGTGGTTATGGTTTAAAGTCATATCCAACAATTGCCACAACAACTTTTTACTGTCAACTGTTTTTTAATGATTTCTGCTGGTGGTGTGCCTCCGGATTTTGCCTTGGCTCAAAAAAGGTTGAAAAACACTTCTATAGGAAGTGTATTTTGTGTTAGCATCTGCATAAGCAAGCATGCATCACTATAGCTCTTGTCTCAAAGTAGGTGTACTGTCACCACCTGTCACATCATGCCGTGACTTATTTGGAGTTTTTTGCTGTTTTCCTTTGTGTAGTGCTTTAGTTCTTCTCTTTCGCTCCTATTTTGTTGTTGATTGTCATGTCATGTACGGATGTACTTTGTGGACGCCGTCTGCTGCTCCACACGCTGTAAGTCTTTGCTGTCGTCCAGCATTCTGTTTTGGTTACTTTGCAACCAGTCCAGTTTTAGCTTCGTTTTGCATAGCCATCCCTAATGTCACGGATTGGGGTGCAGCTTGCTGCGGTTCGTTCTCCCGGGACGCAAAACTGACGACTCCGGACTAAAGCGTGCAGGTAGGAGATGATTTATTAATCATAAATCATACACCGTACCAAAAGACAGAAACAAACAAAAGAAAAGTGTGCCGATCGCACGGCAAGCTAAGGCAACAACTTAGCACAGGAATCGAGAATAAGAATACACCAACGTAACAGTTGCATACCGCAAACAATGAAGCCACGACCAGTGACCGGAAAAGGCAGGCTTACATAGAGTCTCTGATGAGCAACAGGTGTGCGTAAAAGGCAGGTGAAAATCATAAGTAAGCATGGTGACTAAACTCAGGAGGTGCATAAACAGGAACTAAAAGGAGTCCAAAACAAACCGATACCACAAAACATGCATCATGACACCTAAGCTTCAATGCCTTTTCTTAGCGGCACTTGCCTTTTTAAAAAAATTTGATTTGAGCATTAGATACCTTTTTACCTGCACACTGCCTCCCGCTGTCGTCTGCATATTGTGATCACGACAAACCATGTTCCCGACATCTACGAAGCAATTAGCTACCTGCTGCCACCCACTGATATTGAAGAGTATTACATGGTTACTCTGCCGATCTCTAGACAGCACAGACACTCAACAACGGCACAAGGACGGCGTGACGCAGTTGGGAGAGTGGCCGTGCCAGCAACCTGAGGGTTCCTGGTTCAATCCCCACCTTCAACCAACCTCGTCACATCCGTTGTATCCTTGAGCAAGACACTTCACCCTTGCTCCTGATGGGTCATGGTTAGGGCCTTGCATAGCAGCTCCCGCCATTAGTGTGTGAATGGGTGAATGTGGAAATAGTGTCAAAGCGCTTTGAGTACCTTGAAGGTAGAAAAGCGCTATACAAGTATAACCCATTTACCATTTGGTGAATTTTAATACAAGGCAAGACCTTCGACGTCGACAAACTTTATTGATCACCAAGAGATATAGTTTGATACAGTAGCTGAATTACAAGAAGTAAAAAAACTAAACTAAATACACACAAAATAAAATATAATAATTAAAGCAACTATACAAAACTTGCGGCCCGGAGGCCAAATCAGACACCATATTGACACCCGAGTTCAGTTCAAAACTTGTGAGACAAACATTTTTGCAGCAAATTCCTAAAAACACGAGAGTGCTCCTGTTGTATAGAAAAACTTGGACCAGTGTAAACAAAATGACATTTTAACCTTGCAGGTTAACATAGAACATCGGGGTGCAAACTTGTGATTTACAACAGAGGCGTTCCTCAAGGCACCTCTCTAAGTCCTCTCCTTTTTGGCAGTTACACATTTTTTTTCATAATGACAATTGTGTTACTAAGGTGTTGCTGCAGCTTGTTTACTTCAGATGCAGTCAGTAGTCATTTCTTCAACTTCTTTAGATCTACTAGTGGTGTTCCTCAAGGTTCCATTTTAGGTACTCTCTTTTTCATCATTTGGACTATTCAACTGGAGTTCATCTAAAAAAAAAAAAAAAACTTGTTAGAGACTCACATTTTTTGCAGCAGATTCCTAAAAACACTACAGTGTTGTCATAGAGATGATCTTTGACTAGATTGTTTGCAGAAGGTCCTTAAAAAAAGCTCCTTTAACTCTGACATACAAAAAAAGTGTAATAGTGAAGGGAGAGGTTTTCTGGCTTTCTGGAAATGTGGCCACAAAACAATTTAGTTAGAATAAACAATACCAACTATACAAACACAAACTGTTTTAGTAGTAATAAGTAACAATAAATGTAATTTCAAATGTATCTACTTTTTTTCTATATCACTAAAATAACGATTTGTGGTTGATTAGAATAAAACAGGATATCAGCTGATCAACAGTTAATGACTCTGCTGCATTGATCATCATTATCTTAACAACAACTTGCTAACAGCTTTTGTAATACTTTTTTACTGGTGTGTGTGTGAGTGTCAGGACGAAAAGCTCTGTTTATACACTACCGTTTAAAAGTTTGGGGTCACATCGAAATGTCCTTATTTTTGAAGGAAAAGCACTGTACTTTTCAATGACGATAACTTTAAACTAGTCTTAACTTTAAAGAAATACACTCTATGCATTGCTAATGTGGTAAATGACTATTCTAGCTGCAAATGTCTGGTTTTTGGTGCAATATCTACATAGGTGTATAGAGGCCCATTTCCAGCAACTATCACTCCAGTGTTCTAATGGTACAATGTGTTTGCTCATTGGCTCAGAAGGCTAATTGATGATTAGAAAACCCTTGTGCAATCATGTTCACACATCTGAAAACAGTTTAGCTCGTTACAGAAGCTACAAAACTGACCTTCCTTTGAGCAGATTGAGTTTCTGGAGCATCACACTTGTGGGGTCAATTAAACGCTCAAAATGGCCAGAAAAAGAGAACTTTCATCTGAAACTCGACAGTCTATTCTTGTTCTTAGAAATGAAGGCTATTCCACAAAATTGTTTGGGTGACCCCAAACTTTTGAACGGTAGTGTATGTACAGGTGTACTTATCTACAACTAGCATATACAATATGACATCATGTAATGTATCTATGTTGTTGACATTCAATCAATTTCTCCTATTGTACTGAGCAGACAGACCCGTTCCTATGTTATCCCTGGTTCTATGGTCATCATGGATAGGGTGTTTTTGATCCATGCACTATTAAAGCATGCAGAAAGGTTTGGTTGAACTCTACATCGTACAACTTTGGAAGCCTTCCACTCACAGACTTTTGCTGTTTGCTCCCAGGTGAGAAGCAAAGTCATTTTCATGGCACATCAATGATTTATTGGCCATCAGCTATGAGATATACATACCGCAGAGGTCTTTTTGTTGTTGTTGCAGGGTCTAGTCTGTTTCCTGGTCTCCTTAAGCTCTTGTACTTTTGTTCTCCCCCTTGTTGACAGACTTCACTGTAGTGCAGAAACATTTAATGACATCCATGTGTCCGTGTGTGTGTGTGTGTGTGTGTGTGCGTGTGTGAAGGTTGCATGGAGAGAATTTGCTGTGGCATGCATGTTCTGAAGCAGGATCACATACAGTACAGTAATCTGTGCGCTAATGCACCAATCATGGGGAGAAAGAACCTGCCGGGGCAAGTTTAGGCTGGTAAATATCTCGTAGAAACGCGCAGAGAAAGACAGGTATGTGTCACTCTATGCACACAGTAAATCATGACTTATGACAATGGCCCTTTTCCTGTACTCCTATAGTACGTGGTTTTATAATGCAGACAGCTTGACTCAGGGACAGACTATATATTTCAATTAGATGGTTAGGGCTGGGATATTCAGTTAAATTGTATTTAGGGCCACAATTCCAGAAAGCTCAGACTATTAGTCTTATTTTGTATATTCCAAAGAAACAGCGTCCTCTACAAAAGATATTTGATTTAGGTCTATTTATTTTGTAAGCGTTACAGGAGCGCTTTTGATTGATTGATTGAAACTTTTATTAGTAGATTGCACAGTACAGTACATATTCCGTACAATTGACCACTAAATGGTAACACCCGAATAAGTTTTTCAACTTGTTTAAGTCGGGGTCCACTTAAATTGATTCATGATACAGATATATACTATCAAATATATACTAACATCATAATGCAGTCATCACACAAGATAATCATCAGAGTATATACATTGAATTATTTACATTATTTACAATCCGGGATGTGGGATATGGAGGAGGGGTGAGGGGGGGGGGCTCTGCTGTTTTCAAGGACCTTTTGCAATAAAGCTAGTCAAAGATCACAGCACTGTAGGGTTTTTTAAAAATCAACTGCAACTTTCATCAAACATATATTAATGTTGTTGCCCTAGGGTAAACTGGGTATAACACATGGCACACTGACAAAGCTTAACCTATTGTTACTATAACAATCTACAAGGTTAATATAGGTTGCTTCTCTTTCTTCCCCTCCATTTTTCTGCATTCTTTCGTATCTCAAGTTATCATTACGTATATGTATTGTTGCATTTGAACAATTGTATTGTTGATAATAAAGGAAAAGTATTGGTATTGTTTATTATCAATAGCACTATTTCTATTGGTATTCACATTGCTCAATTTTTAGTGTAATAATGTTCATTGTCATTTCTGTATTATTTTTTATTTTCGCTAACTGCTTATTTGCTATTACTTTTACCATCATATTTGTACATGTCGTATTTGCTGATGTTGCTCTGTTGTTCTTGTTGTTGTTGTGTTTGCTGTTGTTGTTTTTGTCTCTCTGTCTAATCCCCCTCTTGTCCCCACAATTCCCCCTCTGTCTTCCTTTTTTTCTCTTTCCATCCCCTCCTGCTCCGGCCTGGCTGCACCAAATGATAATATAAATACATTTAATAAAGTCAAAATACAAATAAGGCAACAAGAGAAGTATCCTACACTTCTCTTTTGTAAAGTAAATCTGAACAGCCGATATGGGCATCTACATCTACTATATGATTTGCCTGAGAAACTGGGCAGGACAAAAAAAAAAAAAAAAAAATCAACTGCAAAAATGTGAGAGTCTCACAAGTTTTTTGCACTGAACTCACGGTCCACAAGTTGAATAACCCGGATGATATAAAATAGAGGACCTACAAGGGAATCTTGAGGAACACCATAGCTAAAAAGGTTGAAGAAATGACTACTAACTTATAATTATAAAAGCAACATACATCCCTTAACAATTAAAACAAATAATAATAATCAATTTAGTAGAATATTAGACAGGGCTTATCATGTTTAAAGCAAGAAGTTATCAATTGCCTGCAATTATTCAAAGTTTATCCATAGAAAGGGATGTGGGGTATAACCTCAGAGGAACGGCAAAATATAAACACGCTTTAGCACTTTAGCACAAGGAAAAGTTTTTGTGTCTCATGGAACAGCCTGAGTGATGAACTCAAACACTCATCAAACATTGAGCATTTTAAGAAATTGTACAAATGTAATATTTTGGTTCGGTATAGTGAAGTCTCGGTTTATTTTGAATATGAGTATGAATGACTTATATGACTTACTTATGATGATATATTGAGAATTGTAAGCACTTTGTTCTGGGCAAATTAAGTTATGTGGATCCAGATGAATGTGATAAAATGTGGTTCAGAGGTAAGTAAAAAAGGGGGTGATTCAAAATGTTTATAGTTCTTCTTTACCCTTTGAGATATGTTTAATTTAATTAAATTCAATTTTTGTTTCTTTTTTGTGAAATAATAATATTGCCATTGAGCACAAGACTGTTCAATGGAGATATGTATGTACAGTATATTATGTACTAATTAGGATAGGACTTTATTGTCATTGTTTTCAGCACAAACCCGTTCAAGATTGGACAAACAAACAGTGTACGGGGTTACAGAACAGGAACGCTGATGGGTCGCCACAAGGCGCCCCGTAAAAGATAAGAAAAAGGTAAAACGCTTGGGAAGAAGATGAGTAAAAAAATACAATACAGACTGGGCTACTAAGGGGGCCCAGTCTGGAGTGGGATTAAAAACCTCTGTGCAATGCACACATAAACACGTTACATTTAATCAAGACAACTCGCAACAGAGGGGCGGGGAGTTGGGGCCCTGGAGGGCGACTGCAGCTATGAAATGCGACCGCCCTCACCAGAGGCAAGACAGAAATACATACTACATGTATGATGTGGAGCTGACTATGACATACACAATAAACAACAACTGCACCTAGAGTAAAAAAGTTACAGCAACACTTTAATTACATAAAACACTTTTTTTTTTTAAATTGTGTAACTGCCAAGAAGGAGAGGACTTAAAGAAGTGTCTTGAGGAACGCTTCACAGGTTTGGACCCAGGTTTTCTCTGTTTGCTAGCAAGATGTCAATGCAAAGACCTGCCGACAGTGGTCTGAGCTCTCCAGCCCTCGGTGTGGTTTTTGGAATTTGCTGCAAAAATGTTTGTCTCTCAAGCTCTGAAATGCTCGGCAGCTCGTATGGTGTCATGCCCGAGCCGGATTTGGGCCCATTTGAATAGCCCTGTTGTTGGCTTTGACTCGTCTGGTGTGGGTTCACTGCAAAAACTGAAATCTAAGTAAGATTAAATATCTCAAATAAGGGTGATATTTGCTTATTTTCTGTCTGATAAGATAATTCTTCTCACTAAGCAGATTTTATGTTAGTGTTTTACTTGTTTTAAGGGTTTTGGTCCCAAATTATCTCAGTAATTGCTGAGATTTTATGACCTACACTACCGTTCAAAAGTTTGGGGTCACATTGAAATGTCCTTATTTTTGAAGGAAAAGCACTGTACTTTTCTAGGAAGATAACTTTAAACTAGTCTTAACTTTAAAGAAATACACTCTATACGTTGCCAATGTGGTAAATGACTATTCTAGCTGCAAATGTCTGGTTTTTGATGCAATATCTACATAGGTGTATAGAGGCCCATTTCCAGCAACTATCACTCCAGTGTTCTAATGGTACAATGTGTTTGCTCATTGGCTCAGAAGGCTAATTGATGATTAGAAAACCCTTGTGCAATCATGTTCACACATCTGAAAACAGTTTAGCTCGTTACAGACGCTACAAAACTGACCTTCCTTTGAGCAGATTGAGTTTCTGGAGCATCACATTTGTGGGGTCAATTAAATGTTCAAAATGGCCAGAAAAAGAGAACTTTCATATGAAACTCGACAGTCTTTTCTTGTTCTTAGAAATGAAGGCTATTCCACAAAATTGTTTGGGTGACCCCAAACTTTTGAACGGTAGTGTATATTGAGTAAAACATGCTTGAAACTAGAATATCAACTGTTGCAAAGCTGTGTCATCAACACTCACAAGTATAAAACTACTTTTTTAAAGTAATAATTTCTTATTTCAAGCATAAAAAAAAAATCATGACTTTGACCCAAATGTGTCTCATAATTAAAACAGATGACAGCCAAATGGACTTTGCTGTTTTATTTTCAATAAAACAATAGAACATACATACTCATATAGTAGTACAGTTGGCACAGTACAGTAAACAGACAGTTAATATTTAAACATTTAACATGTGACATTTCAAACCATTTTGAACAGAAATAGTTCATGCACATTCAGATAAATTCTTCAAAATTACAATAAAAATAATTTGGCCGGGGGCCGGGCTGTATATATGCGCACTAATTGACTGAAAGAGCATGCACTTGACGCGATGATGTCATGTTATCGATGGAAAAATGCATCTTTAGACCATATGATTTGCTTGAGCGGCTAGTAGACCCCGAGAGTAACAAGCCGTTGCCTTGTTGCCTTTCCATTAAGAACAATAAATCCGTTTTTAGTGTAAGTTTGCTGGTTTCAAGAAATGTAATGCCGAACGCATATCATTATGTCAAGATAATGGCACTAGCATTCACTTAATTTAAGAATATTTTTCAACATATTGAGGAAAAAGGTCTAATTTTTTTTTCTACCAAGAAAAGTGCACTTGTTATTATTGAAAATATACTTATTTGAAGGTATTTTTGGGTTCATTGAGGTTAGCTAATTTTACTTGTTTTGGAAAGTCTTGACAAGCCAAATTTTCTTCAAATAAAATACCCCTAATTTATGTTTTTTTTTTCTTGTTTTTGAACACTGACTTTTTGCAGTGTTCAGTTTCCAGTCTGTGTTAATGGATGGGGTTTTTGCTGTCATTGCCTGACAAACAGTCTTGGGTGGACCTGAAAATGGATGGATGGATGCCCATGTGCGTATATGCACTGGGAAAAAAATGAACAATGTCCGCCTCAGGTCATCCGTTTTGTTCCGTTAAAGATGGCTGAGGTGAGCTCTGAGCGTGTTGCATGATGTCTTTATAGTGCGTGGACGACCTTCTGTTGATGTGACTTTGCCTTTTTTTTTTTTTTTTTTAAGGCTTTGTTCTCTGCGCCCTTACAACGCAGCGCAGCCAATCACATCCTTTGTTCCGACTAAATGGTAAAAATAGATTGCATGTATGCCCCCTCAAATGCACACTCTCCCCTCGGCTCATCACTCTCAGCCCCCTCCCTCCTTTCCATTCCTCTCACTCTTTGCCCTTGTTTCACTCTCTCTGTGTGTGTGTGTGTCATTCCCTGCACTAACATCGTTGTTACCTCATGCAGAAAGTCACATGTCTCCTGATTGAGGGGGGGTAAGTGACTTAAAGCAGAGCCAAGATGGCAACCGAACAGCCTTTTAGTGATTACACAACATCGCCGCGCTTAAAGCATCTCTTCTTGATGCCTCCTCTCTCCCCTCCTTATACTGTAAACCAGATCAAAATGGCCGTGTGTGTGTGTGTGTGTGTGTGTGTGTGTGTGTGTGTGTGTGTGTGTGTGTGCAGAGGCAGGGAGAAAAAAGGAGGAATGTGTGGGAGATGCTGGGGAGTCTGATAGAAAAAGGAGATGGAGGGGGGTGGGTTTGCAGAGCTGTTGTGATGTCACATCTGCTGCAGGCCCCCTCAGCATGGCAGCGGAAGGCTGGCATGTGCCAACCAGTAGGGAGACAGGATGAAGGGCATTGGCTTTGAGAAGTCTGAGCACACCTCGACCTGCAAAAGCGCAAGATGGAAGGAGAAGGAGTGCGAGGCACCACGGCTTTTGTACGCACAAACCATCACCGTCATTCATATTTTTATTGTCAGACTTATTAAGTGTCTATTTGGGTAATCGGCTGTTGACTTGCAGGATTTAAATAACGCAGTCAGCGAGAATACAAATCAAGGTGAACGCTGGCAGATGGGAGCCGTTAAAGGGATCATTCACCATAAAACAGGATTTACAGACAGTTATTTTAGCAGCAGCGCGGCGAAGTCATGAAAATATCATCAGGCGTGTTGATTCATTGTCTTGGAATTAGCAACCGACGGCGTCGAGTTTGTACTTGAGGTGTGACATTGATATTTCTTTTTTTTTTTTTTTGTGGCCCTATAAATTAGCCGCGCTAATATTCCTGTCAAATATAGTACAGTGCCATATAGGTGTTTCATTATTCAGCGCTGTCATCTTTAAATAACTACCGCTCCCGTCGGTCTCTGCAAGCTAAGCAGCAGAGAAGAAGAAACACGTCCACTACAGCACACGCGGTCACGGTGTGTTGCGGTGAGATCATGGAAAACACCTTTTTTTTTTCCCTCTCTCTCTCCCCAGGACACATTATTTCTTTCCCTGGATGTTGGCACAATAAGAGACTTGAATTACTGGGTGGTGGTAACAAAACAAAAAAAAGAGCATGCACTCCAGTAGCGTGAAAAAATTAAGTCACTGGATGTTGGTGTTTGTTCGTGCAAGCGAACTCTTCTACTCCTTAGTGTAAAAGGGAACATTTGTGAAAACATACACTACCGTTCAAAAGTTTGGGGTCACCCAAACAATTTTGTGGAATAGCCTTCATTTCTAAGAACAAGAATAGACTGTCGAGTTTCAGATGAAAGTTCTCTTTTTCTGGCCATTTTGAGCGTTTAATTGACCCCACAAATGTGATGCTCCAGAAACTCAATCTGCTCAAAGGAAGGTCAGTTTTGTAGCTTCTGTAACGAGCTAAACTGTTTTCAGATGTGTAAACATGATTGCACAAGGGTTTTCTATACATCAATTAGCCTTCTGAGCCAATGAGCAAACACATTGTACCATTAGAACACTGGAGTGATAGTTGCTTGAAATGGGCCTCTATACACCTATGTAGATATTGCACCAAAAAACAGACATTTGCAGCTAGAATAGTCATTTACCACATTAGCAATGTATAGAGTGTATTTCTTCAAAGTTAAGACTAGTTTAAAGTTATCTTCATTGAAAAGTACAGTGCGTTTCCTTCAAAAATAAGGACATTTCAATGTGACCCCAAACTTTTGAACGGTAGTGTAGACACCTACACTGCAAAAACGAAAATCTAAGTAAGATTAAATATCTCAAATAAGAGTGATATTTGCTTATTTTCTGTCTGATAAGATAATTCTTCTCACTACGCAGATTTTATGTTAGAGTGTTTTACTTGTTTTAAGGGTTTTGGTCCTAAATGTTCTCAGTAAGATATTACAGCTTGTTGCTGAGATTTGATGACCTATATTGAGTAAAACTTGCTTGAAACTAGAATATCAACTGTTGCAAAGCTGTGTCATCAACACTCACAAGTATAAAACTACTTTTTTAAGGTAATAATTTCTTACTTCAAGCATGAAAAAAAAAAAACATGATGCCAAGAGCATATCATTATGTCAAGATAATGGCACTAGCATTTACTTAATTTAAGAATATTTTTCAACATATTGATCAAAAAGGTCTCTTTTTTTTCTACCAAGAAAAGAGCACTTGTTATTAGTCAGAATATACTTATTTTAAGGTATTTTTTGGTTCATTGAGGTTAGCTCATTTTACTTGCTATGGAAAGTCTTGACAAGCCGAATTTTCTTGTTCTATTGGCAGATAATTTTGCTTAATTCAAACAAAATACCCCTCATTTTTGTATTTTTTTTCTTGTTTTTGAACACTGACTTTTTGCAGTGTATTTCTTACGTTGTACAGGAGGAGGAGACAGCACAGACAGGGAGGGACGTAGTATAGCAGTATTTATTTATATATATGCACTAGGGCTGGGCGATATGGCCTTTTATTAATATCTCGATATTTTTAGGCCATGTCACGATACACGATATACACTACCGTTTTTTTTTCATGCTTGAAGTAAGAAATTATTACTTTAAAAAAGTAGTTCTATACTTGTGAGTGTTGATGACACAGCTTTGCAACAGTTGATATTCTAGTTTCAAGCATGTTTTACTCAATATAGGTCAACAAATTTCAGCAACAAGCTGTAATATCTTACTGAGATCATTTAGGACCAAAACCCTTAAAACAAGTAAAACACTCTAACATAAAATCTGCGTAGTGAGAAGAATTATCTTATCAGACAGAAAATAAGCAAATATCCCCCTTATTTGAGATATTTTGTCATGTCTGTGATTATGTTTTGTTTTAGTCATGTTCGGATTTGGTTACTGTCAGGACTGGGTCCCTGGCGTGGTTGGTTCTCCCAGAAGGCAAAGGAAAATTAGCGCGTGCGAGGCGTGAATTCAAATACATGTTTATTTAACAATAAAAAAGGAATAAACAAAAGGCGCTCACAGTGGAGGTACAAAACGACTATGAAAACAAAACACTAGCACAAAGGCAGAACTAGGACATAAAACAAAGTTGCTAACTAAGGCTTGAATAAAGAAAACTTACTTGGAACCAGAACAGGACATGAAAAAGAACAGCATGGATCATGAGCGTGAACAGAGTGGCAGGAGTGAATGTGATGTCGCCAGGACGAACAACAGAAACAGAAAAGCTTATATAGTGACATGATCAGTGAAAACAGGTGCGTGACTCTAACCGTGAACAGGTGCGTGAGATGACAATGTGAACCAGGTGAAACTAATGGTTGCTACGGTGACAAATAAAAGTGCACAAAAAGTCCAAAACCAAATCCGAACATGACTAAAACAAAACATAATCACAGACATGACATATTTAATCTGACCTAGATTTCAGTTTTTGCAGTGTAGGTGTCTACAGTATACCTCCATATTTTGCCTTAGCCTTGAATTAACGCTTGATGCATATAATCACAGCAGTATGATGATTCTATGTGCCTACATTAAAACATTCTTGTTCATTCTGCATTAATATATGCTCATTTTAAACTTTCATGCAGAGAGGGAAATCACAACTAAGTAGAGATGTCCGATAATATCGGACTGCCGATATTATCGGCCGATAAATGCTTTAAAATGTTATATCGGAAATTATCGGTATCGGTTTCAAAAAGTAAAATTTATGACTTTTTAAAACGCAGCTGTACACGGACGTAGGGAGAAGTACAGAGCAGTTACGTCCCCCAGTCATACTTGCCAACCCTCCCGATTTCAACCCAGACAACAATATTGGGGGCGTGACTTAAAGGCACTGCCTTTGCGTGCCGGCCCAATCACATAATATCTACGGCTTTTCTCACACACACAAGTGAATGCAAAGCATACTTGGTCAACAGCCATACAGGTCACACTGAGGGTGGACGTATAAACAACTTTAACACTGTTACAAATATGCGCCACACTGTGAACCCACACCAAACATGAATGACAAACACATTTTGGGAGAACATCTGTACCGTAACATAACATAAACACAACAGAACAAATACCCAGAATCCCTTGCAGCACTAACTCTTCCGGGACGCTACAATATACACCCCCCCCCGCCCCCCCATCCCAGCCCACCGCAACCTCCTCATGCTCTCTCAGGGAGAGCATGTCCCAAATTCCAAGCCGCTGTTTTGAGGCATGTTAAAAAAAATAATGCACTTTGTGACTTCAATAATAAATATGGCAGTGCCATGTTGGCATTTTTTTCCATAACTTGAGTTGATTTATTTTGGAAAACCTTGTTACATTGTTTAATGCAGCCAGCGGGGCATCACAACAAAATTAGGCATAATAATGTGTTAATTCCACGACTGTATATATCGGTATCGATTGATATCGGAATCGGTAATTAAGAGTTCGACAATATCGGAATATCGGCAAAAAAGCCATTATCGGACATCTGTACAACTAAGTCAATTGACCAAAACTGTATTTATTAAACAGTTATTAAGCAGTGGCACAAACATTCATGTCATTCCAAAACAGAAAGTGCAAGATTGTCAGAGACATTTTAAAACAAGCTATTAGTGCACTTTTGTGCATGATGTCACTAAGATGACATATCAAAACAACACTAAATTCAAGTGCACTTTTTGTACAGAACACCACTACAATAGTTTAAAACAAATAAAGTGCACTTTTGTGCATGATGTCACACAAGATATTTCAAAAATTCTAAAATAAAAATGAGCTGCATAATAGGAAATCAAATAGTGTATGTCCTTCGCTATGTGGTAGGTTCCTGCGGACGTTATCTCCTTCGGTTTTTGACTATTTTTTTCCTACGGTGTTGATGTGTAAATGGAAGACGCCAGGCTCAATTGGGTTAGTGCTGATTGCTTCGGCATTTTGTGGGTGTGGCACCGGCCGAGATGTTGACATGCGGTGTTTAAAGCACTCCTTATTCTCTCGCGGGTGACTTTTCAAATGATGCTACAAATTAGTAGTGCCGCTACTTTTTGTAGCAACGCTTTTGCCGCATACTTGACATATTACGGTTGTCTGTTCAACATCTTCCCGCTTGAAGCCAAACCACCGCCAGACGATGGAGCTCGTGCTGTTTTTCTTGGGAATGAATTCTTCTTCCTCCATTTGTTACCAGATTGGCACCTTCTCTCTCTCGTATTACCACTCGCACGGCTCTTCTTGCACCACCTGTCACTGCTAACGTTACCCATACCTCTCTGCTCGGCGAGGGCGCATGACGTTGCACGCGCGACAGTATGTGACGTATGTAACAAGGTGCGCTTGTTTTATGTCTCTGTGAGAAGGGGAGACAAGAAAGAGTGAGAAGAGCCTGTAGTGTAATGCCCCGCAGCTAAAAGCAACTGCGTGAGAACGTATACTGGAATACTCACGATATAGTCATTTTCTATATCGCACAGAGACAAACCCGCGTTATATCGAGTATATTCAATATATGCACACTCTTGGCATTCTCTCGATGAGCTAACTCCTTCAAGACTGTTGGAAAACCATTTTGAAGCTCATCGGGAGAATGCCAAGAGTGTGCAAAGCAGTAGTCAGAGGAAGAAACTAGAATATAAAACATGTTTTCAGTTATTTCACCTTTTTTTGTTAAGTACATAACTCCACGTGTGTTCATTCATAGTTTTGATGCCTTCAGTGACAATCTACAATGTAAATAGTCATGAAAATAAAGAAAACGCATTGAATGAGAAGGTGTGTCCAAACTTTTGGCCTGCACTGTAAATAAATGACATATTTAAACAGTACAACATCCCCACTTACCCACTTCAACGTGCTGCTTCCAGCAATGTGGGAAAACAATCCTTAAAGGCATAGATGAGTTCGGCGTGGAAGCAAAATACAGTCCCATTTATTTATTTATTGGCTTATTTGATAGGGATAGTGCACATTAATTAATTAACATTTCTGCAAATGCACCAGAATTAGCCAAAGGTCTTAAAACTGTCTCACTAAAAACAACAGTAAGACGATTAAGCAATGACCAATGCAAATATATAAAATAGCTTCATAAATAGAACTATACACACCCCGGTTTGCATGCAACATAAGCTATAAAAAGACAATGGGTAAGATTTTCAATATTTAGATATACTGCAATTTATACTTTTGTCTATTACAGTATTCACCTTACAAGTCAATGTAATAAAAAGGAATAATATTAACAATAAATGAATTTGTAATTGTTTAAATGTGAAATAATGTAATTTAATTATGTGTGTATCTTAATACACATGCAAGTATAGCTTCAATTCTGATTCAAAAAGGAAAACGAATAATTTGCCTATCTTTAAAAACATAGTCAGAATGCAGATTTATGTGGAGGTCAAATACCTACAGTTGCACTCCATCCATCCATCCATTTTCTACCGCTTGTCCCTTTCAAACATGTTTAATATTACATTTACAAATGCATTTAAAAAAAAAAAAACTACTTATATTTCTCAATTACAGTATGATTAGCAGGCTGAATATAACATTTTATTACTAAGTAGAGCGGTTTAAGGCCTTGTCATGGAGCAATATGAAGACCATTAACTTGTACAACATGTAACGTACAGAATATCAGAAGCATTTATTCAGGTACAAATATCACATCAGATTACATTACCAAACATCTTTGACTATCAAACAATGATCGTAACAATCCACATTTTGCGTTATTATTGCGTAAAACTGGTATCTAAACATGGCGTAGCGCCTCCTCTGAATGCAAGTGCTCCTACAGCAGGAATTCACATCCTGTATTCCCACAAAATACAAAATCTGACAAGACACCAACTCATTAAAAGTGTGTTTATGTCCATTTTGTGTTGAACTGTTTAAATAGTCATGTTAAAAAATGTTTCATTAACCTCTTAAGGCCCAAGCTGTTTGTTTACATGCTTTTTTTAATTTCTCTTTGCTTGAGGATGTCGTTGTGGCTTGTACAGCCCTTTGAGACACTTGTGATTTAGGGCTATATAAATAAACATTGATTGATTGATATTTGGGCTTATTGGACCCTAATTAGAATAAAAACTAAAAATCATCTTTTGAAATGATGTACTTAGTCCATAAGTACACAAACGTGTACTTCAAGTGTAGTGACATGCTAATTTTTATTTTTACACATTTTTACTTTTTTCCCCCAAGTTCCATTGTATGTTATACTCTTCTGACACCACCAGATGGCAGTATAAGTGTCCACATAAGCGGCATAACACCCCAATTCAGTAGTGTACACAATTTTGGAAATAAGAGCTAAAAGGTGCTGTCCACGCATGTGGCCACTAAGGCCTTTATTAAAGCAAACTAGTTGTCCAGTCATGTTATTAAAAACTTGAAAATTATCTTTCTAGTGTACAGTTATTAATGATGAAAAATTATATTTATCTGTGATTAATCGCAATGAATTTGGAGTTATCTATGAAAAATGTGATTAACTGCGATTAATTATTTTAATAATTTAACAGTCCAAATTTTTAGACTATGCCACGGGCTAGTAAAATTGTATAAATAATATAATAAATACACTTTACAAAACATTGTTACATTTTTCCAGTGCATATACGCACATGGGCATCCATCCATCCATTTTCAGGTCCACCCAAGACTGTTTGTCAGGCAATGACAGCAAAACCCCATCCATTAACACAGACTGGAAACTGAACACTGCAAAAAGTCAGTGTTCAAAAACAAGAAGAAAAAAAAATACAAAAATTAGGGGTATTTTACTTGAACTAAGCAAAATGATCTGCCAATAGAACAAGAAAATTTGGCTTGTCAAGACTTTCCAAAACATGTAAAATTAGCTAACTTCAATGAACCCAAAAATACCTTAAAATAAGTATCTATATAAATAAACATTGATTGATTGATTGATATATGCTCACTAATAACAAGTGCACTTTTCTAGATAGAAAAAAAAAGATACCTTTTTGCTCAATATGTTGAAAAATATTCTTAAATTCTTAAAAAAAGCCAGAAACCTTGGGGTTATTTTAGATTCTGATTTACATTTCGAAAAGTCACATCAAATCAGTAACAAAATCGGCCTACTATCACCTCAAAAATGTAAAAAGACTTAGAGGGCTCATGTAAGGCTGCAGCTAACGATTATTTTTCTATCGATTAATCTATAGATTATTTTTTTCGATTAATCGGTTAATCTATAGATTATTTTTTTCGATTAATCTATAGATTATTTTTCCTTTTGCCGATTATTTTTTTTATTCAAAATGAAGATGAAAAAATAAATGTAGGCCAGTTTTTTCAAAAGGCATGGCTTTTATTTACAAAAAAAAAGAAGTATGGCCACTCAGTCAACATTGACAACAACATGATTAAATATTCTGTAACAATGTAAACATTTAAAACTTTTAACATTTAACAAAATTAAAAGTAGCTTATTTGCTTTTTAATGTGCAAATATAAAAGTCAACATCCAGTGCAAATCTTAATGTTCTGCAATAGTATAAGCATTTCAAAAGTAAAAGTATTGCTTATTTTGCTTTAAAATGTGCAAAAATAAAGATAAACATCAAATACAAAAAAGTGCAAAACGAAATATTCTGTAACAACAGTGTAAACATTTCAACAAAAGTGAAAGTATTGCTTATTCGCTAAAATGTGCAAAAATAAAGATAAACATCCAATACAAAAAAATGCCAATATAAATATTCTGGAGTACTGTAAACATTAAGTATTGCTTTTAAAATGTGCAAAATAAACATCCAGTCCAACACAGTACACAATAACCAATTCTACTCATTCCAGTGAGTGTCTAACAGTTGTAATGAAGAAAGGTTAGCATGTCTACATGCTCTGGTTCTTTTCTTCTTTACAATATTCCCAGCATCTGAAAATAGGCGCTCAGAAGGGGTCGATGTGGCTGGAACTGAGAGGTAATTAGCCTTCACCTCAAGCCAGGACTGCGAGTGAGCTGAGCTGCAGTTTAAGTTTCTAGAAGGTCAACGGGCTCATAGTGATGTTACTAGTAGTTGACTGGGAGGTGTTTATTATCATTTGGGGAGAGTCCGCTGCCTGATGCTCACCTGCTAAACACCTATCTGCTCCACGCTGAAGCGCTGACTACATGCGCTCTGAATACGCACTGCTGATTGGCTGGTAACGTTTTGAATACGCACTGCTGATTGGCTGATAATGCTTTGTGTGTACCAATCAGATGGTTGTGTGGGTGGGACAATGCTGCGTGCTGACGAGACGGAGGCAGAAGGAGCAAAGCAGCTTGTTAAGACTTTAGCAGCTAAAGTTAGCTTTAGCTTAGAAACTCGTTCGGTACACCCCCGTACCGAACCGAAAGCCCCGTACCGAAACGGTTCAATACAAAACACGTACCGTTACACCCCTAGCAGATACAAATGACACTTTCATGTTTTTGTGTAATGATGACAACGTATACTCGCGCGGACGATTGACTACTTGATGGTTGATGGTTTTCTTTTCAAATGTTCGTTCACAGCCGTTGTGCTGCTATGATAGGCCATTTCCGCTCGACACAGTGTGCATACAACAACATTATTAGGCTGTGTATTGAAATACTCCCACACTTTTGACGACTTTTGGCGTGCTTTTTCTCCCTCGCTCGCACCGCTCGCATCGTCTGCTTTGCGCTTCGCCATGACGGTAGTGTGACGTAAATATGCGACGCGTCGACGCACAAAAACGGCGTCGACGTATTTACGTAACCGATGACGTCGACTACGTCGCCGCGTCGTTTCAGCCTTAGGCTCATGTCAGCTCAAGACTTTGAAAAACTTGTACATGCCTTTATTACCAGTAGGCTAGACTATTGTAATGGTCTCCTTGCAGGTCTTTCCAAAAAAACTGTCAGGCAGCTACAGCTTGTTCAGAACGCTGCTGCTAGAGTTCTAACAAAGACCAAAAAATGTGAGCACATTACACCAATTCTTAAATCCTTACATTGGCTCCCTGTACATCAGACAATTGATTTCAAAATCCTCCTGCTCACATATAAATTACTACATGGTCTAGGGCTGAAGTATATCACTGATATGCTCCCACTATATACGCCCTCTAGATCACTAAGATCTTCTGAGACCAATCTGTTAGCGGTTCCAAGAGTAAACTCAAATCAAGGGAGAGCATCATTCAGTCACTATGCAACAAATAGCTGGAATAAACTTCCTGAAGATGTCAGACTTTCCCCAACTCTGACTACCGTAATTTCCGGACTATAAGCCGCACCTGACTATAAGCCGCACCAGCTAAATTTAGGGGAAAATACAGATTGCTCCATATATAAGCCGCACCCGACTATAAGCCGCAGGGTTTTGATGTGTAATTACCGTAGTATATAGGGGTTCCTGCTACCACGGAGGGGATTGTTGGGACAGAGATGACTGTTTGGGAACGCAAAGCGTCCCATTTATCAACAATAAATCTTTCAATCATTCAATCAAACTTTCACATCTTTGACATGGCGAACAGCATTCATGCAGAGTACAAATAATACAACGGTGCAAAGTAATACAAAGTGCTCGCCTGTACGTTATCAAAATAACCAGCCTACCGGTATATGAAAAGTCAGTCTTTAATCATTGTGTCATCGTCTTCCTCCTGTGTACTAAAACCACCAAAATCCTCTTCGTCTGTGTCGGAGAAGAACAGGCCGTATATAAGCCGCACCGTTGTATAAGCCGCAGGGACCAGAACGAGGGGAAAAAGTAGCGGCTTATAGTCCGGAAATTACGGTACTTTTAAAACTAGACTGAAGACTTTTATGTTCACCTTAGCTTTCAGCTAAATCTTTTAATCTTTTAACTTTTAACGCCTGCACTGTTTTTATTTTTATTGTCTGCATTTTAATTTTGCTTTTATTTTCTTTCATTTCACTTTGTTGTCTGTGAAGCACTTTGAGTCTGCCTTGTATATGAAAAGCGCTATACAAATAAAGTTGCCTTGCCTTGCCTTGCCTTAAATTAAGAAAATGCTAGTGCCATTATCTTGACATATTGATATGCGCTCGGCATTACATTTCTTGAAACCAGCAAACTTATACTAAAAACTAATTTATTGTTCTTAATGGAAAGGCAACAAGGCAACCGTTTGTTTCTCTTGGGGTCTCATATTGTCTAAAAATGCATTTTCCCATCGATAACATGACATCATAGCGCCAAGTGCTTGCTTTTTCAGTCAATTAGTGCGCATATACACAGCCCGGCCCCTGGCCAAAAATTTTTTAATTGTAATTTTGAAGAATTTATCTGAATGTGCATGAACTATTTCTGTTCAAAATTGTTAGAAATGTCACATGTTAAATGTTTCAATATTAACTGTCAGTTTACTGTACTGTGCCAACTGTACTACTATATGAGTATGTATTTTCAATTGTTTCATTGAAAATAAAACAGCAAAGTCCATTTGGCTGTCATCTGTTTTAATTATGAGACACAATTGTGTCAAAGTCATGATTTGTTTTTTTCATGCTTGAAATAAGAAATTATTACTTTAAAAAAGTAGTTTTATACTTGTGAGTGTTGATGACACAGCTTTGCAACAGTTGATATTCTAGTTTCAAGCATGTTTTACTCAATATAGGTCATAAAATCTCAGCAGCAAGCTGTAATATCTTACCGAGAATATTTAGGACCAAAACCCTTAAAACAAGTAAAACACTCTAACATAAATTCTGCTTAGTAAGAAGAATTATCTAATCAGACAGAAAATAAGCAAATGTCACCCTTATTTGAGATATTTAATCTTATTTAGATTTCAGTTTTTGCAGTGTAGGTCAGTAACTACTCATTTACTGTAGTTTGATTTGAAGTTGGCCAGTGTACATTAGTAATATGTTTTCTGCTCAGCAGAGGGCAGTGTCGCTCTCTTTCTCTCTCTGCTCTTCTCTCAGTTGACAATCAATGAATGCAAATGAAGATTTACTGTTGCCAGAGCAGCTTTTTGTTCATTCGCTCTATAATTCATGTAATATATTCCATCACCTGCAGCTTTGTAAATGTTAATAGGGCTCTGTGGGTTTTGTCAAAAAATGAGAAGACTGGGGGAAAAAAAAAACCCCTGAAATGCCAGAAGGAGAAAAAGCTGGTTTCATATCACCTGATAATAATTGAAGGCTAGGTTTTAAAGATGTGCCAGGTTCTGTCTTTACCTGAACATTCTGCAGTTGCTATTGTGTGACGTCTACTCTGATCTAATGCAGGGCTTTACTAGTACATGAGTCCCTGGTGGGCTTCAGATGTATTTACTCCCACCGCTTTAGATCCCTCATCTTCTATCCTCCCGCTATATATAATTACACAAACTGACAAAGCCAATGCCTCAACCAATTGAGCTTTAAAGCGCACTTAGAGACCACAAAGGCTTTTTTTCTGTTCCTTCAAATCTATTGCTTGTAAACATCAGAGTGGTTATTGATTAAAAGTGAGGCTGCAGATTATTCCCTTACATAATGTGAGGCTAGAAAAAGGATCAGGACTGCGGTCTGAAAAGGGTTTGAGCCATCAGTGAAGAGTCAATCATTTTGCAAAAGCCTCTACTAAAAGACGCCTTGAATTAACCAGCCTGATTAACACCGATCAGTGGTTCAGACTTGCCAAAGCTCTTGATCGCAATCCAGAGCTTTAATGTAAGCCACGCAGATGACGGCGAAGGCTGTTTTAAGATGGAGGAGAGGGTCAGGACGAAGGGTTAATTAATTTGATAATCATCAGTTCATTACTCACAGATGATGATTAAGCCTGAATTAATGGATGGCATTGCTTGATTCAGCCCAAAACCCACATATTACCACTTAATGTGGTTTCTTAAGCACTTATCAGAGATTTTGATTAGGGAGTAGCATTACCAACGCCCCAAAAACATGTTAATAAAAGTAAAGCCGGCGGCGTTTCTGGGTGTTGTTGATAAATGGCTTTCGCTTTGCATAGTAGAGTTTTAACTTGCACTTACAGATGTAGCGACAAACTGTAGTTACTGACAGTGGTTTTCTGAAGAGTTCCTGAGCCCGTGTGGTGATATCCTTTACACACTGATGTCGGTTTTTGATGCAGTACCGCCTGAGGAATAAAAGATCACGGGCATTCAATGTTGGTTTTCAGCCTTGCTGCTTACGTGCAGTTATTTCTCCAGATTTTCTGAATTTACGGACCGTAGATGGTGAAATTCCTAAATTCCTTGCAATAGCTGGTTGAGAAATTTCTTCTTAAACAATTTGCTCAGGCATTTGTTCACAAAGTGGTGACCCTCGCCCCATCCTTTTTTGTGTATGACTGAGCATTTCATGGAAGCTGCTTTTATACCTAATCATGGCACCCACCTGTTCCCAATTAGCCTGTTCACCTGTGGGATGTTCCAAAGAAGTGTTTGATGAGCATTCCTCAACTTTGTCAGTCTTTTTTGCCACTTGTGCCAGCTTTTTTGAAACATGTTGCAGGCATCAAATTCCAAATGAGCTAATATTTGCAAAAAATAACAAAGTTTTCCATTTGGAACATTAAGTATCTTGTCTTTGCTGTCTACTCAATTGAATATAAGTTGAAAAGGATTTGCAAATCATTATATTGTGTTTTTATTTACCATTTACACAACATGCCATCTTCACTGGTTTTGGGTTTTGTATTATGTTGCTTAGATTAATCATAAGGAGTGCACCTAATAAAAAATGGATAATATATGAACTGCATGGAGTGCCTGGAACTTTAAATACGTGGACATTTGAGCACGGCCACTGCGATAGAGCGTACATGAGAGCAGTGGTGCGTGAGTGCATACTGTGATCTGTGTGGTGGCGAACAGCAAATAGTTTTTGTATTTGTGTTAATGCACACATGTTAAAAGTGGGATTTCTATGTTGACAATCTGCATTTATTAAATAAAATTGTTATTTTAACTGTTTTACCCTATTTAAAATCCGGAGGCACACCACCAACACAAATTATTAAAAAACTAAACTCAGTTGACAGTAAAAAGTTGTTGTCGCAATTGTCGGATATGAATTCAAGCCATAACCATAACCAACCATGCATCACTATAGCTCTTGTCTCAAAGTAGGTCTACTGTCACGACCTGTCACATCCCGCCGTGACTTATTTTGAGTTTTTCAGTGTTTTCCTGTGTGTAGTGTTTTAGTTCTTGTCTTGCGCTCCTATTGTGGTGTTGATTGTCATGTCATGTACAAATGTACTTTGTGGACGCCGTCTGCTCCACACGCTGTAAGTCTTTGCTGTCGTCCAGCATTCTGTTTTTGTTTACTTTGTAGCCAGTTCAGTTTTAGTTTCGTTCTGCATAGCCTTCCCTGAGCTTCAGTGCCTTTTCTTAGGGCCACTCACCGTTTGTTTATTTTTGGTTTAAACATTAGATACCTTTTTACCTGCACGCTGCTTCCTTGGGCAGGACACTTCACCCTTGCCCCCAGTGCTGCTCACACTGGTTGATGAATGATGAATGATGGGTGGTGGTCGGAGGGGCCGTAGGCGCAAGCTGGCAGCCACGCTTCCGTCAGTCTACCCCTTGGCAGCTGTGGCTATGAAAGTAGATTACCACCACCAGGTGTGAATGAATGATGGCTTCTCACTTCTCTGTGAAGTGCTTTGAGTGTCTAGAAAAGCGCTATATAAATCTAATCCATTATTATTATTATTATGATACAAAATTATCGACAATAGAGCTTTTGATACCATCGTTATACCGTGATAATGCATTTTAATGATACATTCTAGAGGTGTCTCGCGAATTGACAGTAACAAGCAAACGAAAGCATCTTCAACGCAATGTAGAATTTTTGCTAGTGGTTAATGTCCAAAGCCACTTATATGTCAGCAATCTTCACCTCCTAGCAATAAAACTACCTTTCTTACAAGTATCATTATTATCACTTTTCGGTGTTTTCCTGTGTGTAGTGTTTTAGTTCTTGTCTTGCGCTCCTATTTTGGTGTTGATTGTCATGTCATGTACAAATGTACTTTGTGGACGCCGTCTGCTCCATACGCTGTAAGTTTTTGCTGTTGTCCAGCATTCTGTTTTTGTTTACCTTGTAGCCAGTTCAGTTTTAGTTTCGTTCTGCATAGCCTTCCCTACTCAGTGGCCTAGTGGTTAGAGTGTCCACCCTGAGATCGGTAGGTTGTGAGTTCAAACCCCGGCCGAGTCATACCAAAGACTATAAAAATGGGACCCATTACCTCCCTGCTTGGCACTCAGCATCAAGGGTTGGAATTGGGGATTAAATCACCAAAAATGATTCCCGAGCGCGGCACCGCTGCTGCCCACTGCTCCCCTCGCCTCCCAGGGGGTGAACAAGGAGATGGGTCAAATGCAGAGGACAAATTTCGCCACACCTAGTGTGTGTGTGACAATCATTGGTACTTTAACTTTAACTAAGCTTCAATGCCTTTTCTTAGGGGCACTCACCGTTTGTTTATTTTTGGTTTAAGCATTAGATACCTTTTTACCTGCACGCTGCTTCCGACATTTACAAAGCAATTAACTACCGGTTACCACCTACTGATATGGAAGAGTATTACACGGTTACTCCGCCAAGCTCTAGACAGCACCGACACTCCACAACAACACATCATTTGCAGACTATAATTACTGTTTGCAAAAAATATTTTTAACCTAAATAGGTGAAATTAGATAATCTCCCATGGCCAAGGGCGCCGCTAGGGATTTTGGGCCCCATGAAAAGAATCTTTACAGGGCCCCCTGTATTATAATTTCATCATCATTAGGGGACTCTCTGGGCCCCCCTCCATCATGGGCCCCTAGAATCCGTCTCCTTTACCCCCCCCCCCCTTTTTTTTGGCGCCCCTGCCCACGGCACACCAGACTGTGTGTCATGCCGCGGCACAGTGGTTGGAAATCACTGAAATAACGGATAGTGTCAAACAATTTTAGTGCGAGCTCTTTACATAATGTTAGTGTGGCAAATGAATGTAGTTTTTCAATTTGTGTTTTTTTTTTTGTACGTAGGGGGCGTGGCCTGTGGGAGGCGGGGCTTGTTTTTCTCCCCGAGTGTCCGACTGGCAGGAACAAAGGGTCCTGAAGTAGTAGTAGTAGTAATAGATGGATACAACACTCGTATGCAAATGCATATTTAAAACACAATTAGTTCATTATTAATTATTTTCAACTTCTCCGTGCGTTGCTTAGTTTTCTACCCGGACTTGCCGTCTTACGTGTGGGGACAGTGCGAGTGTTTTATCAGGCGACAGAGCTTTCACCGTCCAGCCTCTCCGGCTAGCATCGAAGCTAGCTTGGAAGCGCCGAGTGGAGGTGTGGAGCAACGCCGCCTTTCGGTGGATCTTTCTCTGCAGGTAACCGCCGCACACACCCCTCTCTTGTCGGCATTGTCGCCGCCGGTCCGTAGCAAGGTAACGAACGCTGTACCGGGGTCGTCCTGCACTAGTGGCGGTGCTAGCAACAGTGTCGATAGCCTTAGCATCCCTTCCCGGTGAACGGATGCGGCCCAGCGGATAGTTGACACCGAGCCCGGGGTGTTAGTTGCTATGTCTGCCTGTGTAAGGACTCCCCTGCAGCTGGTTCTATCACTTATAGTCATTGCAGGTTTATTTTCCTCTTGTTTAGTGTTTACTCGCGTCCGATCACGTCTCGCATGTGTGTGATTGGATGCAGCAGCTCCATTGTTTGCACTGATCGGTTATGGCGGACTTCGCTGCAGCAGGATCCCCAATTAAAAGTTGCATGAATAAAGTATGTCAGATTATTACGTGGCTGCTAGTGTGGTTTTCATTGATTGATTGAGACTTTTATTAGTAGGTTGCACAGTGAAGTACATATTCCGTACAATTGACCACTAAATGGTAACACTCGAATAAGTTTTTCATCTTGTTTAAGTCGGGGTCCACTTAAATTGATTCATGATACAGATATATACTATCACTTGATATGATACAGATATATACTATCACTTAACTGCAGATAGTACCAGGTTTATATTACAGTGTTGGTGCTAGGAATTTTCAAAATGGGGTCCCAGGGACCCCATCAAGTCATAGAAATGGGGTCCCACTTTTTTGTAAGCGTTTTGAAAACAAATGCTAAATATCAATCAATCACACTATTATGCTAAACCAGTGGTTCTTAACCTTGTTGGATGTACCCAATCAATCAATGTTTATTTATATAGCCCTAAATCACAAGTGTCTCAAAGGGCTGCACAAGCCACAACGACATCCTCGGTACAGAGCCCCCACAAGGGCAAGGAAAAACTCACCCCAGTGGGACGTCGATGTGAATGACTATGAGAAACCTTGGAGAGGACCGCATATGTGGGTAACCCCCCCACCCCCCCTCCCTCTAGAGGAGACCGAAAGCAATGGATGTCGAGTGGGTCTGACATAATATTGTGAAAGTCCAGTCCATAGTGGATCCAACATATCAGCGAAAGTCCAGTCCATAGTGGGGCCAGCAGGAAACTGTCCCGAGCGGAGACGGGTCAGCAGCGCAGAGATGTCCCCAACCGATGCACAGGCTAGCGGTCCACCCCGGGTCCCGACTCTGGACAGCCAGCACTTCATCCATGGCCACCGGACCTGTGTAACTCCCCCTCCACAAGGGAGAGGGGAGCAGAGGAGAAAAGAAAAGAAACGGCAGATCAACTGGTCTAAAGAGGGGGTCTATTTAAAGGCTAGAGTGTACAAATTAGTTTTAAGATGGGACTTAAATGCTTCTACTGAGGTAGCATCTCTAACTGTTACCGGGAGGGCATTCCATAGTACTGGAGCCCGAATAGAAAACGCTCTATAGCCCGCAGACTTTTTTTGGGCTCTGGGAATCACTAATAAGCCGGAGTTCTTTGAACGCAGATTTCTTGCCGGGACATATGGTACAATACAATCGGCAAGATAGGCTGGAGCTAGACCGTGTAGTATTTTATACGTAAGTAGTAAAACCTTAAAGTCACATCTTAAGTGCACAGGAAGTCAGTGCAGGTTAGCCAGTATAGGCGTAATATGATCAAACTTTCTTGTTCTTGTCAAAAGTCTAGCAGCCGCAGAACCCCACCAGTTTCATATGCGCATTCACCGAACCCGAACCGAATGATGTTATCATATTAAAGAAATACTAATAAAGATATATTTTACAAACAGAAAGTTACACATGATAATGATAAATGATAAATGGGTTATACTTGTATAGCGCTTTTCTACCTTCAAGGTACTCAAAGCGCTTTGACAGTATTTCCACATTCACCCATTCACACACACATTCACACACTGATGAAGTGTCTCCCATGTTTACATCTCATTGTGCAACATGTGAATGTTTTGGTGGGAACTAAATGTGATATCTGAAAGGGGTACACATTATTTCCAAAGTAGGACCCCCACCCAGACATATACTACTAGTTCACAGCTCATGAAAAACAATATGTTATAGTCATTGTAAGTGGGCCAAAACACTTATATTAGAAAATAACCTCATGGAAATGACTGCTGTCATTTGATTACAATAATAAAACATTGAACTTGTTATTTAGTCAGGTTTGGGACAGGTGTGCTGCAGGTGTGACCACAGTGCATGTGCACGTCTGACGTCGCTCACATGTGCTCCACCGAATCCTCAAGGAGTTTTTGCATT
Source organism: Entelurus aequoreus (assembly GCF_033978785.1). Taxonomy (NCBI): domain Eukaryota; kingdom Metazoa; phylum Chordata; class Actinopteri; order Syngnathiformes; family Syngnathidae; genus Entelurus; species Entelurus aequoreus. The sequence continues at coordinate 14,148,997 of NC_084739.1, forward strand.
TGCTCACACATATGGAAAATTAGAGGGAACATTGTTTGGGGGTATCCATAATACACCGACAGAGAGAAGTTTTTATTTACACGATGAGTCGGGCGTGTCTTGACCTCCGCGGCGGAGGCTCTACCGAACCTTTGAGGCCGACTCACCGAACCCCTAAGGTTCGATCGAACCCAGGTTAAGGACCACTGTGCTAAACCTACTCAGTGGCCTTGTGGTTAGTGTCCACTCTGAGATCGGTAGGTCGTGATTTCAAACCCCGGCCGAGTCATACCAAAGACTAAAAATGGGACCCATTACCTCCCTGCTTGGCACTCGGCATCAAGAGTTGGAATTCGGGGTTAAATCACCAAAAATGATTCCCGGGCGCGACACTGCTGCTGCCCACTGCTCCCCTCACCTCCCAGGTGAGGGGAGCAGGGGATGGGCCAAATGCAGAGGACACATTTCACCACACCTAGTGTGTGTGTGACAATCATTGGTACTTTAGTTTACTTTAGATCAGTGGTTCTTAACCTGGGTTCGATCGAACCCTAGGGGTTCGGTGAGTCGACCTCAGGGGTTTGGCGGAGCTTCCGCCGCGGAGGTCAAGACACACCCGACTCATTGTGTAAATAAAAACTTCTCCCTATCGGTGTTAGTATGGATACCCCCAAAGAATGTTCCCTCTAATTTTCCATCTAATTTGCAGGTGTGTAATTTGTTGTGAGTTCATGCACTGTGTTGGTTTTGTTCTTTGAACAAGGTGATGTTCATGCACGGTTCATTTTGTGCACCAGTAAAAAAAACTTAACTTTGTCTTGAAATTGAAAAAAAACAAAACATTTTATTTTTCACTAAAGAAGTGTTCGGTGGATGCATATATGAAACTGGTGGGGTTCGGTACCTCCAACAAGGTTAAGAACCACTGCTTCAGATCCACTATGGACTGGACTCTCACACTATTTTGCTAGATCCACTCGACATACATTGCACCGGTCGCCCAGGGGCGGGGGTCCCCACAAAATGCGGTCCCCTCCAAGGTTTCTCATTGTCATCCCATTGGGTTTGAGTTTGTTCTTGCCCTGATGTGGGATCTGAGCCGAGGATGTCATTGTGGCTTGTGCAACCCTTTGAGACACTCGTGATTTAGGGTTATATAAGTAAATTTTGATTGATTGGAATTAGAGATGTCTAGAGATGTAGAGATTAATGCGTTACAATGCAATATCGGAAATTATCGGTATCGTTTTTTTATTATCGGTATTGGTTTTTTGTATTTATTTTTGTATTTTTTTTTTTTTTTACTAAATCAACATAAAAAACACAAGATACACATACAATTAGTGCACCAACCCAAAAAACCTCCCTCCCCCATTTACACTCATTCACACAAAAGGGTTGTTTCTTTCTGTTATTAATATTCTGGTTCCTACATTATATATCAATACAGTCTGCTAGGGATACAGTCCGTAAGCACACATGATTGTGCGTGCTGCTGGTCCACTAATAGTACTAACCTTTAACAGTTAATTTGACTAATTTTCAGTAATTACTAGTTTCTATGTAACTGTTTTTATATTGTTTTACTTTCATTTTTATTCAAGACAATGTTTTTAATTTATTTATCTTATTTTATTTTATAATTTTTTTAAAAAAGTACCTTATCTTCACCATACCTGGTTGTCCAAATTAGGCATAATAATGTGTTAATTCCACGACTGAATATATCGGTATCGGTTGATATCGGTATCGGTAATTAAAGAGTTGGACAATATCGGAATATCGGATATCGGCAAAAAGGCATTATCGGACATCCCTAATTGAAATGATAAATGTATGCATTATCCCGTTACATCTCACATTCTATATTGTGTTTTGGAAAAAGATTGTCATAAACGTTACTTAATTCATTAAAAAAATAATACAAAAGAAAACACATTTTCATGCATATGTAAATGTATTGTTATAAACATTAATTCACTTTCTTCTTTCCTTCATGGATCTAAACTTTACCGCTGCCGGTATTTTTTTCTATATTTTCATTTAATAAGTTGTAGGTGTATTTATTTCAGTATAAAAGTGTAAAAAGTGTTTTGCTTCGGTCATGAAATGATGATAATGGTGTGCCAGGGCATACATGCATATGACAGATTGAATTGATTATTCTCACCTTTATGTAGATCATCAGTCGTTTAAAAACCGCCACATCTACACTTCCATCACAAATAATTCCAACAAACTTAGAAATTGGCAAGTTAGTTTCAATGTCATTTAATACAGTGGCACTCAATGCCTCGAGCATTTCATCTCTGGCTTGGCGATGGCCATAATCTGTGTGTTCCCCTTTAAGAATGGTGGTATGTGGCGTGAGAGAGGTGTGTGAGTGAGTGGGCAAGTTAGGAGAAGGAGCGCTAGCATGTTCAGGAGTGTTAATTGCATGGTGGATGTACGTTTGGCTTTGTGGAAAACATAAATAAAGAGTTGTAACAAATCGACGGCCTCATCATTCCGACCAAAGAGCGGAACTGTAGGGACCCAAATTGGAGGGTGTTTCTTGGTGTCTGGTGAGGCTGGATCTTTGAAAATCAGTGCACCTGGTCTAAGGCTGCAGCTAACGATTATTTTTCTATCGATTAATCTATAGATTATTTTTTCGATTAATCGGTTAATCTATAGATTATTTTTTCGATTCATCTATAGATTATTTTTCCTTTTACCGATTATTTTTTTTATTCAAAATGAAGATGAAAAAATAAATGTAGGCCAGTTTTTTCAAAAGGCATTGCTTTTATTTACAAAAAAAAAAAAGTATGGCCACTCAGTCAACATTGACAACAACATGACAAAATATTCTGTAACAATGTAAACATTTAAAACTTTTAACATTTAACAAAATTAAAAGTAGCTTATTTGCTTTTTAATGTGCAAATATAAAAGTAAACATCCAGTGCAAATCGTAATATTCTGCAATAGTATAAGCATTTCAAAAGTAAAAGTATTGCTTATTTTGCTTTAAAATGTGCAAAAATAAAGATAAACATCCAATACAAAAAAGTGCCAATCTAAATATTCTGGAGCACTGTAAACATTAAGTATTGCTTTTAAAATGTGCAAAATAAACATCCAGTCCAACACAGTACACAATAACCAATTCTACTCATTCCAGTGAGTGACTAACAGTTGTAATGAAGAAAGGTTAGCATGTCTACATGCTCTGGTTCTTTTCTTGTTTACAATATTCCCAGCAGCTGAAAATAAGCGCTCAGAAGGGGTCGATGTGGCTGGAACTGAGAGCTAATTACCGGTAGCCTTCACCTCAAGCCAGGACTGCGAGTGAGCTGAGCTCCAGTTTATATTCCTAGAAGGTCAACGGGCTCATAGTAGGGATGTGCGTATCGATCCTGTGGTATCGATATATCGATACTCACACGCTACTCATTTGGCATCACTTTTCTGAAAAAAGTATCGATATAAACCAAAAAACGGCGTGTGGGGGGTGCAAGCATCACTTTCAGATGTTTTTGATGACTTACTTAACTTACTATGTGCTGGGACACCCCTGTACCTGGCAGAGTATAGAGCTGGCCCAGTCACGTGACAGGAGACAGCGAATGAGCGTCGTCAACGTGCAACACACACACAGCCAGCCGACAGCGATGCAGCCAGGCATATCCAGTGTTGTCCAATTGTTGACTTAAAACAGGCATTGTTTTTTTGTTTTTTTAGTAATGTTTACTGAATATTTGCTTGAGTATTTAAAACAAGATAAGAAAGGGATAACATTTGGAGATTCTTCATCTTTGCATTAGTTTTATTTTTTTCCAAGAAAATCTTGAAATATATGATTGAATGTGATTTTGGTTTTAATCTGTAACATCATTTCTTACATTTCGAAAACATTAACCTATTTCATATTTCATTAATTGCTAATTATATCACAAACTTTAAAAAATAACTGCAGCTTCTTGCGATTCGGATTTGACAGTTAATTGGAAAGCCCTAATATCTAATTATTATTATATGTAATTATTATTATATATAATATTTAATTTATTTTTCATATTTGTTATTTATTTTAATTTTACTTTTATTATATATTGACCATAATAAATGTGGTATAAATGGTCTGTATTTGTCTTGTGATTTGTCTTAAATAATAACAATAGTAATAATATTTTTGACTGACAAAAATTGCCAATAAGAAATTAATGGTATCGGTATCGATGAAAAGGCAAGATAAAGTATCGGTATCGTATCGAATCCTAAAAGTGTGGTATCGCCCATCCCTAGCTCATAGTGATGTTACTAGTAGTTGACTGGGAGGTGTTTATTATCATTTGGGGAGAGTCCGCTGCCTGATGCTCACCTGCTAAACACCTATCTGCTCCACGCTGAAGCGCTGACTACATGCGCTCTGAATACACACTGCTGATTGGCTGGTAACGTTTTGAATACGCACTGCTGATTGGCTGATAACGCTTTGTATAACGCTTTGTGTGTACCAATCAGATGGTTGTGTGGGTGGGACAATGCTGAGTGCTGAGACAGAGGCAGCCGCAGAAGGAGCGAAGCAGCTTGTTAAGACTTTAGCAGCTAAAGTTAGCTTTAGCTTAGAAACTCGTTCGGTACACCCCCGTACCGAACCAAAAGCCCCGTACCGAAACGGTTCAATACAAAACACGTACCGTTACACCCCTAGCAGATACAAATGACACATTCATGTTTTTGTGTAATGATGACAACGTATACTCGCGCGGACGATTGACTAGTTGATGGTTTTCTTTTCAAATGCTCGTTCATAGCCGTTGTGCTGCCTATGCTATGATAGGCCATTTACGCTCGACACAGTGTGCATACAACAACATTATTAGGCCGTGTATTGAAATACTCCCACACTTTTGACCACTTTTGGCGTGATTGTTTCCCCCTCGCTCGCACAGTCTGCTTTGCGCTCCGCCATGACGGTAGTGTGACGTAAATATGCGACGCGTCGACGCACAAAAACGGCGTCGACGTATTTACGTAACCGATGACGTCGACTACGTCGACGCGTCGTTTCAGCCTTAACCTGGTCGTAAAGGTGTTCTTTTTCTTAGCGCGTTTACATGGCGTGCAAAACATCTTTCCATCTTCATAAGTGAGCCATTAGGTGAAAAGTGGCTCCTGATGCCACTGTTCATTGAAGCTTCGCTTCAAACAATAACACGCGGGAGTCCCAATACCAGAAATGCAGTATTTGTGATCGATAAAACTTTCGGCGAATCAAAATTTAAGAAATTGTACCGGAAAGTTCATAACTTTGAAGTCGACCAATAATTAATAATTTGACCCGGCAAATATAAACAAAACAAAACACCGGCACAAAGCCATAATCGGCAAAAACAATAATAATCATTCCGGAATTTCCGTCCTCTCTGATTTCAATATGTAAAAAGACACAAACTTTACTACACTGTACTAGTGCTAAAGGGTTTATTAGAGGGAGGTCTTTATTTTGTGTTTATCCTTTATTCAACAGAACGGTACTGATCAACAGTACTGTATATTATGTAACGTCACTAACTAATTCATAAATGTCCATTATTTCCTTTCTCAGATTTTTTGATTGTTCAGTTTCTTTCTAGGGATGGCGTGGCGAAGTTGGTAGAGTGGCTGTGCCAGCAATCGGAGTGTTGCTGGTTACTGGGGTTCAATTCCCACCTTCTACCTTCCTAGTCACGTCCGTTGTGTCCTTGGGCAAGACACTTCACCCTTTGCCTTTGATGGCTGCTGGTTAGTGCCTTGCATGGCAGCTCCCTCCATCAGTGTGAATGTGTGTGTGAATGGGTAAATGTGGAAATACTGTCAAAGCGCTTTGAGTACCTTGAAGGTAGAAAAGCGCTATACAAGTATAACCCATTTATTTATTTATCTTGTTTTTACTTTTCTCAGAATCCCTAATTTTTCAGGCCAGTCTTGATCTGTTTAGTAAGGTTGCTCAAAAATATTGGTTGACATCCGAATCGCGATTCTTTTTTTTTTAATTTTAAGATTTATTTAGGATTTTCAATTTTTACAACACATATACAGCAGTATACATTGAAATGTTGGCAATGCAAATGCCCACAAAACACCACAATTAACAGGGGGAAGGAGACAACAAGAAGACACATTTCAGTGAGACTAATCTTAGCAAATAGTGGAGAGAAAAAAAGTATATATATGCATGCATACATACATACATACACACACACCCACACACACAAATACAGTAAAGTGTTATGAAAAAATAAAACCAAGGATACGCATATATGTATACAAACACACACATACATGAATCCCCCGCCCCCCAAAAAAAGACAACCAAAAGAAACAAAAAATATCCTAACTGAATTCATAATTTCCCAAAATATATTTAAAAAAAATACAACAAATAAAACATTTTTATCAATCAATCAAAGTTTACTTATATAGCCCTTAATCACAAATGCCCAAAGGGCTGCTCAAGCCACAACGACATCCTCGGCTCAGACCCCACATCAGGGCAAGAACTAACTTAACCCAATGGGGACACCAAAAAAATCTTGGAGGGACCGCAGTTGTGGGGACTCCCTTTTGGGTGACCGGTGTAATGGCTTATTAATAAATACATTTAAAAAAATGTTTTAAGCCATCTACATACATAAACGTCATTAGGGCTGCAACGACTAATCGACTAGAAAAAAAGCTTTGATTTATATTTTGTTGCTACGATTAATTGTTTAATGAGTGTAACTATTGAACATTGGTTCATTCGAAACGCATGGCCGCTGCAATAGAGCGTACATGAGAGCGGTGGTGTGTGGGTGCCTTGATCTGTGTGCTGGCGAACAGCACCCACGTGACCCCGAGAGGGACAAGCGGTAGAAAATGTATAGATGGATAAAGACACACATGTTAAAAGTATAATTTCAATGTTGACTGGAAGGCCGTGAGTTCAAACCCCGACCGAGTCATACCAAAGACTATAAAAATGGGACCCATTGCCTCCCTGCTTGGCACTCCGCTTCAAGGGTTGGAATTGGGGGTTAAATCAACAAAATGATTCCTGAGCGCGGCCACCGCTGCTGCTCACTGCTCTCCTCACCTCCCAGGGGGTGATCATGGGGATGGGTCAAACGCAGAGGATAATTTCACCACACCTAGGTGTGTGTGTTAATATCGTTGGGACTTTAACTTTTTAACTTGATGGCAATGGGTCAAATGCAGAGGACAAATTTCACCACACCTAGTGTATGTGTGACAATCATTGGTACTTTAACTTTAACTTAACTTAATTTATTTTTTTGTTTATTTCAACTCTTCTCATAAAAGTATGCATTTGGCATTCTGAAGTGTGTTTTATCTGAACAAATTAATCGATGGTTTACTCAAATACTAAAATAATTTATATTTCATTCGTCAGCAGCCAAGAAGAGCTTTTGTAGCCTGAAACTTGTTTCGAAAAGTTTTTATTATAATTTTTATACCTAACAATATATTGCAAGAATCGGTTTGAATAGAGAACCGCATTGAATCGAGTTTAAACTTTGAATTGAATCCTAACCCCAGGAATTGGAATCAAATTGTGAGTTGTTGTAAGCTTCCCAACCCTATCGTTGTGCTGGAAAACGAGAAAAGACTTGGGCGTTTTAGATGCCACATTTGCGTTACATGCGTTGTGTTCGAGATGACACATGTTGGTATCAGTTACAGGGTTGTGATTTGAGGTGTCGACGATAAACCCTGTAATTATTTGGGACACTGCATCCTTAGTGTAGGTTTCTTTGGCAGGATGTGTTTGGGTATCATATTTAAGATGTGAGTTGGTGTACTACAAGAATGCCAGGGTAATGATGATAAACAAAGCAATTTAAATATAGCAGCAATTTCTGCTTGGGCCCTAATTATTCAGCACAGGCAATGTGATCTATCAAGGCTGAAACTATTTAGTGGGCGCTTTTTATTGCGTCATTTAGTATGTCTGAAAAAGCACAGTAGGTGCAAGTTGGCACAGTTACTTTGTGTATTGCCCAGTAAAACATGTCTCAAGCAACAAGAAAAGTATAGTTTGTATTCAAGAACTCTGTAGATGCAACGTGATGTATCGTGTCGCTTTCGTGTATGATGTCATTTAGAAAAATGTGATCAAGAACAGGTTTCAATGTGTGCGTTGATTGAACGCAGCCGACTAATATATTTTGCCCGGTGTAGAGTGTCAGTCCAGGGGTCAAATACGAAGCATTATTGAGTGCTCTTGAGAAAGTAAATCCCTCACAGTGACTGCGGTATGCAGTTCTCCACGCACACCACTCTTGTCGTCTTGTCCTAACACCGAAAACGGTGCTTGGCTTCCCCCTCAGTGGGAAGATTAAACCCATTTAGGCAATGCTGCAGTCACCCCTCCCCACCCCCTTCTCCCCCTGTTGGTTTTAATCTGGCACCGCTGCCTTTTATACACCAAGCTGACAGTGACATACTATGTTGTGCATGAATTGTGACGGGTCAAATTAACATGGCATCCCCTCAGCTTGCACTTGCAAAATATCGCCAACAAAGGGTAATACTAGAACGATCAAACAGCGCCGTAATTAATGCCTAATAAAGCGTCTGTGAAGAGAGTGGCTGGCTGTAATGAGGCAGCCGGGGTCATATTCCCAAGGAATGTGACCCCTCCTTCGGCGTCTCTGTCTGGTAGTGTTTAAAATATTGTTTGTCGGACGCAATTACATGCAGCCCTTGCCTGTGTGAGGTCTCACAGAATCAGATGTTTTCCCAGCGCCCAAAGTTGTTTTGAGTGCTTCATCTGGCCAGACAAGGGTTAACAACAGCCCGGCGAGTGGGTAGTGGGGGGAAGGGTGGAGGAGGCAACTACAGGGGGAGATGTACACACTGGTGCAGATGGTGATCGGCTCTTCTGGAGGGGAGGGTTCCCTACAACAGCGTGCGTGATATAAGAAGCGGTCAGATCGTGTTTGTTTTTCTTGTCCATTTACCAGATTGAAGATGCATTAGCTAATGAAAGCATCCTGGAAAAGGGGAGGTGGGTTAAAACGGGCGCTGCACTTTCAACCGGCGCGAGAAAAAACATGCAGAGTTGCATTACTTGGACGATGTTGTGATTTGGGAAGAAGCTACATCGAAGCAATCGTCTCTAAATCTTTGCTCTTTTATCCCTGCTGTGTGTGTGTGTGTGTGCGCAGGCTGTTCGTCAAAGTCATTCAAGCTGTACTCTCCCAAGGAACCCCCCAACGGCGGCAGCTTCCCCCCTTTCCACCCAGGCGCTATGCTGGACCGAGATGTGGGGTGAGTCCCCCTAGATCATGTTCTTGTAGTTTGATTCTGCAATAATGTATTCTACATTTGGTGCACCTTCAGTCTAATGACATCAAGTGATAGTGGATTAGAAATCTGCCTCAAGTTAATATAATTGTGTATATTTTTGTGTGTTTCTACTTTTTAAACAGTTTTTTTCCTGCACTTACTATAAATTTAAAGTAAAAACAAAAAAGCACAAGGGATTGTTAGTGAATTACATAAGTGTACAGCTCTGGTAATGGGTACATTGTAAGGCTGCAGCTAACGATTATTTTTCTATCGATTAATCTATAGATTATTTTTTCGATTAATCGGTTAATCTATAGATTATTTTTTTGATTAATCTATAGATTATTTTTCCTTTTACCGATTATTTTTTTATTCAAAATGAAGATGAAAAAATAAATGTAGGCCAGTTTTTTCAAAAGGCATGGCTTTTATTTACAAAAAAAAAGAAGTATGGCCACTCATTCAACATTGACAACAACATGACTAAATATTCTGTAACAATGTAAACATTTAAAACTTTTAACATTTAACAAAATTACAAGTAGCTTATTTGCTTTTTAATGTGCAAATATAAAAGTCAACATCCAGTACAAATCTTAGTATTCTGCAATAGTATAAGCATTTCAAAAGTAAAAGTATTGCTTATTTTGCTTTAAAATGTGCAAAAATAAAGATAAACATCCAATACAAAAAAGTGCAAAACGAAATATTCTGTAACAACAGTGTAAACATTTCAACAAAAGTGAAAGTATTGCTTATTTGCTAAAATGTGCAAAAATAAAGATAAACATCCAATACAAAAAAGTGCCAATCTAAATATTCTGGAGCACTGTAAACATTAAGTATTGCTTTTAAAATGTGCAAAATAAACATCCAGTCCAACACAGTACAAAATAACCAATTTTACTAATTCCAGTGAGTGTCTAACAGTTGTAATGAAGAAAGGTTAGCATGTCTACATGCTCTGGTTCTTTTCATGTTTACAATATTCCCAGCAGCTGAAAATAGGCGCTCAGAAGGGGTCGATGGGGCTGGAACTGAGAGGTAATTAGCCTTCACCTCAAGCCAGGACTGCGAGTGAGCTGAGCTGCAGTTTAAGTTTCTAGAAGGTCAACGGGCTCATAGTGATGTTACTAGTAGTTGACTGGGAGGTGTTTCTTATCATTTGGGGAGAGTCCGCTGCCTGATGCTCACCAGCTAAACACCTATCTGCTCTACGCTGAAGCGCTGACTACATGCGCTCTGAATACACACTGCTGATTGGCTGATAACGTTATGAATACGCACTGCTGATTGGCTGATAATGCTTTGTGTGTACCAATCAGATGGTTGTGTGGGTGGGACAATGCTGGGTGCTGAGACAGAAGCAGAAGGAGCAAAGCAGCTTGTTAACACTTTAGCTTTAGCTTAGAAACTCGTTCGGTACACCCCCGTACCGAACCGAAAGCCCCGTACCGAAACGGTTCAATACAAAACACGTACCGTTACACCCCTAGCTGATACAAATGACACATTCATGTTTTTGTGTAATGATGACAACGTATACTCGCACGGACGATTGACTAGTTGATGGTTGATGGTTTTCTTTTCAAATGTTCGTTCATAGCCGTTGTGCTGCTATGATAGGCCATTTCCGCTCGACACAGTGTGCATACAACAACATTATTAGGCCGTGTATTGAAATACTCCTACACTTTTGACGACTTTTGGCGTGATTTTTCCCCCTCGCTCGCACCGCTCGCATCGTCTGCTTTGCGCTTCGCCATGACGGTAGTGTGACGTAAATATGCGACGCGTCGACGCACAAAAACGGCGTCGACGTATTTACGTAACCGATGACGTCGACTATGTCGACGCGTCGTTTCAGCCTTAGTACATTCGCACCCACCTGCACAAATGTACTTCAAAATGTAACAATCAAAATAAATATGACTTTTTTTGTGTTTACTAGGGCATGCATGTATAATATGCATTAGTTTGACCATTTAAAATCAACGATATAAAAAAGGAGATGCTTGGAAATAGCATAAAAATGCCCCAAAAACTTGGAAAAACGCGATTCATAGCGTTACCTTTTGGTGTAACCATCATGAGCGTTCTGTTCAGGTATATTTCTTTTATACTCAGAGAAATATTCCTACAACAGGACATTTGGCTCTGCAGTTACCTTTTTCCCTCCTAATTTTTGTTACTTGTGGTGCTTCTCATTAGCGATTAGTGAGGTTCCATCATCGTCGGAAGCTAGCAGTCCCACCTCCACTCACAGAGACAAAGATTGTGGATGACTGACAAGAGGGTTCAGTCCGTTCATTTAATTCTGCTATTGAACAAATATGTTCAGGTGCTGAGAGCGATGAACAGAGTGAAAACTCTTCCGCCCCGTTTGTAAGCAAGAAACAAAAAACGGGTACACGTACACAAACATGGAAATTTATCAAGTTAATTTTTATTTATCATTTGCTTAATTGACTTATTGATTATCGGCCCAGTTCTAGTGATGAGCACCTTTCATATCAGACAGCAATGCTATGTTACTTCTATTAGGCTTGGCCCATACCAAATTTTGCTCGACGATATGTTGACCTCCAAATTATTTCAGATAAACAATGTTATTGCCATTATTTTTTGCAGACCAAATTAACCATTGAAGCAATGAGAATACATAGTAATGCATGTATATATTTTCTAATGCAATAGACTTGTATTTTTCGGATATTTCATCATTGTGATTGAAATGTGAACTTTTAAATCTCAAAGTTAAATAAAACAACCAAATAATAACAATAAAATATACTTTGTTAGCAAAATGTTGCACTTGAATAAGAATCACAACCAAAAGCAAAAAAATATGTTAAGGAAGGGGTTGCGAGTCCTCAAATAAACACAACCAAAAAAGTGAAAAAAATAGCTAAATAAAGTAGTGACAAACTAAGTTGTGCTTCAATATTGAACTTGTATACAGAGGTAGAGTTGTAAATGACTTAACTGACAATCAAGTTAGGACATTTTTATCCCAAAGTGCAAAGTAACAATACAAACACTGCAGTATCAGCAGATGTATTAACAAGTCACATGAAAAAATAACTTAAAGGGAAACTTCGGTTTTTTTCAACCTGGGCCCTGTTTTCATAATTTTTTCTGTATATGTGAGTGCTGGATAAAACATTTTTTGAGGTCGCGCCAGTATTGAGCAGGGCAGGCAGCCTCCAGCCCAGCTAACGCTCGTACACAGGGCAACTGGCTCTCGTCAAAATTCGGCCTATAAACATGCATTTTTTTCACACTGACAGGCTCAGATAGTTACAATGAGTGTCCGACAACATACTAGAAAGGAGAAATTAACGTATGTCTCTACCTTTAGCTGGAGATCGCTGTTTGTTGTGAGCTGTGTCCAAATCTCACCACGCTACAAATCTCGTTCCGGAATCTCGCGATAACTCGCGACAAAACACCGGTGGAAAAACAGTTACCTGACTGAGGTGAAGAGAGACGACCGAACCATTGTTTTACTTTTATCCTTTTCTATAAAACTAAACTAACAGTCTTCGGTAACTTAGTCCAATACAAAATCACTTCGGTCGTCTCTCTTCACCTCAGTCAGGTAACTGTTTTTCCACCGGTGTTTTGTCGCGAGTTATCGCGAGATTTCGGAACGAGATTTGTAGCGTGGTGAGATTTGGACACAGCTCACAACAAACAGCGATCTCCAGCTAAAGGTAGAGACATACGTTAATTTCTCCTTTCTAGTATGTTGTCGGACACTCATTGTAACTATCTGAGCCTGTCAGTGTGAAAAAAATGCATGTTTATAGGCCGAATTTTGACGAGAGCCAGTTGCCCTGTGTACGAGCGTTAGCTGGGCTGGAGGCTGCCTGCCCTGCTCAATACTGGCGCGACCTCAAAAAATGTTTTATCCAGCACTCACATATACAGAAAAAATTATGAAAACAGGGCCCAGGTTGAAAAAAACCGAAGTTTCCCTTTAAGTCCGGCAGATTTCGAGTGAAGAAACACCAATATGACAAATGTTTGTAGCACTTTTAGAAATGCTCGTTTTTCCAACCGTATTAAATGTCAGCATGTCTTTGGCGATGTATTTAACCACACTTTCTGTGTGAGTGCACACCATTTTATGCTGCTTTGTTTGTGCTCACCTTGTACACAAAACGCCTCAGTGAGTGTAGACTATTGGGTTGTGTTTGAAGTTGGTGTGCAGGTTTGTTGTATTCGCGCACATTCGGCAAACTGGGTCCTCTGTGTTGATAGGCTCATCTTGTTCCAAAGGATAAAACTGAAATATTCCTCACACTGGTGCAGTGGAATTTGGCTTTGTAATCATTTTGTCCATTTTCGCTACTACATGTGTTGCACGGGCTAGCTTGTTGCACAGTGTGATGCTAGCGGACAGTGTTGCCAACTTTGCAGTAAGGAAAGTCGCCTTGTTTGCACATTTGATTGCAATGGATGCTGTAGGAGAGAGGAACAATAAAACAAAGTGAACATGCTAAGTATTATCAGAGCTGTAAGTTAAACTTTCTTATGTTGCTTACTTTTTTAAAAATGTAAATCAATTAAAATATTAGATAATCAAATTTGATGAAAAGACGAGAGGGTTGTGACATTATTCCCATCTACTGACTGACTCATTAACATGAACAATGAGATTGGGATGTTGCATTAAACTATTTTAGCATGATAAGACGGTGAAGAAATATTTACATTTACATCCTGCTCTTGAAACCAAGGAGAAAAAAACAGAACTTTTGCACACTGACAACCAGTGAGTGCTTTGGAACGGGGGAGGGGTTTTACAACAGCACCCTCCACTCCTCGTTGAGGACATTTACTGCACCTCAGAGTCTCCAAGACACGAAAAATCTCCAATAACACCGGAAAAAGTCGCTAGATTTATCGCTAGCAAATGACAAACGTGCGCAGCATGCTGAAACCGATGAAACGCATGAATGCTCTTGAAGTATGCACATGGCAATTGATTGATGCTGGAAAACATAGACTTAATTTTCATTTATTGTCAGTAAATTGCCTGATCGAATATCGGCCCAGGCTTAACTTCTATATACAGTACCTGTGATGCAAACCAAATTCAAATAAATGAATCAATCAAACCTTATTTATATAGCACTTTTCAACACACAGTGCTTTACACTAATCAAAAACAAAAGAAGAAGAGAATAGAAAACACCAGGGGTGGAACGGTACGTGTATTTGTATTGAACCGTTTTGGTACGGGGGTTCGGTTCGGAGGTGTACCGAACGAGTTCCCACACGAACATATTAAGTAGCCGCCTCCGCTTCCTTCTGCCTCTGTCTCTGTCAGGACTCTACACAGAACCCAGCATTGTCCCACCCACACAACCATCTGATTGGTTACAAACAGAGCGGTAACAGCCAATCAGCAGTACGTATTCAGAGCGGTAACAGCCAATCAGCAGTGGGTATTCAGAGCGCATGTAGTCAGTGCTTAGCGTTTAGCAGGTAAGCATCAGGCAGCGGACTCTCCCCAAATTGCAATAAACACCTCCCAGTCAACTACTAGTAACATCACTATGAGCCCGTTGACGTTCTAGAAACCTAAATGGCAGCTCAGCTCGCTCGCAGTCCTGGCTTGAGATGAAGGCTAATTCGCTTTTAGCGTAACGTTAGCTAATTTTGCGGTGTGTGTGTGTGTGTGTGTGTGTGTGCGTGTGTGTATGTATGTGTGCGTGTGTGTGTGTGTGTGTGTGTTACGGACAGCAAAGCCCTGTCTGTCTGTTATTTCACTTGACCTTTTTCTGTGTTGATTGAGCTGTGTTGAAGCAGGACATTATGTTAAATGAAGAGTTTCTGTCTCTGATATTTGATATAATAATGTAACTGCATCATTAAGCCTACATGAACTCCATGGTGTTCAGGGATGAATAGTCTCTCCTATTGCTATTGTACCATTTTTTCAGCTATAGTTACATTAATCATTAGTAATGCAGCAACCTAGTTTTGAATGGCAGGGTCCCTGCTATCACAGGTTGATAAAAATAGAACATTTACATAATAAAAATCAACTACAGGCTTCCCAAATGCTGTAATAAATTAAGCATGATGAGTTGACTTGAAACTGTTTAATGTTGCACTTTTTATATGTAAAAGAAAAGTTGTCATTTTATTTAATCTGAGCAACAACTTGAGGCAGTTTAATGTTGATTAACGTGGGCAGAATTATTATAGTGTTTCCAATGTTAAAAGGATAAAGCCATTGTTTACAAATTTGGTAAATAAATAACCAAAAAATTTTCATATATATTTTTTTTACTGTACTGAAAATGAATCGAACCGTGACCTCTAAACCGAGGTACGTACAGAACCGACATTTTTGTGTACCGTTACACCCCTAGAAAACACACACATAGCACTATTAACAATAACAAAACATGGCATGGCACTGAGAATTGAGGGAAAATGCCACCTTGGAAGTTGACAGTGACTGGAGAATAACTAAAACATTTAATCAAAAATTTAAATAATATAAAACATATTGTAAAATATAGGTAAAATATAAATTATTAAAAACATAAAACAGTGAGAATATTTGTAGTAATAATAGCAATCAATACAATGGAAAATAGCAAGAACCTAAATAGAGTTTCAAATGATGAGTGAAAAGCCTGATTAAAAAGGTGTGTCTGTTCATATTGGTATTCATGTTTTTTAACCACTCATTCATTGTCTTGTGTTTTATCTTTAACCAACATACAGCCACCTGTATTTTTGTCATGCTCAGTCTGATGACAATAAAGCGTTTTATCTACGGTATCTAACATAGAAAAAAATAATATCCTTGTACAATTACCACGTTTATGCCGTCCTGTTAATATTAGTGAGTTTCTTAATAGCACATTTGTTGGTCTGCTTTAAATAAATATTTCTATTTATTGCACTAATAATAAAGCATTATTTTACTATCATTTAAAGCAAGTCAAGTCAATCTTAACTATAAACCACCAAGTCACAACAGAAGTTGTCTGAAGGCACTTTACACGTGGAGCAGGTCGAGACTAGAACCTTACTCCTAGGGGAAAAAAAGGGAACGATGATATCGTGACACACGTAAACATGCCTTGTTGTGCCGTTATTATGGTTAATAGACATTTCTGCATTGTGCATTAGGTAATCGTCATAAAAAAAAATCACAACATAATGTAAAGTGCCTAAATCCCTCTCACGTAATTAAATTTACTTCCCTGAGCTGATGGATCCTGATTGCTGATTGCTTTTTGTGTCCACCATCAGGCCTACACCCATGTACCCCCCGTCATATATGGAACCTGGAATGGGGTGAGTTCAAAGCCTTGCAAATTAAATTCATGATGTTGTCACATTTCTTGCCAAGAAAAACTAACATTGTAAATCCCCTGTAATTACGCGCGCCCTGAGTGTTGAATTTCTTATTTCCTGTTTCAGGAGACCCACACCGTACGGAAACCAGACAGACTATCGCATGTACGAGCTGAACAAAAGGCTACAGAACTGGACAGAGGTGCGAGAAATGCATTGCCTATTTATGAGATTTACAAACTCAACACACACAATCTGTCTTTTTATTTTCAAGAACATTTCAATAACATTCAGTATTTTTACCATTTACGTCCCAGCTGCTGCTTTATTTGTGGAAATGAGTCCAGAGGCCTCTCTGACTTCATTTTACATTCAGGCTTTAATAAGATTATCTGATCAACCTGGCTGTAATGTAATTGGAGTACCAACTGTTTCATGCCCAAGCCCCCAACTGAGTAGCAGTAATGAGATGCACATTTTCTGTCAGTGTGCACACACGCCAATGTTAATCTCCACACATGACAAGGTCTTTAGCCGGAATGTTTAGCACGAGTCTTAACATACCATATTGAATTTCACAATCTCAATTTAAGTCCAGAATTATGTGCTATTACATATCCATAGTTTGCCTTCTGTGTGCCATATAAATGTAATTATGGATAAACAAATAAAAGTTACTTGTGCTTCCTATGCCAGGATTGCGACAATTTGTGGTGGGATGCCTTCACCACAGAGTTTTTTGAGGACGACGCAATGCTCACCATCACTTTTTGTCTGGAGGATGGACCCAAACGATACAGTAAGATTAACTACAATTGAAAATGACTATTGCTGTTTTTCCTCAAATTGTAGAGAGTAACAGGCATGTTTATTATTTTTTTTAATAAAGAGGCCTTTATTTGTACAATTTGTTTGTATGGCTGCTCAATGTCCTGGTGGTGAGCATGCTGGGCGCACAGTTAAGAGATCCAGGGTTTGAATTGTGTGGAGTTAACATGTTCTCCACTTGCAGCAGTTTTTTTGTCCAGGTACACATTTTAGAAACATGCATGCTAGGTTAATTGGGCACTCAAAATTGTCCTTGGGGTTGAATATGAGTGTTAATGCTTGTTTTTATTGGTCTGCCCTGCAATTAGCTGGGTTGGCGACCAGTCGAGGGTCAGGTGTACCCCGCCTCTCACCCTAAGTCGGCTGGGATAAGTGGTGCAGTGTAGAAAATGGATATGTTTGTATCAATTGTCACCAGTAAATTATATGTCATAATTCACATATTACACCGTATTATAAGTTTGTGTTTTCCTTTATGGAATAAAACCATGCAGTTCCTTTCCTTCTGTTGCCCCCTGCTGGTCTGTACTTACAATGCACTTCACTCTCAGGCACAATTTTGGGGCTTATTTTGATTTATGTTGCCACAATGTATAATCAAAAATCTATCAGACTTTCACGACACGGCGAAACTGTGTGTTTATGCTTGTTCTTATTCATGAGCAATCTGCTCCAAGCCCAAATCCACGTATTCCAACCACTATGGTGAAAAAAATGTTTTGCGAGTAATCCTTAACAAAGAGGATGTTTTAACACTGTTCTTGATTCACCATTTTGTTTTCCTGCAGCCATTGGTAGGACGTTGATTCCCAGGTATTTTCGGAGTATCTTCGAGGGAGGCGCCACTGAGCTCTTCTACAACTTGAAGCATCCCAAGGAGTCCTTCCACAGCAACTTTGTCTCTCTCGACTGTGACCAGTGCACCATGGTCACCCAGAACGGCAAACCTATGTTCACACAGGTAAGGCTACCGTCCGTCTACATTTTTTTTTTCTCGTGACTTTACATACCCATGAACCTTCCTATTTCCCTCCTGGATAAGGTTTGTGTGGAGGGCCGCCTGTACCTCGAGTTCATGTTTGATGACATGATGAGAATTAAGACGTGGCACTTCAGCATCAGACAACACAGAGAGGTCCTCCCCAGGAGCATCTTGGCCATGCATGTGAGTTGAAGGCTTACAATAAAAAACACATTTCTTCATACTCGGTACACTTTACCTTAACAGATCCAAGGAGACGTTTGTGGCATTCTTTTAATTTCAGTTTTTCTTTGTTGTCGGTTGAATTTTGATCACTGAATTAGCCTAAAATGATATAGGTACACAAAAAAACATATTTCCTAACCAAAAAAAACGATTTATCTTAGCATACTCAGCATCAAGGGTTGGAATTGGGGGTTAAATCACCAAAATGATTCCCGGGCGCGGCACCGCTGCTGCCCACTGCTCCCCTCACCTCCCAGGGGGTGAACAAGGGGATGGGTCAAATGCAGAGGACAAATTTCACCACACCTAGTGTGTGTGACAATCATTGGTACTTTAACTTTAATAAACAGTCCTTATCTTCAGAGTTCAATTTGGGCTTTGAGCAATCTTTACATTTGTCCACCAGATGGCGCTACATTTTTTCCCTGTCAAAGCAAAGCATGTAGCAAAATATAGCAGCACCTTTTACTGTTTTCTGCAAGGGCTGCAAGGGTGAAATAAGCATGTCTTGCTATTAATATCACAAAATACTACTCAGTGGCCTAGTGGTTAGAGTGTCCGCCCTGAGATCGGTAGGTTGTGAGTTCAAACCCCGGCCGAGTCATACCAAAGACTATAAAAATAGGACCCATTACGTCCCTGCTTGGCACTCAGCATCAAGGGTTGGAATTGGGGGTTGAATCACCAAAAACGATTTCCGGGCGCGGCCAGCGCTGCTGCCCACTGCTCCCCTCACCTCCCAGGGGGTGATCAAGGGTGATGCGTCAAATGCAGAGAACATTTTGCCACACCTAGTGTGTGCGTGACAATCATTGGTACTTTAACTTTAAAATGGTGGTTCTGTGCATAATAGTGCATATTGAAAATATTTTGTGTTTGTGCATTTTTCGATTTACCAGTGCAACATAAACATTGCAATCTTGAAACGGCTAAATAAAATATATAAGTAGTATTTTCTAAAGTTGTTTGAAAAGATTAAATCATATACTGTAAAGGTAGGAATATTTATGACTGTCAAAACTAGGGTTGTAACGATAAACGGTATTAATGATAACCACGGTAAACTTCCGATGGTTAGTATTATCGTTTTAAATTAAAATGATCGAAAAACCGTGGTTGATAGCCGCAAAACTCAGACTGACTGGCGCCAGCTTGCAAGCTTAAATGCTAACATGAATACAAGAGACATTAACATCCTTCCCCATTAAGAAACGACCTACCCCAATCTAAACTTGTACAAGCACTTTAATTTCTGAGTACTGTAATTTTCGGAGTATAAGTCGCACCGGCCGAAAATGCATAATAAAGAAGGAAAAAAACATATATAAGTCGCATTTTTTGGGGAAATTTATTTGATAAAACCCAACACCAAGAATAGACATTTGAAAGGCAATTTAAAATAAATAAAGAATAGTGAACAACAGGCTGAATAAGTGTACGTTATATGACGCATAAATAACCAACTGAGATTGTGCCTGGTATGTTAACGTAACATATTATGGTAAGAGTCGTTCAAATAACTATAACATATAGAACATGCTATACGTTTACCAAACAATCTGTCACTCCTAATCGCTAAATCCCATGAAATCTTATACGTCTAGTCTCTTACGTGAATGAGCTAAATAATATTATTTGATATTTTACGGTAATGTATTAATAATTTCACACATAAGTCGCTCCTGAGTATAAGTCGCACCCCCGGCCAAACTATGAAAAAAACTGCGACTTATAGTCAGAAAAATACGGTAACTAAAATATTAAATTGTGCACAGAGTGATCAATCTATACCAGGTGTAGATGTTTGTAAGGTGTGTTCAAGGACCGCTGAACAGAGTAGGACGCCACAGTGCCCGCAAAAACACTCGCAGTTAAGCATAAGAAACATGCAAAATACTGTGATTTTTAACAGTTAGTTAGTTTTTGTTAGTTATTTGAAAAACCTTTGTCAAAGGATTTCAGTGTGTGTATAAGTACTTTTTAATCACATTCAACAATACCACAGTAATTATGATACCCATGATAATTTTGGTCACAATAACCGTGACATGAAATTTTCATATTGTTACATCGTGATTCAAAACCAATGCATTAATGATTAATCCATCATCATTTTACTCCTAACTGGGACGGATTCATGTACAATTCAATGATGCCATGTTTGGGTACTTTTGTTGTGTGGCTCTGATCCCACATCAAGGCATGAAAAAACTCAACCCAATGGGACAATGAGAAACCTTGGAAGGGACTGCCAACGCACCATAAACTATACACTACTGCCATCTAACGTCTAGGACTTGCAACTGTAATTGAGAATCAGAAATGTGACAATAAAACAAGATGTACAAACTGGACTGCTGTTATCATAATCAACTCATTTTTAAATGTTGCAAGACATTTTTTTATTTTATTATCGAAAACAGTTATTGTTTATTAATCTACACAAAAGTACTGAAAATTGGTACTGCTGAGTACCACTATCGATTCCTCAGTCCTGAGAACTGGTACCGTATTGGTTCAAAGGTGAACCGTACCCATCCCTACATGGTTTGTCCAGTAGTGATGGCGTCGCACATGCACAAATGGGCAGTTGATCCGGTAGTGACAGGCTGCTGAAGCAAACAAGTCAATATGGAAAACGCGAAGCAGAATGTTGGCCCTCATAATGGAAAATTTGAGTACCGTATTTTCCGCACTATAAGGCGCATCGAATTATAAGGCGCACCCTTAATGAATGGTATATTTAAAAACTTTGTTCATATATAAGGTGCACCGGATTATAAGGCGCACCTATGCATCCATTAGATGGAGCTGCGCTACAGGGAATGTCAACAAAACAGTCAGATAGGTCAGTCAAACTTTATTAATAGATTACAAACCAGCGTTCTGACAACTCTGTTCACTCCCAAAATGAATAAACAGCTGTTTTATTATTTTCCCTGAGGTAAAGTCAGTGACGTGGTGTTTTGTTTATCTTTTAACAAGAGCAAGGTCTAACATGTAGTGCAACATTCATATCACATAGTGGAGGGGAACTTTTCCCTGATTAAATAAACATGTAAAAAACAGTGATACTGTTACGGTAAATCAAATGTTATTGCAATCACAATATAGTAACACATAGTGCAGAGCAATAACAATATATAAATAACTTAACGTTGCTCAAACGTTAATGTCACACAACACAACACAACACACAAAATAAACATGTAAAGCTCACTTTATGAAGTTATTCCTCATGCACGAATCCCTCGAATTCTTCTTGTTCAGTGTCCGAATTAAACACCATTGATTTGTTTATGTTACATTCTCTCGCTGCTGCTCTATTCCCGTGTTCTACTGCGTGTTAAGTTTAAATTCTGCGTCGTAAGCGTGTCTCTTAATAGGAGCCATTTTTGGGTTAGAAGCGCTTCTTCTTCTACGGGGGAAAATGAACTCGGCGGCTGCTTACCGTAGAAGAAGAACTTCTTCTATGGGGGAAAATTAAGTTGGCGGCTGTTTACCGTAGTTGTGAGCTCTAAACTTAAAGAAAATGAAGTTTAGGTTTGTTGTGGCTCAATATTGGTCCATATATAAGGCGCATCGGATTATAAGGCGCACTGTCAGCTTTTGAGAAAATTGGAGGTTTTTAGGTGCGCCTTATAGTGCGGAAAATACGGTACTTAAAACGCCAAAGTATTTTAGAAAAAGTTTTCTTTTAATAAAAGCACTTCCATCTTAAAATACCACATTAATACACAATTTAAATGCATCCACTGCAACCCTGTGATTTATTAGATTTTTTAAATTTGATCGTTTGATAGCACATGTAATATTTTTTTGTCCGTTTTTGGGAAGCTGGCATTTTTTGTTAATATAGACAAATGTTAGTGAGTTAAAGGACCTCCTTAAGAGTTAATTATACCTTTTTTGTTGTCTGTCATGTTCCAGCAGGATCCACAAATGCTGGATCAGCTGGCTAAAAATATCACCAGATGTGGGCTGTCCAACTCCACACTCAACTACCTCCGTGTAAGAAATGTTCCCACTTTAATAATCTTTATTACTCTCACATTACAACATCGTGTGTCTTTTTTTAAAGGAATTCATAATATTTCTGTGCTTTCTTAGCTATGTGTGATATTGGAACCCATGCAAGAGCTGATGTCCAGACACAAAACGTACAGTTTGAGCCCCCGAGACTGCCTGAAGACTTGCCTCTTCCAAAAGTGGCAGAGGATGGTAGCACCCCCAGGTAAATAAACCCCCAAAAAGACATGTTTAGAGCATCCTTTTAACAAAAAAGTTGCGTAATGATGGGACTTTGTTCGTGCTTTGTAGCGGAGCCGGCCAGACAAGCGCCCAACAAGCGGCGGAAAAGGAAGGTGTCGGGTGGCAGCAACGTGAGCTCTGGCGGGGGCGGAAACAGCAACAGCAACTCCAAAAAGAAGAGTCCAGCCAACAGCTTCTCCCTCTCCAACCAGGTACCTGTAAGCATGACACCCACTTGACCTGAGGGAAGTTTTGAGGATGAGAGCATCTCCAGGCAGCTGATGGGCAGTCCCTACTCCTATGGGGCTTCTTGTGTTTTGAGTTATGTCGCCTCGCTTTAACTTGCAGGTTTTTTCTATCCCACTGAGCTTTGTTGGAGCCTTTTTTCGTTTGGTTTTTTCGATTGGTTGAGACCCGAGGTGGAATGAACCCCCTAATGACGCTTTACCACCGTGAAAGCCACGCCTCATTGAATGTGGTACTCCGCAAACAACAGCAATAGAGGAGTCTTTTGTATTTACTTCTCTGCATTTTACCCAAGAGGAGATTAAGGGCACCTTGAATGTTATTTTGTCATTGCTAGCGATGCATAGGTTAATCAGCTTGACCAATGAGTGACCAGCAGTAGCATCCCACAATATTAAGTACACCCCTCACAAATCAGCACCTACTTTTAATACAGTGTCGTGTCAAGAGACAATTCCATAAATGTAGTTTGGATGTAACTTAAGATTAGTCCGTGTACAGTACAGTTTGGACACACCTTCTCATTCAATGTGTTTTCTTTATTTTCATGACTATTTACATTGTAGATTGTCACTGAAGGAACCAAAACTATGAATGAACATATGTGGAGTTATGTACTTAACAAAAAAAGGGGAAATAACTAAAAACACGTTTTGTATTCTAGTTTCTTCAAAATAGCCACCCTTTGTTCTGATTACTGCTTTGCACACTCTTGGCATTCTCTCGACGCGCTTCAATGGTTTTCACTTCACAGGTGTCATAGTTTTGATGCCTTCAGTGACCTTCTACAAGGTAAATAGTCTTGAAATTAAAGAAAACTAATTGAAATGAGAAGATGTGTCCAAACTTTTGGCCTGTACTGTACATCTTTTATAGCAACGTGGTGAGATCTGGAGATGTACCGTACTTGGCAGCCTCCGTCATGTGTTTGGGCTCATTATCACTCTGGAAAAATAACATGTGGTCCAGTTGGATCACTCTCTGGCTCACAATGTCACGGTACATGTTGAAATTTACACTTTAATGAACCGCAGCTTCCCAATGCCGGCAGCAATCATGTAACCTCAGACCATAACACAATACAACAGTAACCTCTAGAGGTGGGGGAAATAATGCATCACAATTCAGATCTGAACGAATATAAAATCGATTAGTAAACGTCGATAATTCATGTATTTATTGTAAGCAAAGTATTACAGACAGTTCTAAAATTTGGCTGACCGCAGAGAGCCACCTCACAGAGAGTTCCGACCTGCTCCTTTATTATAAGGCAGTTTTGCACACATATCCATTCATTTAATAAATGTAATGGGGATTAATTTAACTGTTTCTTATTACAAATGCACTGTTTTTAAAAGTTGCAAGTGATGAATGCTTATTTAGTGAAACGAAAATAAATGTAAAACTGCATTAATATACAGTACAGGCCAAAAGTTTGGACACACCTTCTCATTCACAACACAACAGATGGTCCCAACCCCATTGATAAAGCGAGAAATTCCACTAATCAACCCTGATAAGGCACACCTGTGAAGTGAAAACCATTTCAGGTGACTACCTCTTGAAGCCCATCGAGAGAATGCCAAGAGTGTGCAAAGCCGTAATCAGAGCAAAGGGTGGCTCTTTTGAAGAAACTAGAATATAAAACATGTTTTCAGTTATTTCACTTTTTTTTGTTAAGTACATAACTCCACGTGTGTTCATTCATAGTTTTGATACCTTCAGTGACAATCTACAATGTAAATAGTCATGAAAATAAAGAAAACCCATTGAATGAGAAGGTGTGTCCAAACTTTTGGCCTGTACTGTACATAACTTAAATATGCATCAATAATCGATTTTGAATCGAATCGTAGCTCCTGAATCGTAATCCTAATCGAATTGCTTTTCCCGGTCCTCGTATCAACTTGTATTTGACGCAGGACCCCATTTAGCTGCGTGGAATATACCTGTATGTTATTCTTTAGTTTCGGACCTCCAGAATCAGCATCTCCTCAACCATTTGTGTCAACAAGGTTAAATTACGTCTGAAAACCTTGGACAAGAGGATTTCATGTTCGTCCCCGCCCATTAGGACGTTTCAAGGGATCGAGAAAGTTTACGTTCACGCCGTGATCCCTGCAAGTAACCGCGCTGCTCTACTCCATGGCAACGCGGCGAAACAAAAAACTTTCAACTCGGGTACCCTCCCGTTCTGGCGTCCAGGGGCAGTCTGGGCGGAGATCTGGTAGCAACACTGCTGCCGGTCTCCAACCAAGAATACTGCAACTGAACGTTGAAGGGCTCACAGATGCCAAAACATCCGTCATCGAGCACATGGCCCACACCACCCAAGCCATGGTCATCCTCCTTCAGGAAACCCACCGCCCAACAGCGGACAAGCTAGCGATCACCAACTTCACGCTAGCTGGGTCAATCCTGAGCAAGAAGCATGGCCTTGCCACGTTTGTCCACAACGATCTGAGCTGGACCCTCGCCGATCGATCACCGGACAACTCCGAGATCGAGTGGCTGCGAGTGGACGTTGGCGACATCAAAATTGTCAACGTCTACAAACCACCACCCTCACAACTCACGCCAGTGTCACTGCCAGTGCTTGAACCACCGTGTGTATATGCTGGGGATTTCAACTGCCGGCATACACGGTGGGGATACAGTACCACCTCACCGAGCGGGGAAACTCTTTCTGACTGGGCAGAGCGCAACTCGCTCAACCTTCTCTACAACCCGAAGGGCCCAGCCAGCTTTCACTCCGCTCGGCATAACACTGACACGAACCCTGACCTGGCTTTCGTGAGTGTCGGTGTGGACACCCAGCTCCCCGACAGACGTGTTCTAGGAATGTTCCCCAGGTCGCAACACCGACCGTTGCTGATATCGGTGCCCGACCTCGTGACAACAGTTCCGAGCGGACCGATGAAGCGATGGAACTTCCGGAAGGCCAATTGGAAACTCTATCGCCTCCATACCAACAAGTCCACACGGTGTCTCCCACCACCAGACACACCCAACGTGGACAAGGCATACCAGGACTTCTGTAGGGCACTAACATCTGCGGCCAAAAAAGCCATCCCACGCGGCCGGCGTAAGAACTACAAACCATGCTGGGATGGCGAGTGCGAGACCCTCTACAGCGCCTTCCTCCGGGCTCCCTATGGCCCGGAGGCTAACAATTCAGCCACTGCCCTTCTTTCCACTCTTGGAAGGAAGAGGCACCAGCGCTGGAAAGAGGCAGTCCACTCCATCGACTTCTCGCACACTAGCCGTATCGCGTGGAGCACTTTGAACAACTTGACTGGTAGGTCTGAGCGCGCACCCCGAACATGCCCCGTTACCGCAAATGCTATTGCAGCACAGGTTGTGAAAAACGGGGCATATACCGGGATAAATCGAGATTTTTCCCGGGCGGTGCGCCAGGAAACTGCAGACCTCTGGAGGACAACAACATCTAGCGAGTGTAACATCTCCGGTGAGTTTTCACCGGAGGAGTTCACAGCTGCCCTCCAGTATACCAAACCAGGCAAGTCTGCTGGGCCTGACAACATCTGCCCAGAACTCGTGCTCCACGCTGCCCCTGCAATGAAGTCCTGGCTGAGAGTTTTCCTGTCTTCTTGCCTGCGCCAACTCCGGATCCCCAGGATTTGGAGAAGGGCCACTGTTGTCGCTATCCCCAAGCCGAACAAGCCAAAGGATGACGTAACGAGCTACAGACCAATCTCGTTGCTCTGCGTCCCCTTTAAAGTCCTCGAGCGCCTGATTCACGCCCGTGTCGAGCCCATCATAGACCCCCACCTCCCCCGGGAGCAGGCGGGTTTTCGACGTGGGAAGTCCACGGTGGATCAGGTCGCCCTCCTTACCCAGGACATCGAGGACTGCTTTGAGGCGAAAAAGAAGGCCGGTGCCGTCTTCATAGACCTGACTGCTGCCTATGACACAGTCTGGCACCGCGGCCTCACCTGCAAACTTCTCCGCCTGCTTCCAGACAGGCACATGGTCAAAATGATCATGGAGCTTGTCTGGAACCGCAGCTTTACTCTCACCACCAGTAACGGAGATAAAAGCAGGTTGCGGCGCCTGAAAAATGGCGTCCCCCAGGGATCTGTCCTGGCTCCCCTCCTGTATAACATCTATACATACGACCTGCCTGCCACAGTCTCACGGAGGTTCGCATACGCAGACGATCTCGCGCTGCTGCACTCCGACAGGGACTGGCAGGCCTTGGAGGGAACTCTAAGCCAGGACATGGAGACTTTAGTGGCTTACCTCCATAACTGGAGATTGAAGCTCAGCGAATCCAAGACGGTGACACAAGCTTTCCACCTATACAATTGGGAAGCGGATCGTGAGATCAGGTTCGAGGTGCGGAAGCCGGATGGGGCTTCCCTTACCCTATGCCGGCCTCGTCCTACACCTGAAGACCCTCGTCCTGACCCTAAATACCTTGGGGTCACCCTGGACAGGTCGCTCACTTTCCGTAAACACCTCTTGGCAACACGCAAGAAACTCAACACCCGCGTCTCACTGCTGAGACGGTTGGTCGGGTCCGGTTGGGGTGCCGGGGCAAGAACTCTGCGAACAGCAGCACTTGCCCTGGTCTACTCAACTGCTGAGTACTGCGCACCTGTCTGGGCGCGCAGTGCTCACTTTAAACAACTTGATGTCCCGATCAACGAAGCCTTGCGTGTTATCACTGGATGCCTGCGCCCCACCCCTGTGGAGCTACTGCCCATCTTAGCAGGCATCCAACCCGCTGAGCTTCGTCGCCAAGGTGCTGTAGCAACTCTGGCGGGCCGGGCAAACATGGATGAGAACCACCTGCTCCATGAAAGGCTCACACTCTCCTCAGAGCCAACGCCCCGCCTCCCCTCCAGAGACCCACTGGTACCAGCCGCCCTGAAGCTCCTGCAGCAATGCAGTGACAACAACATCAGGGCGGCTCACTGGGCGAATCACAAATGGAGCACGGACCTGGAGCATACCATCTCCTCCAGACTCCGTGACTTCATACCTGACACCGGCTCAATACCAGGCCTCTCACTACCACGAGTGGCCTGGGTGAGGCTTAACCGCCTCCGAACTGGTGTCGGTCGCTTTCGCTCAAACATGTTCCAGTGGGGCTTAGCACCTAACGCGACGTGTGAGTGTGGCGCGGAGGAGCAGACTGCCGACCACGTGATCCTGCGTTGCCCGATTTATCGTGCTCCTAATGGTTTGCGTGGCCTGGCGGACCTGGATGACTGCTCGGTGACCTGGCTCACTTCTGTGTGTCCTGACATATGAACGGGAGGGCCCCCCGGGCCTGGGGTGGTAAAAGGCATAGACCCTCGGCCTCAGGTCCGGGTGCCGGAAAACAGCTGCCCATACGATGAAGGACGTTTCAAAGTGTAAAATACGATCCACATTTTGAAAATGAGTATTTTATTTTGAAAGTAAACCGGATGATTTATTTTGTGTTATTGTGGATACAGATTTTAGCTAAATTGAACGATTGCTAGCAGCGTCCGGCAAATATACAGTACAAGCCAAGAGCTTGGACAATGCGTTTTCTTTATTTTCATGACTATTTACATTGTAGATTGTCACTGAAGGCATCAAAACTATGACACCTGTGAAGTGAAAACCATTTCAGGTGACTACCTCTTGAAGCTCATCGAGAGAATGCCAAGAGTGTGCAAAACAGTAATCGGAGCAAAGGGTGGCTATTTTGAAGAAACTAGAATACAAAACATGTTTTCAGTTATTTCACCTTTTTTTGTTAAGTAGATAACTCCACGTGTGTTCATTCATAGTTTTGATGCCTTCAGTGACAATCTACAATGTAAATAGTCATGAAAATAAAGAAACCACATTGAATGAGAAGGTGTGTCCAAACTTTTGGCCTGTACTGTAGAAACTCTGCATATATTTAGCGCTGGAATGGAGAACGCTAACGGCATGTCGATGACGTTCCGCAGGCAGTGGAAACAGACACACTGACTTGAATAAAAACGAAATGATTCCGCGGTCATTTCGTACCCAGTGGAAATCCGGGGTTAGTAGCGAGCAGTGGAAATGTGGTGTCCCACCCACCATCACTGTGACAGAGCATTAAGAGTCAGTAAGTTGGGGACTTACTTTCTTGTAGATTTATAAATCTGGTTTAAATCCCAGTTTCATCTGGACAAAAACACAACACCACTTCAGCCGCCCCCCCTCGCCCGTACAATGGGGATAATATGTCCCGGCCCTTACTGTCCCCTTTAGGACGTGATGATGGTGGGAGAGCCCACTCTGATGGGAGGGGAGTTTGGTGGCGAGGACGAGCGTCTGATCAGGCGTCTGGAGAACACACAGTTCGATGGGGCGAATGGCCTGGAGGACGAGGACAGTTTCACCGGCTCACCCACGTTGGGGGCACTCTCGCCCTGGAACAGCAAGGCCCCCTCCAGTCACGAGAGCAAGAACTCCTCCTAGTCGTCCCGGTAGAGCGCCGATGTCCCCGCCGGCCCATTCTGTTATAGCATTCAGCGGAATCAGACAGACTTGTACTTAATTGAAGCAGTGAAGTTGTTTTCATTTTGTTATTTCCAAGAGAGCGACGTGATTTAGACAAAAAGACACTGAGCATCTCCAAGCATGATGGACATCATAGCCTTGCTCAGTGGTGCTCAAGCCCAGCCCTCTTCTGCTTGGCCTTAGAGGTGCACTGTCACTGGTGATGGTGTGTGTGTGTGTGTGTGTGCGCACTCACA
Organism: Entelurus aequoreus; assembly: GCF_033978785.1. NCBI lineage: Eukaryota > Metazoa > Chordata > Actinopteri > Syngnathiformes > Syngnathidae > Entelurus > Entelurus aequoreus. The sequence continues at coordinate 14,178,892 of NC_084739.1, forward strand.
ACAGCGTTTTAGCCAGTATCGTCTGCCATGTCGGTGGGTTCTTGTTCCAACCTCGGGTCTCTCGGGTGTTCACCACGCCAACCTCATTGCATCTGTTGTGCTCATGTCAGCGTAATCCAATGCCTTAGTCTTTATTTGTTAATTTTTTTGTTTGTTTGTGTTGCAGGCTGCCGAAAAGTATGTGCAATCCTTTTAGTATCAAAATTCATCATGCGGTTTATAAAACTCAATTATTTGTTTTTGTAGGACCTGGTTGGAACAAAAACCTGTACAGTGCCGGAGCTTGAGGACCGGAGTTGAGAACCACTACGCAATCTCTAAAACACACACTCGCTCTCATACAACATGCAACATTTGGGTACAGCAGAAAGGTGGGACGCAGCATGTCTGGACCAGACTCCACACAAGTGTGTTTTTATTTTGTCTGTGTCGACTTGTTTTTCTTTTTGTAACCAAACCCCAGAAATATTCATTCATTGCACTGTTTTCACAATTACTTACGGATTTGAACTGTTTTGTTTTCTCCATTATTATTGCTGATGTAAAAACTGTAAAACATCTAGACCCTGCAGTATATTCATGTATAAATACTTGCTGTTAGATCCTTCTTCTTGTGATGGTAATAACGTTCATGTAAAGTCCTCCATCTGTGTCACACTGTCACCAGTCCGGTCCTTTTGCTTCGGAGGAGAACACGGCTTTTAACATCGTGAAAAACAAACAACAAAAAAAGCCTGCTTTGTACGTGTAGTCTCGTTACTGCGGGCCCATTTTCTCTCCTACAATAGAGAACAGAACACATCTCAAATTTGCTACTCGGATATTTTAAAAACACATTTTGAAACCATTGTAAAATAAGGAAGAATTCAAAAAAAAACTTTTGTATTAAGTTTCCCAGCAATGTTTTTAATCGCAATGAAAAGAAAGCTGCAGACCAAGGAGCTACATGTAAAGAATCTTTAGATATCAACGACACTGCGCTGTTTGTTTTTATGAGGAATCGTTTTGTTGGCTTGTGTCTGTGCTTGTATATTTTCTAGCTAGTTCTTTCTGTAAAAGTTATTCTATGTATTCCTCCTTAGAACTTCAAGAAGCTCAATCTAGTGTAAAGAGATAAAACGCCTCTTAAGTTTTTTTTATGTGATTTTTAATGGTACAATCACTGATTTAAAAAAAAAAAGGAAAAAAAAAAAGAATTTTGGCCTCATTTAGCAAACTGTATTTATTTTTCTATGTACTGACATGCTGTTTTAAGTCCAATCCACCTGTACAGTGCTCATTTTTGTAAGGTATGCCGAGTCAGTAAATGCTGGTTGAGTGGCAGTGCCCGAGTACATTCAGAATGGTTCACAATCAAGATATTTAAGTGTTTTTTGTTGTTTTTTTGCTGTTGTAGGCTCCCTGTCCATCTGAATCATGTATCAGATGCACAAATAAAATAATCACATTTAAAGAACGTCATGTTCTGACCTCTCTGAGTTGTCGTTATTTAATGCGTTGAATGGCAAACGTGTTTATTTTTTAGATGCAGCGTTCAGGACCCCCTCGGAATTTTGATCTGTAAATGCCGTCAGTACGATTACATGCACTAGAAAAAAGGAGTGCATGCAATCATTACTAAAAACTCATACACAGATTAGATTTTGCTTAACTTTTAAAACGTATTACATAAACACATTAGATTGTGCTTGACTTTTTGAAATTATTACGCTATTGGAGACCAGTTTCCCCTAATGCGTTGGCGTGAGCTTTCTACGCATGCGCCAGTCTGCGGAGTGTCATGGCGCCATTTTCAATGTAGATTCATAGAAGAGGAAGCCCGAAGGAGTCAAATTAAGATGCGGACGCTGAAGCAGGTCAGTACTTTTCAGAATATATGAATAAATAAAATACTTCCTTCCAAATAATTGATAGAATGTTCAAGAAGAGGACACGTATTTACTTTAGAATTCAAATACTGGAGACCAGTGGTACCACCTCAGAAAAGAATTGGCTCTCCGAGTACCACCATAATGACCAACATTACAATGCAGTAGCATAGTAAGCCTAAGTATTCATTAAAACAAGGCATGGGTTTTATTTAACAAGTTTACACATTTTTGGCCATTGTAACTGTGGAGGTTGCCCTCCTGGGTAGGGATGGGCGATACCACACTTTTAGGATTCGATACGATACCGATACTTTTTCTTGCATTTTCATCGATACCGATACCATTAATTTCTTATTGGCAATTTTTGTCAGTCAAAAATATTATTACTATTATTATTTAACACAAATCACAAGACAAATTCAGACCATTTATACCACATTTATTATGGTAAGTATATAATGAAAGTAAAATTAAAATAAATAACATAAATATGAAAAATAAATTAAATATAAACAAAAATATACACATTTTCACTTTTCTTATTTCTCAAAAAAAAAGTCTTGGTAGAAAAAGCTTAAAAAAAACAATTATTCATAACAATGTTATGTTTCAAACCTCTTCGTGGAAGTAAACTTATAACACTTCTCTGAAGCAAAGTCAATAATTTCCTTATCACAATAAACTAGGATTTCCTTGTCCTATAAACCTGCATACGAAAGACAGTTCCCTGAGAAAATGAACTTGGAAAAATGATCTACAAAAATGTCTGACACCATCACACCTTTAGTGTACTCGAGATACTGTATGTCGTCACACGTCACACTTTACTGAAGTCTCAGATTGCTGTTCAGGAAAAGTAACAACGCTGTCGGCTGGCTGTGTGTGTGTTGCACGTTGACGACGCTCATTCGCTGTCTCCTGTGACGTGACTGGGCCAGCTCTATACTCTGCAAGGTACAGGGGTGTCCCAGCACATAGTAAGTTAAGTAAGTAATCAAAAACATCTGAAAGTGATGCTTGCACCACCCACATGCCGTTTTTTGGTTTATATCAATACTTTTTTCAGAAAAGTGATGCCAAATGAGTAGCGTGTGAGTATCGATATATCGATACCACAGGATAATAATATTAATAATCAAATGTAAACAATCAAATGCAGATACTTTTTCTTTTTCTTATGCCTTCTGATCTCTCTCTCTCTCTCTCTCTCTATGTCCACTACTTGATGTCCATATCCTCCCCCCCCCTCCACACCCCTGATTGTAAATAATGTAAATAATTCAATGTGATTATCTTATGTGATGACTGTATTATGATGATAGTATATATCTGTATCATGAATCAATTTAAGTGGACCCCGACTTAAACAAGTTGAAAAACTTATTTGGGTGTTACCATTTAGTGGTCAATTGTACGGAATATGTACTTCACTGTGCAACCTACTAATAAAAGTCTCAATCAATCAATCAAATCGATATGCACATCCCTACTCCTGGGTGTTAAGACCACCAAGCACCGACATGAGAGCCCGTTTCAGGGTTACAATATTGTTTTATTTTTCAATAAGTCTCTCATTTGCTTTCCAGCAATTGTCTTTTTCTCTTTCGCTCGCGCTCGGCTTCAGCTCCCACCCCGTCTCTCCTGGCTGCTGCTTATAACAGAGCGACAGGTGATTAGATAACAAGGCCCAGGTGGGCCATCTACGCACCTGTCGCTGATTTCGAGGCCAGTCCTGCCACACCCCGCTTCGCTGCAGGCCCGCAGGCAACGCCCCCCTCCACAGTAACATTACACATAGTTTGAACATTAACGCTTTAAAAATAGGAAACTAAAACACTGTACTTTAATCAAGTTGTTTCTTTGGCGTACGACTAGACAGAGCCGCGGACAACAGTTTGAGAACCCCTGCTGTAGACTGAAAATCGGACGGCAGTAATAAATAAAACTATAACACCCTCTCCATTTTTCCCCCAGAACTTAATTAAACAACTACATTGTATAAAATTTCATATACAAACCAAACCATTTTTAAGCACAGCGACAATTTGAACATAAAGATAAACAAAATCTTCTATGATTAAAAAGAAATTGGACGTAAAAAATGTATTCAATAATTTGCCAGACAATAAACCAAGATAGTTTAACAAAAGTATAATGCTATAAACAAGGAAAGAGAAAATAAAACAAAAAAAGAAAACATTTCGAGGGACTTCACCTAAAAGAAAATGAAACAAAAAACAAATGAAGCACCGTACTGTACATTACTGTACTTATCATCCTATCCCTTTTTTGTTTTATTTTTGATCAATATGTAGTGCAATTGTTAGTGCACAATATGTATTATTTATTACTAATTTTTGTTTTTTCATTACGTATGTACAGGGAGCCTATAAAAATCTGCACTACAACCACATATTATTTTATTTTATTTATCTCTTTTGTGGGATAAATAAAAGTCTATCCATCCTTTTTGCTCAGCTGTTTGTCATGATGCCACGCCCCTCTCTGATGAAAGTCTGAATCTGAAAACATTTATATTTCTACAATGATACCATGTAAATAAACTGACAATATTAGGTCATATTAATTTTACTTAAGTGTAAGTAAATAAAATACAAAGCAATATGATACAAAAACGATATGATTTAAAGACAAAGTGTCCTGGATTTTACATAAAAAGTCAGGTTTCTATCCACTGTGTCCAACAGTCAGAAAGTCGTCCTCTCAGTAAATGATAAATTCATGAGGGTCAGGCAAATCCTTATGGTCCATTTCAGCTTTGAATAACAATATATATATATAATAAATGTCAATTTTTATTCTCACGGTGACAACATAAAGACATCAGATTTAGCGTTAGCCTGTTAGCTTAAAAATCTGGTTAACTCTGGTTGAGACTAATAACAACACCAATGGCGTGTCACTGACTACTTTTACAGCATGTAACAAAGTAAATAGTGAATATTTGATGTGATTTAGTTTTTTGTTCACTTGTCTTTTATTTCACATTTACCCCCAAACAACGCGGTTGCCGAGTCCCAGTGATCAGCTCGCCTTGCTGGTTCAAAACCCGGCTGAATCCTTCGTACTCCTCGGTAAATACGTTTAAAAGACACCGTCCACCAGCTTTAAGTATTGAATTTAAGTGTGTAAAGAATAATAAACAGCATTAAATTGCATATTAGTTTTAACACTACAACTGAGTAAAACTCTAAAAGATAGTTCCATTATCAGTGTTCCTCATCACACAAATTCCACGTAAAAGTTCCTGCAAGTTGAAAGTTTCTCTCACTCTTCTTTTTCTCGGTTGTCAAGTATGTTATAATAGAAACATACAGGAAATAGGAAATAAACAAGTTGTCCTCGCATACTGTAATGGCGGATGAACGTTTGTATACCAAGTTTTAGAAATTCCCCCAACTGTGTTCAACCAATCAGCGTTCGACAGCACAATCCCATCCTTGCTACCAGGAACTAAAACAGTTCCTGTGGTCCTGTGGAACTTTATTTACCTGGGTAGTCAGTGTTTCCCATAAACTGCCAAGATACCTGTGGCGGTGGGGGCGTGGCTATGGGCGTGGTCACCATGACATCATCACGTAATTTGCATAATTTACTACAATGATATGATTTTCTCTAAAAAGGCTCAAAAATGTATACTTACTAATTAATAATAACAGTTTTGTTTTAAACGTCCATCCATCCATCCATCCATCCATCCATCCATCCATTTTACAATATAATTACAACACTTTATGTACATATTTATATACAGATTTGAACAATAAGTTATTCACTGAAATATATTTATTAATTGTGGTTCTTACAAAAAATATATCTTATAAAACAGGCCTGGGCAATTATTTTGACTCAGGGGCCACATTTACAGAAAAAAAAGTGTCTGGGGCCGGTATATCTATTTTTAGGGACACTAATACAAAACCTCACAATAATGTCTGATTGAATGCTAAAAACGTTATGACAGACTGCCTTAAAAAACAAAATGGAATTTAACATTTTTCTATGAACGATAAAACACTGAATAATGACAAAGTATGAACGTCACACCCCCTTTCGATCGACATATTTTACAATCAAGTGAAACGCAACAAAAATGCAACAATCAGTGAAATATGAACGCGAAGGGTACAAAATAAACCAACCTACAATCTGATATATCTGATATATCACTAAGCTTTAGAACTTTGTTCTGAACATCTCCTTCCGCGTCTGTGGAAACGCTTCCCGCCCACACTTCTTGGTGCCTCGTCTGAGCTACTGTGACGTAGATTGCCATAGTAATTAATTAGATGACCATAGTAACTAATTAGATTATCATAGTAATTAATTAGATTACCATAGTAACTGGTATATCATCCAAAAGTGCAGATTCCAACCATTGAAATACTTTGTATAGTTCAAGACTTACGGTCATTAGAAAACATGACTGCACATCATAATGGCAGCTACACTTTCCATCTTAAAGATCTAAAAAAAATATTTGGGAATGTCCGGCGGGCCAGTTCGAAAAGCTTAACGGGCCGCTTGTGGCCCCCGGGCCTTAATTTGCCCAGGTCTGTTATAAAATATAAAAGCTAAAATGTCTCTTAAAGCTCTGCCTCTTTAATTAGTGCATACTAAATCATTTAACTTTAGCCTACTACTACAACCATATTATTTACCAGCAACATAAAGTGAAACAGAAGCAGAGGTGTCCTGCCACAGTCAGTAACAAATAAACAGAAAACAGTAGTGGTCAAATACAAATAAGGCAACAAGAGAAGTATCCTACACTTCTCTTTTGTAAAGTAAATCTGAACAGCCTATATGGGCATCTACATCAACTATATGATTTTCCTGAGAAGCTGGACAGGACAAAAAAAAAAAAAAATATATATATATTTTTTTATTTTTTATTTTTTATTTTTTATTTGTGGCGGACGTAATTATTTTGTGGCGGGCCGCCACAAATAAATGAATGTGTGGGAAACACTGGTAGTTTTTGGTGGAAACGCAGGGGAGTATTTAATTTACCCGGGTAAATGGCAAAGTTCCTGCGGTGGAAAAAGGTACAACTTGTGTTTTTATCTTTGCAAATACACACATATAGTAACTTATTTGGTTTCGATAGTGAGAAAAGGTGCCAGAAACAAGCCGAAGCAAGATGGACGAATGTGTGTGTGTCCAAAACACACGCTTAAGTTAACGCCCAAACAACTTTGCATAGAGCTAGGTGTTCTCTACAGTGCTGATATTGCTTATGTTTGTACTTACTCCATTTGTAAAACAAATTGTTAAAGCTCAATTCTAGTATTCCCTCCCTATTCGGACAAGCCATTAGAACAAATTAACCTGGGAGGACTCCACCCTTTAAAGTACCAGTAAAATGGGAAAGTTAATTCTATTTATATGCTGAATTGGGTTTCATGCTATTTGTTAAACCATATCCAGTTATATATCCAATCCGCAAAGTATGTGAAAATATCGTCTAAATACCCACAATTTCAAACGGCCATTTTGAATATGCAACTTGCCGCAGTTCCGTACGTTCAGGATCTGGTGACGTTACGGGGGGGAAACTCCTTTGCACACTGCCCATAGTCTGCAGATCAGTCATGCTGGAAATACACAAACATGGTTAAAAAGATGTGCTGTTTATCATTCACAATCTCTATATAAGACAAGAACACACACATTTGTATTTTTTCATGCATTCTAAATCGTAACTAAACGTTAGGAAAAGTCATCTAGCATTGGAGTCAACGGGGACTCCTCTGTTGCCCCCACAAAGCCCTCTAAATAACCATCCAAAACCCGCCAACAATGCTCCATTTACATCCTGTGACCTGAATATGAACCAAGTATTAGTGATATTGTTATTGTAAGGGCTAACGTAGACAATCTATTTTATAGCGGCACATTGATCACAGAGCGCTAACTAGCTTTTGCTGCTATAATGAAATGTTGAGCCGGCCGCGGGGTCCTGCTACTGCGTTGCCTCTGAGTTGGTGAATGTTGATTCCAGATTATAAATAATGCTTATCACCTAAATAGTAGAAGGTTGTAGACATAAACCAAGAAGTTGGTAAACTTTGACATTCAACGTCGACCCAGAGATTGCGAGAAACACACGAAAAGGCGCCAGTTTTTTTGGCACTTTTGTTTTTTATTTAACCCTTAATGAAAATGATGATTCATTCTTCGTCTTAACGGAAATACCTGTATATGAACATTCCATCAGTCGGCATTCCAGTGATAGCAGACATTGTACAGTAAGTGATTGTTTTATTATGTTTGTAATTTGTATTTCTTGTTTAGCTCTTAGCAATACTGCTGCATGATGCCTGTGTTTCACTAAAGCTGGATCTGTTTAGCACACAGCTTCTAAAACTTGTAGCTCATCCTCCATATATTCAGGCTAATAAGTATAAGGTTCTGGATCATAATTTGTCCCAAAGTAATTTCTGTTGTCTCTCACAAAGTATGTACCGGGAGTAGATATGTTCTTGTTGAAGGGAACTGTGGTGGTCCCGCATGCTCATTATGGCTCAGGAATCTCTGTGAGATTTATATTATTTTGATCATATCTATTTACTCGAAAACTTTGTAAGTCTTTCGGTGTTATAAATCAGGGATGTATATTAATCGTCAACATGTTTTTCCATTATACTTGTACTTTAAAAGGGGAGATCCGAACAGTACTCTGCGCTTGCCTGCTGTTTGCAACTTTTGTTCTTTTTCCCAGTTTAATGAAACACTTCTACTTGCACATCGTCATCTATCCCTGCATCTTGGGGTCACGGCAACTGTGACAAAGAGTTGTTGAAATACCAGAATTGACTTGTGACTCTGCATGCTCGTGACTAATCGTCATCATTTATCGTCATCATCATACCATATCGGTTGCCTTTGAGGAGATGAAGAAGCATATCTGCTCAGCGGTGGGGCACTGACTGGCTGACATGGGCCTTCATGACCACTAGATGGCATCCTCTTTGCCAAGTGCTGGTTCAGTGGATCCTTTCTTCCTTTGGTGTCTGGACTGTGACTGATGGTGAGAGAATGCTGCTGGATCATTTCTGCGCAACTGATCATTTCCCTTTCTCATGCTCTGAACGAGTCCTAAAGATATGATGGCAGCTGTCTTGCTCAATGTGGGTGGTCTACATCTCTGGGCTCTTTCTCTCTCATGTGGCCTGAACATATTGACTGGCGTGGTTGCTTGGATCTGGTTTGAATGATCAAAAATTGCAATGAGGTGTGAAACCTGGGTAACAATCACTTTAGGGTGTTGGGTCAGGACAGCAATTATAAGTCTTTTGTAACTTTACAAATGTAATTTATATAAAGATTAAACAATTTTGGTCCCAGTATTGAAACTACACGGTAACAGACCTCCCCGGCCTCTTGGACGGCCACGTCTGGCCCATGTACTTGAAACACAAGAAAATAATTTTTCTGAATTAAATTGTAACGTTATCAGGCCTTAGTAATTAACAGTTAGTAACCTGCTTGGCAACTACATGCTATTTTAATTACAGCAAGGTGGTCTTGCCGCTGGGCCTTAGGCCTGTCGCACCTCCACTCCACCTCTTGCCGCTGGGCCTTAGGCCTGTCGCACCTCGCACCTCCACTTTACATACTGCTTTTCAAGCAGTATGTAAATATTAATAATTTATATTTGAATATAAATGCTCTGAAGATTTGTTCCAAAGTAGTACACTTTCACAAAAAATGTACTTTGTTTTTTAACACCTCATAAAAAATAATTTCACATCCTGTTGTTTATGTGTTAGGGATCATACAGGGATGTTCCAATCAGGGTATTTTGCTGCTGATATCAACAATCCACAACTGAAAACGGCCAATGCTAATCACATGTATTACTTGCCTATTTTCTGTTGTTACATACAATTATTTGAACAAAATAGAGTCAATAGTACACAATAACTAATCAAAAGAAAAAAACATCTACTACTCTTTGAAATCCTTTGGTTTTAACCCTCACGGTCATCTTGTGTCCAAATAATTATTTCCTGAGTTTCTAAACATGAGTAAAACAACAAAAAAGATTTTGGTTAAATAAAAATATCAATCTAATCACTCTAGTGTTGATCATATACTGATACCACCCTTGGTATCAACACTACCAATTAATGGATTGATACGTCTTCCTCTGGCAGTGGCCGCAAAACTGCAACAGAGCAGCCCAAAGCTGTCTTTTCTTAGCATCTATGGAAGTTACAGTATAAAAGTAAGATTGCATGCTTCTAGAGGTTTTCTGCACATTGTGTTAGTGCAATTTTGTATTTGATTAGATAAATATATACATTTATGAGTGAGATACATGTATTTACATTTACCTCTCTTTCACTTATAATATGTAAATATATTGACAAAGTGGCTAAAGTGCATTACATATCATTTCTGCTACGTCTTATTCTTTGGCAAACCAGGCGTGTATTAGGGTTGTTGTGGAGCTCTTATGCTAAACTGCCATAGTTCCATTATAATTTGCTTATGAGCTAGGGTGAACCGGAAGAGACAAATCTGCATTTGATTACACGAATAAGGGAAACACTAAGAAGGGTCCACCCCAATCTAAACTTGTACAAACACATTATTGTCTGAGCAACAAATATTTGATTATTCACATTGAACCTACAAGCTGCGCTCTCAGGATAGAGTGATTGTTCCATACTCAGAGGAACACAAGACAGAGGTGTTTATATGGCACGTTCAAGGACCGCTAAACAGAGTACGACGTCACAACATCTGCCAGAAATAATAAATAATAATAATATATTTTATTCATTACACAATGTTCATTGAAATAAATATTAAAGTGAGCACAAACCAATATTTAAAACAATATAAGCTCTGTCATTAAAACAGATAAAATACTAAGACTAAAACGCTATCAGTAAAGAAGAAAAAAAACAGAAAACATGCAAAGTAATACATTTTGTAATTTATTGAGCTATTAAAATAAAAGGTCAAAAAATACATGAAGCCCCAGGTGTGTTGTGCGGATTCAAATGAGTTTCTTTCTCCCATGTTAATAAGTGCAATATGTTTTTTTACACTCTATTGCAGGGAAGTCTGTGGGAACAGATCATGTTTCTATTTACTTCCGTCACAGTAATCTCCTCTGACGTCACACCCTCATCTATCTCAGCGACCCTCCTCCTTCCCTTCCTTCTCAGTGCTCTGGAGAGACAATGTACACAGTCAACTTGTTGCCACCAGCAGATCATATCAGCTCAGCGTGGGACCGCCGCGTAAGTCTATGGCGGATCACAGGGCGTCAATAAGCAGTGGATGGTGAGCCTTTTTAAACTCTTACTATAGTTTCTCTGCTTTCATATTGCACTTTCTTTGTTCATTCATAAAACATGCATGGGACATTGTATTCAGTTGTAGGTAAAATGCAGAGTAGCACATTTGAGATGTGATGTATATGCACGAAACACTTGTTTTCATTGAGGGCCACATCGCAATTATGGCTGCCTTCAGAGGGCCGCTTGTATCAGTAAATAATATTAATATAAATGTATAAGGATTTGCCTCATATTATTACACAATTGCCTTTGCATTTGGTTATTAAATATATATTTTTAGATATCTAGACCAGTGGTCCCCAACCACCGGGCCGCGGACCGTACCGATTGGTACCGGGCCGCACAAGAAAAAAATAAATAAAATAAAATAAAAAAAAATTTATTTTTATTTTTTATTTTTATTAAATCAACATAAAAACACAATATATACATTATATATCAATGTAGATCAATACAGTCTTCAGAGATACAGTCCGTAAGCACACATGATTGTATTTCTTTATGAAAAAAAAAAAAAATGAAAAAAATCACCCCCCCCCCGGTCCATGGGACACATTTTCAAGCGTTGACCGGTCCACAGCTACAAAAAGGTTGGGGACCACCGGTCTAGACGACTGTCGTTGGGTTTGGCAGTAGGATTGCTCGTTTGCGTCAAGTCAGCTGTTTTTCTCACCACAATAGGGCGAAACCATCATTGCCAAGGCACACCCTCCTGGTTTTGGAGTATAAATATTTGGCGTTTTAGCACGAACCGCTAGACTTGATCTGACCAATCTAAGTCTAAGACTAGCTCTGACCAATCTAAGTCTATGAGCATGAAGTGATGAAGCCTACTAAGGTTTTGTCACTAGCCGCTAGGCTAGATCTGACCAATCTAAGTCTAAGACTAGATCTGACAAATCTAAGTCTAAGACTACATCTGACCAATCTAAGTCTAATGCTAGATCTGACCAATCGGTGAGTTGTATATACAGATCACCGAAGTCAAACATTGATACGTTTGAGAACTGAATTAGGGCAACTTTTACTGAAATCAGTCAAAAAATAACCTCCGTATGTGGAGAATTCAACGTTGACCTCTTGAATCCTAACAAACAAAAGCCCATAGATGACTTTATGGACACAATGTATAGCCTGTGTTTATATCCTAAAATCACAAGGCCAAGCAGAATCTCAGGACACACTTATTGATAATATTTTTACCAATGATTTTGATAACAATACCACTAGTGGCCTGCTAATATCCGACATCAGTGATCATCTGCCAGTTTTCATAATCTACGGAAACTACAAGAAGAGGAACGTGGATGACAAAAAGACTTTTCGAAGAATATGTACAGAACAAAGTATGACAGCTCTCAAAAATGATCTGAGAAAACAGAGTTTGGACAATGACTGCAGTGAAAATTATGTAGATGATGCATATGGTATTTTTTTTAATACCTTCGAGATGCTTTATGACAAACACTGTCCATTGAAACAACTTAGTAAGAAGCAAAAGAAAAAGAATCAACCATGGATGACAAATTGACTGAGAAATGCTTGCAAATAGAAGAATACACTATATAGAACATATATAACACAAAGATCTACAGAAGCAGAAAACAAGTACAAAACGTATAAGAACAAGCTAACTGGCATACTAGGAACATGTAGAAAATAATATTACAGTCAATTATTGAACCAGAACAAAAACAATATGAGAGCAACATGGGGCATCCTAAATAGCATTATTAAAAATGGTGCTAAAAAAGACTATCCTAAATACTGGAAATGTAAAAAATTACAATATGAACAAAGTAGTTGAAAGCTTCAATAAGTACTTTGTGAACATTGGACCAAATCTGGAGGAAAATATTCCAGATCCTGAGTCAGTTGAGGACTTCAATGACACCATAGATAGAAACCCCAACTCTATGTTCCTAGAAGGAATGACAAAAGAGGAAATAATAAATATTGTGAAAAAAGGTAAATCCAAGACCTCAACTGACGAAATTGATATGGAAACGCTAAAAAAAGGTTATTGAAGAGATTTCAGAACTTTTAACATATATCAGCAACCTATCATTTCAAACAGGCAAATTCCCAGACAATATGAATATAGCAAAAAATCGTACCGTATAAGACTGGAGACAAACACCAGTTTACAAACTACAGACCTGTTTCTCTACTTCCACAATTTTCTAAAATCATTGAAAAACGGTTCAATAACAGATTAGACTAAGTTATAAATAAAAACAAAACACTCACAGACAACCAATACGGATACAGAGCCAACATCTCAACATCAATGGCATTAATCGAAATAACGGAAGAGATAAAAAATGAGTAGATAGTAAACAGTGTGCTGCTGCAGTGTTTATGGATTCAACAAAACCATTTGACACAATTAATCATAACATCTTAATAAACAAATTAGAACGGTATGGCATCAGAGGGTTGGTATTGAACTGGGTAAGAAGCTACTCAACCAACAGGAAGCAATACGTGAAGATAGGCGAACACACTTCAAATGCAGAGCTAAACATATCTAGTGGCGTACCTGAGGGATTAATACACGGACCAAAATTGTTCAATCTCTATATAAATGACATTTGTAAAGTTACAAAGGACTTAAAGTTAGTATTATTTGCAGATGATACAACAGCATTTTGTTCAGGAGAGAACACACAGAAGATAATACAAATTATAATAGAATAAATTAACAAATTAAAAAGATGGTTTGACAAAAACAGACTATATTTGAATCTCAGTAACACTAAAATAATGCTATTTGGTAACAGTAGAAGAGAAAGTCAAACACAAATACAAATAGACGGAGTAAATATTGAAAGGGTAAAAGAAAAAACACATTTTTGGGTGTAATAATACAGTGTTTCCCACACATTCATTTATTTGTGGCGGCCCGCCACGAAAGAATTACGTCCGCCACAAATAGATTTTTTATATTTTTTTTAAATTAATTTTTTAAAATTAATTTTATTATTATTTTTTTTAAATTTTATTTTATTTTTTTAATTTTTTGTCCTGTCCAGCTTCTCAGGCAAATCACATAGTTGATGTAGATGCCCATATAGGCTGTTCAGATTTACTTTACAAAAGAGAAGTGTATGATACTTCTCTTGTTGCCTTATTTGTATTTGACCACTACTGTTTTCTGTTTATTTGTTACTGACTGTGGCAGGACACCTCTGCCTCTGTTTCACTTTATGTTGCTGGCAAATAATATGGTTGTAGTAGTAGGCTAAAGTTAAATTATTTAGTATGCACTAATTAAAGGGGCAGAGCTTTCAGAGACATTTTAGCTTTTATATTTTATAAGATATATTTTTTGTAAGAACCACAATTAATAAATATATTTCAGTGAATAACTTATTGTTCAAATCTGTATATAAATATGTACATAAAGTGTTGTAATTATATTGTAAAATGGATGGATGGATGGATGGACGTTTAAAACAAAACTGTTATTATTAATTAGTAAGTATACATTTTTTGAGCCTTTTTAGAGAAAATCATATAATTGTAGTAAATTATGCAAATTACTCGATGATGTCATGGTGTCCACGCCCATAGCCACGCCCATAGCCACGCCCCCACCGCCACAGGTATCTTGGCAGTTTATGGGAAACACTGTAATAGATGATAAAATGAATTTGAAATCTCATGTAAAAAATATACAACACATCAATAATGATGCTCAAATCAATGAATAAAGCAAAACATGTTCTAGACCAAAAATCACTTCATATTCTTTACTGCTCACTAGTATTACCATATCTGAGGTATTGTGTAGAAATATGGGGAAACAACTACAAATGTGCGCTTCATTCACTAACTGTTACAAAAAAGATCAATTAGAATAATACATAATGTTGGCAATAAAGAACATACAAACACTTTATTTATTAAATCACAATTATTGAAATTCAATGATTTGGTGCATTTGCAAACAACTACATTTATGTACAAAGCAAACTATAACCTGCTACCCAAGAATGTACAACAATTCTTCTCAACAAAAGAGGAAAAATATAACCTTAGAGGAAAATATAAAAAATTTGTATGCTCATGCAACACTTAAATCCTTTAGCATATCTGTATGTGGAATTAAATTATGCAAAGGATTCACCAACTAAATCTAACATAGCACCAATATGATTCAGTTTGAGACTGTTCAAACTACAAGTGTTCACAAAGTACACAGAACAAGAATTATGATGAACATCCAAAGACATGCACCTGGGGATAGGTTGATTGGCAACACTAAATGGGCCCTAGTGCGTGAATGTTGTCTGTCTGTGTTGGCCATGCGACGAGGTGGGGACTTGTCCAGAGTGTACTCCGATTTCCGCCCGAATGCAGCTGAGATAGGCTGAGATATGGTATGGAAAGGGGTAGGATTAAATAAGATCTGCTTCTTCCTACTCCTTTTCAGACGTGCTGTAATGAAACAACGGGAATTGTGTGATGCATTATATTTTATTGGATGCATGTTCCAAATAGACTGAAACTGAACTGAACTGAACTGAAATCTACGTGTAAGACTAGATCTGACCAATCTTAAGTCTATGAGCATGAACTGATGAAGCCTACTGAGGTTTTGGCACCAGACGCTAGACTAGATCTGACCAATCTAAGTCTAAGACCAGATCTGACCAATCTAAGTCTAAGACTAGATCTGACCAATTTAAGTATAAAACCAGATCTGACCAATGTAAGTCTAAGACTAGATCTGACCAATCTAAGTCTAAGACTAGATCTGACCAATCTTTGTCTAAGACTAGATCTGACCAATCTAAGTCTAACACCAGATCTGACCAATCTAAGTCTAAGACCAGATCTGACCAATCTAAGTCTAAGACTAGATCTGAGCAATTTAAGTATAAAACCAGATCTGACCAATCTAAGTCTAAGACTAGATCTGACCAATCTAAGTCTAAGACTAGATCTGACCAATCTTTGTCTAAGACTAGATCTGACCAATCTAAGTATAATACCAGATCTGACCAATTTAAGTATAATTTAGGGCTATATAAATAAACATTGATTGATTGATTGATTGAATACCAGATCTGACCAATCTAAGTCTAAGACTAAATCTGACCAATCTAAGTCTAAGACTAGATCTGACCAATCTATGTCTATAAGACTAGATCTGACCAATCTACGTCTAAGACTAGATCTGACCAATCTAAGTCTAAGACTACATCTGACCAATCTAAGTCTAACACCAGATCTGACCAATCTAAGTCTAAGACCAGATCTGACCAATCTAAGCCTAAGACTAGATCTGACCAATTTAAGTATAAAACCAGATCTGACCAATCTAAGTCTAAGACTAGATCTGACCAATCTAAGTCTAAGACTAGATCTGACCAATCTTTGTCTAAGACTAGATCTGACCAATCTAAGTATAATACCAGATCTGACCAATTTAAGTATAATTTAGGGCTATATAAATAAACATTGATTGATTGATTGATTGAATACCAGATCTGACCAATCTAAGTCTAAAACTAAATCTGACCAATCTAAGTCTAAGACTAGATCTGACCAATCTATGTCTATAAGACTAGATCTGACCAATCTACGTCTAAGACTAGATCTGACCAATCTAAGTCTAAGACCAGATCTGACCAATCTAAGTCTAAGTCTAAGACTAGATCTGACCAATCTAAGTCTATGAGCATGAACTGATGAAGCCTACTGGGATAAGAGGCTAAACGTCTTTTAAGACAACCAAACAGTCCAGTTGCAATCGATTGAATGCACTGAGATATATTTTTAGGCACACATATATTTTAGGCAGTGTTTTTTGCATTAAAAGTTAGGCCACTGAGCCAAGTTTTTTTTTGGTACGATAAAATCTACCGCCATTTTTACAGTGTACAATTTGATGGATGACTTGCTTTCAAACCATAACTCAAGCAGATATTAAAAGCAGCACTAAGTAACTTCTCAACCTTCATAAAGTATTTTCAGAACTTTTGGGATCATACATGGACTTACGACTAGTTGAATGACACCTCTGTCATGGCCTGGGTAGGTCTGTATCGCTTTCACAGGCACTTAGCAATATTGAGGAGGATGGCAGGAACCCTGCCATAATAAAAACTACAAATGTACTTACTTCCTTTACGCCATACGTCACTCCCCCTTTCCCAAATCGTTGCAAAGACGGAAGTTGATACGAACGCCTAAGTGCAATTACTGCTGTCGTGGCAGAAGCTGCAAAACAGCAAAAAAAAAAAAAAAATTTTGTCCGAGGAGACAAAACAAAGAAAAGGGGAGGGTACCCAAATAAAAGGACAGTCAAGGATCATCATTGGCCCGGCTTTCACTCGCTGGTGTGACCTCAAAGATGAGGAGGGATTTCAGACTGATGCCTTAACTCTGTTTCTGCTTTACCAGTAGGTAATTTTTGATGCTCAAATCAAAATGCTAATGCTAATGTTAGCTATCGGAAATTTGCGTGGTAGCAATAAATAGCCACCACCTTGATAGTTCGCAGTTCCACACTGACATGACAGCCACGCAACAAACTCAAAAATACTCTGTAAAGAAAAAACAATGCGATGACTGCAAACTGCAAATATAAAGTTTGAGTAAAATAGGTAGGTTCCTTCTGTGGAAAGATAAGTCATACTAAATCATTGTGGCATTATCGTGTCAGTTTGTATGTACATGACAGTAGTTTCTGACAATTTATGGCGCTATGCGCTGGTCCTCATGGGAAATGTGGTCTTCCGTCAGGCAAAACACTACCGCTTTTGTCCACTAGCGCCGCCAAAAATCAACCAAAACTGAAAGTTCTTAAGTGGGGCTTTAAGTATTTTTATTCATCCAGTTTCTACAGCTTGTCCCTTTTGGGCTCGCGGGGGGTACTGGAGCCTATCTCAGCTGCATTCGGACACCCTGGACAAGTCGCCACCTCATCACACGGCCAACACAGATAGACAGACAACATTCACACTTACATTTACACACGAGGGCCATTTTTTAGTGTTGCCAATACATTTTTATTTTGACAAAATGTTTGAAATATAGAATAATACATTATGTGTTGCATTATTTGATAGTATTCAAGTTTAAAAGATATGCAAGCAGTAGATGTATTTTTCTGTCAAAATGGAAAGAACAAATACATTTACCGTATTTTTCGGACTATAAGTCGCAGTTTTTTTCATAGTTTGGCCGGGGGTGCGACTTATACTCAGGGGCGACTTATGTGTGAAATTATTAACACATTACCGTAAAATATCAAATAATATTATTTATCTCATTCACGTAAGAGACTAGACGTATAAGATTTCATGGGATTTAGCGATTAGGAGTGACAGATGGTTTGGTAAACGTATAGCATGTTCTATATGTTATAGTTATTTGAATGACTCTTACCATAATATGTTACGTTAACATACCAGGCACGTTCTCAGTTGGTTATTTATGCGTCATATAACGTACACTTATTCAGCCTGTTGTTCACTATTCTTTATATATTTTAAATTGCCTTTCAAATGTCTATTCTCTGTGTTGGGTTTTATCAAAAAAAATTCCCCCAAAAATGCGACTTATACTCCAGTGCGACTTATATGTTTTTTTCCTTCTTTGTTATGCATTTTCGGCAGGTGCAACTTATACTCCAGTGCGACTTATACTCCGAAAAATACGGTAGTAAGAAAAGACAAATATAATTTCCAGGCATATAAAATGATGCGGCACGCTAGATCTGGTGTACGGACCTTGAGTATGACATCTGTGCACGACAGGTACAAAATGTTGACACACTTGGCACACTATGAGAGGTAAAAATAAAGAAAATATAAAGTTGGGAGAATATTTGTGAGGTCTAAGGTCAAATCTGGTTCCCAGTTCCTCCCAAAAGCTGTTGGATGGGATTGAGGTTTTAAATTATGTGCACCAGACTAATCCAAATCTGCCTTTTTTAATTTTTAATAGGCATTACAGTTTGATGACTTTATGTGATTAAAACACTGGTAAAGTAAATATATACAGTATTTACTGTAAATAATATTTTCTTAAAATACAAATACAAAAAAAAATATTCATAACATTGTACTACTGTATATAGTTTGTGAATCATAACAAAAATAGCAATATTTATTTATATTAATTTATAATTCTAGATAAAAACAATTTACAATGGTAGGAATTCATATTGTATCATAATGATGATAATGACACGCTTTAATGACCTGGCCTTTTTTTCCCAGAAAATAATGTCAACATTTGTAAAATATCAACAATATTAAATATTAAATATGATAAATTAACACTAAATAATAAAAATAGCAGTAACAAGTATAATAATCAAGACAAATGAAAAAAAGAACCAGTATTTATAATTATATCTTATTTGTAATGTTTAATTAGGATTCGGGTTAGTCCATTAAAAGTAACGCAGCCCTGTGTGTGCCATATATGATATGCAAGAGAAGTTCATACACAAGACAGTTAAACAACAAAAAAACCTCAGAACATTTGAAACATTTAACACACAAATGCTCGTTAATAATGTATGATTACAAAAATGTATTTGGATTAAGGTTACCCATCCCTCACTTGGTGCATATAAAAAGATTACATGCCCTCTTTTCTTCCTGTACTGTACTTCTCTTCAGACATGTTGTTGTACGTCAAAGAGCATATGTTGAAAATAATCCAAACTATTGCTGTTCAAAATTGACTTCTTTGAAAACTTGCTGTTGTTGACAACATTCAACACAACTACACTTAAAATGATTATATATTTGATGACTAATATGATGTTACCGGTGTCATAACCCTGATGCTACCATGTCATGTTTGATAAAAGAAGGGTAAATGTATATTTACTGTAATGGAAATTCAACTGAATTTAAATTATTGTGCAGCGAAGACTGTAAAGACTTTGGGTGAGTACTGACTATTGTTGGTTCTAAGATTTACTGAGAGATGAAAATACTGACCGCTATTTATTGAGGATTGGAAATAGTTGCAGTGTGAGATCAAACTACTGGCTAAATTGCCAAAGAAAACGCCAGATACCATGACCATAATTAGCCTTTCTTTCATTGAATTGAACGCTTTGCTGTGTCTTACTGGAATAAAACCAGTTTGCAACAGGAGAGGGGTCTGTGTTGTGTTTACACTATGAACACAGGTACTCTTGTTCCCTGTTATACCATGATTTAAATGTCAGCACTTCCTTCTCACTATGATGGCGCACGCTTGGATGAACATATTTAAAACAAGAGGCGTCATAGTTCTGAGAAATGCTCGTTATTCAGTTACGGCGTTCCGTGATTTATTGTGTGGCTTTCCCTTTGTCGTTTTCAGGTGAGACGCAGGTCATGAGCCACTGACGGTCCGCCCTTTTGTCGGGTCAGGATGAAGTCATGTTGGGGAGTGAGGGGCAGAAGGTGGCGAGGCATAGCTGCACTGTTCAGTGCGGCTGTGGGACTGGGGATGCTACAACTCACCACGGCCCAGGCGGTCGGTTCTCCGGCTGAATGCTCAGCAAATAATATCTTACAAAACGCAGTCCAGCATAACTACTCTGACGTGGTTGAGTTGGCTCCGAGTGGTGCCAACTTCATGGCTGGTGTGGTCCATTCATTCCTCGCTTGTGTCCAGCCCAGTCCCTTTCCTGAAGGTTAGTATCCAGTAGTATGCCAGTGGAACCTTTGCAGTCTAAATTTGTAACGTCGCACCACCATAATGGTTGACATAATCAGATCTTTGTTCAACCAGCTTTAAAGGACATTTTGCTTTTTTGGCGACCGTCTAACTCAGGGGTGTCAAACTCGTTTTCATTGAGGGCCACGTCGCAGTTATGGTTACCCTCAGAGGGCCGCTTTTAACAATGAGTAATATATGAATATACATGTGTATATATATATATATATATGATACATTAACAACATATTTTCTTACACAAGCTGCGGAAAAAAATATTAAAATTTTAGTTTAAAAACTGGAAGCTCAGTCACTAGAATTTCACAGTAAAAGCAGTGGGTTTTTACAGCATATAAAATAATTGAATAAATGGAATGGCATGGAAAAACAATACCACTATTTTTAGCTGTAAAACAGCTGCCAGTTTGTTTGTTTTTACCATTTAATTGATTGATTGAAACTTTTATTATTAGATTGCACAGTACAGTACATATTCCGTACAATTGACCACTAAATGGTAACACCCGAATAAGTTTTTCAACTTGTTTAAGTCGGGGTCCACGTAAATCAATTCATGGTAAAATCTTGTTTTATTTTTTTAATTTTTATTTTTTTAAATTTAGTGTCTTACTGTATATGGAAAAAAACAGTACCAAAGTTGATTTTACAGTAAAAAACTCAGTCGGCGGAATTTAACCGTAAAATCTATCGTCAATTTTACAGTCTACAATTTGATTGATAATTTGTTTTGAAATCATAAGATTTAAATTTTACTTTAAAAACTGACAGCTCAGTCACCAGTTTTCGGTTTCATAATACACCTTACGGTGCAACCTGGACACATCATCAGTGATTCTCCCGGGGTCATAGGGTGTTTCGGGTCTTAATCAAACACCCTCTCCCGGGCGACCCAGCCGAGGGTGATCAGTCCCTCGACTTGTGTCCAGGTAGCGCTCCACGCCACGCGTCCCCCCTCCGACGGTCTGCCCCGGGGTTGCGCCGGTGGTGCTTGGAGGTTCCAGGCACTGTGGGGAATGTCCGGGCCTGGGTCCTCCTCCGTCTCATCAGGGCCGTACAAGGTACTGGCTCTGTGCGTTGCACCACGGGTTTCCTCAGGCAGCCTATCTTGATCTTATGTGTCTTCATGGTTTTTCGCAGCGTTATATGGGTGCTCCCTTGCAGGAGCTGCAGCTTGGGATGCTACCCCTCCCTGCCCCGGTTGCCGTCTTTCCGGGCTGTCAACTGTCTCTCCAGTTGTCACCACTCTTTCGAGGTTGTCATCCAGCCTCTTCCTGGAAGTCAATGGCGATGCCATACTGGATCGGTTTCATAATACACCTTACGGTGCAACCTGGACACATCATCAGTGATTCTCCCGGGGTCATAGGGTGTTTCGGGTCTTAATCAAACACCCTCTCCCGGGCGACCCAGCCGAGGGTGATCAGTCCCTCGACTTGTGTCCAGGTAGCGCTCCACGCCACGCGTCCCCCCTCCGACGGTCTGCCCCGGGGTTGCGCCGGTGGTGCTTGGAGGTTCCAGGCACTGTGGGGAATGTCCGGGCCTGGGTCCTCCTCCGTCTCATCAGGGCCGTACAAGGTACTGGCTCTGTGCGTTGCACCACGGGTTTCCTCAGGCAGCCTATCTTGATCTTATGTGTCTTCATGGTTTTTCGCAGCGTTATATGGGTGCTCCCTTGCAGGAGCTGCAGCTTGGGATGCTACCCCTCCCTGCCCCGGTTGCCGTCTTTCCGGGCTGTCAACTGTCTCTCCAGTTGTCACCACTCTTTCGAGGTTGTCATCCAGCCTCTTCCTGGAAGTCAATGGCGATGCCATACTGGATCGGTTTCATAATACACCTTACGGTGCAACCTGGACACATCATCAGTGATTCTCCCGGGGTCATAGGGTGTTTCGGGTCTTAATCAAACACCCTCTCCCGGGCGACCCAGCCGAGGGTGATCAGTCCCTCGACTTGTGTCCAGGTAGCGCTCCACGCCACGCGTCCCCCCTCCGACGGTCTGCCCCGGGGTTGCGCCGGTGGTGCTTGGAGGTTCCAGGCACTGTGGGGAATGTCCGGGCCTGGGTCCTCCTCCGTCTCATCAGGGCCGTACAAGGTACTGGCTCTGTGCGTTGCACCACGGGTTTCCTCAGGCAGCCTATCTTGATCTTATGTGTCTTCATGGTTTTTCGCAGCGTTATATGGGTGCTCCCTTGCAGGAGCTGCAGCTTGGGATGCTACCCCTCCCTGCCCCGGTTGCCGTCTTTCCGGGCTGTCAACTGTCTCTCCAGTTGTCACCACTCTTTCGAGGTTGTCATCCAGCCTCTTCCTGGAAGTCAATGGCGATGCCATACTGGATCGGTTTCATAATACACCTTACGGTGCAACCTGGACACATCATCAGTGATTCTCCCGGGGTCATAGGGTGTTTCGGGTCTTAATCAAACACCCTCTCCCGGGCGACCCAGCCGAGGGTGATCAGTCCCTCGACTTGTGTCCAGGTAGCGCTCCACGCCACGCGTCCCCCCTCCGACGGTCTGCCCCGGGGTTGCGCCGGTGGTGCTTGGAGGTTCCAGGCACTGTGGGGAATGTCCGGGCCTGGGTCCTCCTCCGTCTCATCAGGGCCGTACAAGGTACTGGCTCTGTGCGTTGCACCACGGGTTTCCTCAGGCAGCCTATCTTGATCTTATGTGTCTTCATGGTTTTTCGCAGCGTTATATGGGTGCTCCCTTGCAGGAGCTGCAGCTTGGGATGCTACCCCTCCCTGCCCCGGTTGCCGTCTTTCCGGGCTGTCAACTGTCTCTCCAGTTGTCACCACTCTTTCGAGGTTGTCATCCAGCCTCTTCCTGGAAGTCAATGGCGATGCCATACTGGATCGGTTTCATAATACACCTTACGGTGCAACCTGGACACATCATCAGTGATTCTCCCGGGGTCATAGGGTGTTTCGGGTCTTAATCAAACACCCTCTCCCGGGCGACCCAGCCGAGGGTGATCAGTCCCTCGACTTGTGTCCAGGTAGCGCTCCACGCCACGCGTCCCCCCTCCGACGGTCTGCCCCGGGGTTGCGCCGGTGGTGCTTGGAGGTTCCAGGCACTGTGGGGAATGTCCGGGCCTGGGTCCTCCTCCGTCTCATCAGGGCCGTACAAGGTACTGGCTCTGTGCGTTGCACCACGGGTTTCCTCAGGCAGCCTATCTTGATCTTATGTGTCTTCATGGTTTTTCGCAGCGTTATATGGGTGCTCCCTTGCAGGAGCTGCAGCTTGGGATGCTACCCCTCCCTGCCCCGGACACTAAAAGCAGTGTTGTTTTTTTTACAGCATATAAACAAATTGAATAAATTGAATGGAATGGAAAAACAATACCACTGTTTTTAGCGGTAAAACAGAGATGCCAGTTTTTTGTTTTTTTTACCGTAAAATCTTGTTTTAATGTGTTTTTTTAATGTTTTAGTGTCTTATTGTTTATGGAAAAAAACAGTACCAAAGTTGATTTTACAGTAAAATACTCAGTCGGCGGAATTTAACCGTAAAATCTATTGTCAATTTTACAGTCTAAAATTTTATTGATAATTTGTTTTGAAATCATAAGCCAAGCAGATATTTAAGTACAGCATTTATCTTTATTTGAACAAAAATTATTTTTGGAAAACATGATAATATAATATTTTGATTTTGATGAAATGTAATTTTAAAAGAGCGATGAGGTGGCGACTTGTCCGGGGTGTACCCCGCCTTCCGCCCGAATGCAGCTGAGAAAGGCTCCAGCACCCCCCGCGATCCCAAAAAGGGACAAGCGGTAGAAAATGGATGGATGGCTGCAATAGCATGCAGTACATGATTTTTAATGTCGAAAGGAAAAGAAGAAATATATTTAGTAAGAAAAGATTAAGCATTTTATTAACACATATTATTTCCACGCTTTCGCGGGTCACATAAAAAAATGTGGCCTTGAATTTGACACGTGTGGTTTAACAGAACTGATGAATTCTGTTTCCATTGATTCCAAAGATAATATTTTTGAGATTAAAAGTTGACCAACACATCGCTAGCTATTGGGGTTCTGTAATATAAACGATATGTGATACAAGCTATATAAAAGTGGCCTATGGTAGAGATTTGAGTTCAATCGCCATAACGTAATGCATGTTAAGTATTGACACATTTTATTCTTGTCCTGCACGAGTGACAAGCGGTTACAGGCGGCAAGGCAAACAGGCGTGGCTAATGTCCCATAGTTCAAAGCCGCTTTTAAAGGTATTACGCAAAAACAACTTTTCTTACCTGTACCTGTACGATGCCCGTAAGTCCTGAAAATGTGAAATCATGGAGGCATGGCAAAGATATTTATAAAAAAATTGTGCCTTTTTCTAAACTTTTTCTATTTATATTAAAATATAATATAATATATCAGTATATATTATATATTGTATATATAATATATATATTACATATATGTTATATTTTATATTGCTACTATGGTACATTTTTTGTCTACTTTATACCTGCATTATCCTTTCCATCCTTACCCCGTCCATCCTTTGTAACTGAGCTACTGTGTGGAACAATTTCCCTTGTGGATCAATAAAGTTTGTCTAAGTCTAAGTCAAAACTTGCTCCAAACAAGCCATTTGGAATTTGTAACTTTAAGGACGTATTTTGCCTTAATTACGTCATGGTAGAGGTTGTAATAGGTTGCCATTTTTAGTTTTAGTCCAAAGTTGTAGTCAAAAAGTTCCTTCTTTTTATTTATCCTTTTGTTGTGGGCCAGACTGTCTCGTACAAGCACATGCACCCTCTGCTGTTGCCATTTTTAATTAAAAGTAGCGTACAGTTTGACCTTATACATGTCAGTAGACTACAAATGGAAGTGGTAGAAACTACAAGATGGCTGACAGTGGAATTGCAGTCGAAAGTGGCTGGCCTGAAGGAGAACTACCCACAATACGGTGTATTCAATCAATCAATCAATCAACGTTTAGTTATATAGCCCTTAATCACAAGTGTCTCAAAGGGCTGCACAAGTCACAACGACATATTTTGAAGAAACGGTCAGGAAGCGGCTTTAAGATGGTCAAATCTATGCAACATTTTGACCAAAGTACCGGTACCAAAATGTTGGTTTCGGGACAACACTACTTAATAGTTTTATGGTTTGTATTTTGTACCAATACCATGCCAAAAAAAAAAAAAGCAAAGCATGACCCTAGTAGCGAGGCACGCACTGAATGAACCATGAGGATGAGATAAGGTTCCTCCCTTAGTACTTGGAAACAGCAAACAGCTCTACACAATTAAAATAATCGCGACAAGATGCACAAAAATGATGAAAGAAAGACAAACAGGAACCACTTTAGCGGTACCTTCAATGAATGGTTGGGATGAATGTGACCCGTGCAGTGGATGAGAGGTTAACAAGTAGGTTATGTTTCCACCATGTTAATATTTAACCTTTATGTGCTCCTTTGTTTGGACTGCTTTTGATGTGTGGTCTTTGGTGTTCTCATATCTCTTTCCTGTATGCTTTCTAGGTGGCATCAGTGTATTTTTAGACATGCTCAACAGAAGGATACATTTAAAATATCACAATTTGTATTATTTTATTGCTGTCAATTTTTAAAATCAGATTAATCACACTTTTGAATTTGGGTTAATTGTGATAAATCACAGGTTATTACCTGCTTGCATAAAGTAATTCATTTTAAAAAGACTACCAGATTATTACTGTTATCATTATTAAATAAAACGTATTTAGGATTATACAACGTTATTGCCCGTCCAAATACAATGTTAAGAAAATTACAGTAATGACAAATATCCTTATTGCGTTTGAAAGACTTACTTGCATTATTATTATTATTATTATTATTATTGTTATTAGAGATCGCCCAATCATCCATGGGTGAGATCGGTTGATGTATTAACTGCACATTTTTATACTTATTCATGGTAAATACTATTGACAGTTTAAAAATACAACCATAATATTCAAACTATTTCCTTATTCTTTTATTACATACAATTGGAAAGGGACAGGATGTTGTTGTGGCTTATGCAGCCCTTTGAGACACTTGTGATTAAGGGCTATATAAATAAACTTTGATTGATTGATTGACAAGCGATGGAAAATGGATGAATGGATATAGTACACAATAACTAAACAAAAGAAAATACGGCTATTATTCTTTTCAATCCTTTGCGTTTTGCCCTCAGAGTCCTCCTGTGTCCAAGGAACTATTCCCTGAGTTTGCAAACATAAACAAATAAAATAAAATAAATGATTTAAGAAAATAATATCAACCTAATCACTCTAGTATCGACCATATTGTGATATTACCTACTGTGTGGAACAATTTCCCTTGTGGATCATTGAAGTTAGTCTAAGTCTAACCCCAACAATTTATGGATTGATGACTCTTATTAATCGACTTGTTAATTTCCTGTCAACATCTACACAACTTTCTGCTGTAATGCGCTACCATCTACACTTAAACTTTAATAAGCCTTTATTTTTTCTGTTGTTTCAAGCTAGCTTACTGTAGCTGCTAGCTGGCTTAATGATACTTAAGATACTGTACTAAGAAATGCAGTTTATTTGCTGTAAAGAAGGTGATTAATATTAAGTTAGGGGAGTGTATGGAGACAGATAGCTGGGGACTGAGAATAAATACAGTGTGAACCAGAGGGGATTGGCATTTGTGATCGCCATTAAAAGGCATTAATCGGCAATAGCAATCATATACTTTTTCATAAAAATTGGTGGATACTGATCGCTGGCCAATCGATCGGCACATCCGTTATTATTATTATGTATTATGATTACATTAGTCTTTAAAGGCCTACTGAAACCCTCTACTACCGACCACGCAGTCTGATAGTTTATACATCAATGATGAAATCTTAACATTGCAACACATGCCAATACGGCCGGCCAATTTTACATTTCCCGCTAAACTTCCGGTTGGAAACGTCTATGTATGATGCGTATGCGCGTGACGTCACGACGGCAACGGAAGTATTCGTACCCAATGTGTCACCATACAAACTGCTCTGTTTTCATCGAACAATTCCACAGTATTCTGGACATCTGTGTTGGTAAATATTTTGCAATTTGTTTAATGAACAATGGAGATTGCAAAGAAGAAAGTTGTAGGTGGGATCGGTGTATTAGCGGCTGGCTGTAGCAACACAACAAGGAGTACTTACTTGGATAGCAGACGCCTAGCCGATGTTAGCCGCCAACCGCATCTGTGATCGGGTGAAGTCCTTCGTCGCGCCGTCGATCGCTGGAACGCAGGTGAGCACGGGTGTTGATGAGCAGATGAGGGCTGGCTGGCATAGGTGGAGCGCTAATGTTTTTATCATAGCTCTGTGAGGTCCGATTGCTAAATTGCTAAGTTTACTTCAGCGTCGTTAGCAACAGCATTATTAAGCTTTGCCAGGCTGAGAATTATTAACCGTGTAGTTACATGTCCATGGTTTAATAGTATTGTTGATCTTCTGTCTATCCTTCCAGTCAGGGATTTATTTATTTTGTTTCAATCGGCATTTGAGCCAGATGCTATCACGTTAGCTCAGTAGCTAAAGAGCTTCGCTGATGTATTGTCGTGGAGATAAAAGTCACTGTGAATGTCCATTTCGCGTTCTCGACTCTCATTTTCAAGAGGATATAGTATCCGAGGTGGTTTAAAATACAAGTCCGTGATCCACAATAGAAAAAGGAGAGTGTGTGGAATCCAATGAGACCTTGTACCTAAGTTACAGTCAGAGCGAAAAAAGATACACCCTGCACTGCCTCTCTAGTTCTTCACTCTAACGTTCCTCATCCACGAATCTTTCATCCTCGCTCAAATTAATGGGGTAATCGTCGCTTTGTCGCTCCGAATCTCTCTCGCTCCATTGTAAACAACGGGGAATTGTGAGGAATCCTTCCTCCTGTGACGTCACGCTACTTCCGGTATAGGCAAGGCTTTTTTATTATCAGCGACCAAAAGTTGCGAACTTTATCGTCGTTGTTCTATACTAAATCCTTTCAGCAAAAATATGGCAATATCGCGAAATGATCAAGTATGACACATAGAATGGATCTGCTATCCCCGTTTAAATAAAAAAAAATTCATTTCAGTAGGCCTTTAATTTGGTCACAAAATAATGCTGGCAATATTATCGTTTTTCTGCAGTAATTTGTAGGACAAAATATCGTCATGCTAAATTTGTTATCGGCCCAGGCCCATAGTAACAAGCGATCTAATAGGATACCAACCAGCCAATCAGAGTGTACATTTGTCCAGATACATTATCCCGGAAGCATTACTTCATAGCTAATGAAGTCAATGCATGAGGAGACAGGAAATAGATGAAAGATAATATCAATGTTATTGGTACAAGTCAAAGTTACAATTACATCACAACATCGGGGGTGAGGTGGGACTAGAGTTGCCTAGGTTTAGGTCTGCACTCTCCAAGTGCTTCTTATGTATACATATATACATCTATATATATATATATACATACAATACAGGCCGAAAGTTTGGACACACCTTCTCATTCAAATCGTTTTCTTTATTTTCATGACTATTTACATTGTAGATTGTCACTGAAGGCATCAAAACTATGAATGAACACATGTGGAGTTATGTACTTAACAAAAAAAAGGTGAAATAACTGGAAACATGTTTTATATTCTAGTTTCTTCAAAATAGCCACTCTTTGCTCTGATTACTGCTTTGCACACTCTTGGTATTCTCTCAATTAGCTTCAAGAGGTAGTCACCTGGAATGGTTTTCTCTTCACAGGTGTCATAGTTTTGATGCCTTCAGTGACAATCTACAATGTAAATAGTCATGAAAATAAAGAACGCGCATTGAAATGAGAAGGTGTGTCCAAACGTTTGGCCTGTACTATATATATATATATATATATATATATATATATATATATATATATATATATATATATATATATATATATATATATATATATATATATATATATATATATATATATATATATATATATATATATATATGTATGTATATATATATATATATATATGTATGTACATATATATATTAACATAAGTTTTTCACTCTTGTTTCAAAAGCAGAGTTTGTACAGAAGACATTGTACTAGTCCTTCACAAAAACACATTTAAAGACATTCCCGCCCCCTTTTCAAAAGCTGCAATTGAGTTTGAAATAACTGAAGTGCATTGAACCATGCTGCAGTTTCACCATTTTTTCCATTTGACTCTCTTGTCTAGATCTGATCCTGACCGCAATTAAAAATGGGAGCAAAGTGCTGTCAAATCAGGAGTTCATCCAACAAGTGAGTTTGATTTTTGCATAAAATTGTTAATTTCCTACTAAACATTGGAAAAAAACTTGACCAGCTCTCTCCTACTAATCCCTTAAACTGGCAACCCGAGAGTATTTAACAGTATCTACCATTTTAGTATGATACTGCGGCCTCAGTGAATACAAGTGTTTTAAACATGACCCTACATGAGTTGTTGGCTAGACTACAGGTGGACAGTTGACTAAATGAGAGGATTACACTATATGAGGGGACAAAAACAGTAGAATAAAAGATGAGATGAGATGACTTAAACACTGTTGTGTAGGTATGTTCTCAAAAAGCGCCATTCTTGTCTTGTCTTGAGCAGGTCTACAATAGCCCTTGGTCTTGCTCATGGTATTGGAGAGGTTTAAAATTAACTTTTTCTTCTTCTTTTATGGTATGGTAGGGGTGACTCAATGTTAAAGGTGTATTACCGCCACCTATTGTATAGGAGTGTGAACCAGAGTTCCCTCCCTTCTCCCTAAAGTACATATATATGTTCCCACACTAAATTCTATTCCATAAACCCGTCTCTTCTATAAACTTTACTAAAATTTTCTGGTTTCTGCTGAGTACCGCTTTAAAAGTAATCTCCTTCTGTCTATGTATTCTAACTTCCTCTTAGTTTGCTCCTTTCTCTACTGTATGTCCCATAATGAATTTTTGTTTGTTCCACTGACTCTACCTCATTGCAGCTGTCACATGTCCAGTTGGGTGTTTGTTTATGAGGTGCAATGTCTTCCTCTTTCGTTCTCCCCCTTACAGTTCTTCCCGCTCCTGCGTTCTGTATTGCTTATTTCCCAGTGTAAGTGCCACTCTTTCAAAATATTTCCTTTAATGATTGATTTTGCCTCTGCCTTTCTGAAAGGTACCTACCTTTTTGCACTGTTTTAGCGTTAGTGTCTGCTTTGCCGGCTGATCTGCTAATTCATTGCCCTTTATGCCTGTGTGAGATAGAACCCATAGGACCCTTCCGCTGGTATTCACCCTCTCAAGCCTGAACAATATTTAATGTATTTCATTAACTGGATCTTGGCTGCTTTGCGATCTAAAATATTGAATAGAGATTAACGCTGACCTTGAGTGGGAGCAGACCACCACCTTGTTTAGCTGTGACTCTTCTAACCATTGTAGTGCTGCTATGATTGCCAATAGTTTGACTGTTAACACTGCCAAATGGTTTGTTCTTCTTTCTTTAACTGCAATCTGGTGCTGTGTTACTACAAAAGCAAAGTAAAAAAAAATTATTTAAATGGACCTGTTTGTAAAACACAACACAATGCAGTGTTTCCCATAAACTGCCAAGATACCTGGGGCGCTGGGGGCATGGCTATGGGCGTGGTCACCATGACATCATCGAATAATTTGCATAATTTACTACAATGATTTGATTTTCTCTAAAAAGGCTCAAAAAATGTATACTTACTAATTAATAATAACAGTTTTGTTTTAAACGTCCATCCATCTATCCACCCATCCATTTTACAATATAATTACAACAGTTTATGTACATATTTATATACAGATTTGAACAATAAGTTATTCACTGAAATACATTTATTAATTGTGGTTCTTACAAAAAATATATCTTATAAAATATAAAAGCTAAAATGTCTCAAAGCTCTGCCCCTTTAATTAGTGCATACTAAATAATTTAACTTTAGCCTACTACTACAACCATATTATTTACGAGCAACATAAAGTGAAACAGAGGCAGAGGTGTCCTGCCACAGTCAGTAACAAATAAACAGAAAACAGTAGTGGTGGTAGATAGACACAGAGCTTCATCAAACATCTGATCCATTGAACAAAGAGCTCCAAAAATCTTGAACTTTAGACTGCCATCAGTTTTACTCCCTACACTTAACCATGTGTTTCCTACTGCCTGCAGACTTTGCACCCTTTGTTATATACACATGTTGTGTTTCTAATATAAATACATTTAATAAAATCAAATACAAATAAGGCAACAAGAGAAGTATCCTACACTTCTCTTTTTTAAAGTAAATCTGAACAGCCGATATGGGCATCTACATCAACTATATGATTTGCCTGAGAAGCTGGAGAGGACAAAACAAAAAAAAATATTTTTTTAAATTTTATAATTTTTAATTTTTTTTTATTTTATTTATTTATTTATTTTTTTAAATTTGTGGCAGACGTAATTCTTTCGTGGCGGGCCGCCACAAATAAATGAATGTGTGGGAAACCCTGCAATGTGACAAGACAACAATCTGTACTGACTGAAAAACATGTACAATAATATTACAGTATCTGTAAAGTACTATTTCAGGTTTTGTTTGCACACAGCAAGCTCGACGGCATATGTACTGTAGTTGTACGGTGATGTGCTGCATGTATCATGACCAATAATATACTGACTTAGTAAATGGACAGTTGTCCATTTGGTCCAGCTGACCGCGGACGTTTCCAGTTGATTTGGGTAAGCACTCCATTTAATTCGGCATAGCTTGGCTGCTGATGTGTGTCCATAAGTCTTTCTGCCATCTCCTGAGTACTGTACCTCCCTGTAATGAACATACTTAGCCACAATACAAAATCCATCATGGCAAGCTGCGAACTAATCTATTCTACACGTACATTAACTAACATGTTCTATGTTTATATGTCTTTAGGTGTTGAAATATGAGGCGGGCTTCCTGGTGTGCGCAGCTATCGGCATAGTCTACATCATTCTAATGCCTATAATATTCATATTTTTGGTGTGCTGCAATTGTGGCAACAATATGCACCCAAAGGACACTCATGACTTCCACCGTCGCAGAACAATCTACTCCTGCAGCATCCTCGTCACCACAATCTTTTTATTGTGAGTGTTTCTTTTTAACAAATGATTACGATAATTGTCAATATTGTGAGTCATGTGAAATTGTGTGATCGCAGTGCTGGGAACGTCTGCATGTTCAACAGCAACCAGATGCTTAAATCCAGTGTGTACCAGAGCCAGGCAAAGCTTGAGAAAACCATAGAAAACGTCAACAACTTCACCAGTGCAATACCTAAGGTGGGAGACTTGATGTGATCACTCCATTAGGGACACCTGCACAATTACGGCTGCTGTATCAAAAAGGCTGCCTTTACAAATGCTCATGTGTTTTTTGTGTTGTGGTGGGAGCTGGGGACCCAAGAGCTTTCATGTATGAGGGACACTACTACACTGCATCCAACTGTGTTTAAATGAAGCTACTTGAATACCATTGGCTAGGCGGGGACATTTAACTGTGTGAGAACAGTTACTATAAGAACATTTGTCAAGATGAGGACATGAGACTACATTAGAGGACATTAGACATGAGAATACACAAGGACAGTAGGCTAGATGAGTTCAAGTATACAAACCCCGAAACCAGTGAAGTTGGCATGTAAATCGTAAATAAAAACAGAATACAATGATTTGTAAATTCTTTTCAACCTATATTCAATTGAATAGACTGCAAAGACAAGATACTTAACGTTTGAACTGGAAACGTTATTTTTTGCAAATGTTAGCTCATTTGGAATTTGATGCCTGCAACATGTTTCAAAAAAGCTGGCACAAGTGGCAAAAAAGCCTGAGAAAGTTGAGAAATGCTCTTCAAACACTTATTTGGAACATCCCAAATAAGGCTGCAGCTAACGATTATTTTTCTATCGATTAATCTATAGATTATTTTTTTCGATTAATCGGTTAATCTATAGATTATTTTTTCGATTCATCTATAGATTATTTTTCCTTTTACCGATTATTTTTTTTTATTTAAAACGAAGATGAAAAAATAAATGTAGGCCTGTTTTTTCAAAAGGCATGGCTTTTATTTACAAAAAAAAAGAAGTATGGCCACTCAGTCAACATTGACAACAGCATGACAAAATATTCTGTAACAATGTAAACATTTAAAACTTTTAACATTTAACAAAATTAAAAGTAGCTTATTTGCTTTTTAATGTGCAAATATAAAAGTAAACATCCAGTGCAAATCTTAATATTCTGCAATAGTATAAGCATTTCAAAAGTAAAAGTATTGCTTATTTTGCTTTAAAATGTGCAAAAATAAAGATAAACATCCAATACAAAAAAGTGCAAAACGAAATATTCTGTAACAACAGTGTAAACATTTCAACAAAAGTGAAAGTATTGCTTATTTGCTAAAATGTGCAAAAATAAAGATAAACATCCAATACAAAAAAGTGCCAATCTAAATATTCTGGAGCACTGTAAACATTAAGTATTGCTTTTAAAATGTGCAAAATAAACATCCAGTCCAACACAGTACACAATAACCAATTCTACTCATTCCAGTGAGTGACTAACAGTTGTAATGAAGAAAGGTTAGCATGTGTACATGCTCTGGTTCTTTTCTTGTTTACAATATTCCCAGCAGCTGAAAATAGGCGCTCAGAAGGGGTCGATGTGGCTGGAACTGAGAGGTAATTAGCCTTCACCTCAAGCCAGGACTGCGAGTGAGCTGAGCTGCAGTTTAAGTTTCTAGAAGGTCAACGGGCTCATAGTGATGTTACTAGTAGTTGACTGGGAGGTGTTTATTATCATTTGGGGAGAGTCCGCTGCCCGATGCTCACCTGCTAAACACCTATCTGCTCCACGCTGAAGCGCTGACTACATGCGCTCTGAATACGCACTGCTGATTGGCTGGTAACGCTTTGTATAACGCTTTGTGTGTACCAATCAGATGGTTGTGTGGGTGGGACAATGTTGCGTGCTGAGACAGAGGCAGCCGCAGAAGGAGCGAAGCAGCTTGTTAACACTTTAGCAGCTAAAGTTAGCTTTAGCTTAGAAACTCGTTCGGTACACCCCCGTACCGAACCGAAAGCCCCGTACCGAAACGGTTCAATACAAAACACGTACCGTTACACCCCTAGCAGATACAAATGACACATTCATGTTTTTGTGTAATGATGACAACGTATACTCGCGCGGACGATTGACTAGTTGATGGTTGATGGTTTTCTTTTCAAATGTTCGTTCATAGCCGTTGTGCTGCTATGATAGGCCATTTCCGCTCGACACAGTGTGCATACAACAACATTATTAGGCCGTGTATTGAAATACTCCCACACTTTTGACCACTTTTGGCGTGATTTTTTTCCCCCTCGCTCGCACAGTCTGCTTTGCGCTCCGCCATGACGGTAGTGTGACGTAAATATGCGACGCGTCGACGCACAAAAACGGCGTCGACATATTTACGTAACCGATGACGTCGACGCGTCGTTTCAGCCTTAATCCCAAAGGTGAACAGGCTAATTGGGAACAGGTGGGTGCCATGATTGGGTATAAAAGCAGCTTCCATGAAATGATCAGTCATTCACAAACAAGGATGGGGCGAGGGTCACCAGAGGTGTAGACTCGAGTCACATGACTTGGACTCGAGTCATGAATTTGATGACTAGACTCGACTTGACAAAATGTAAAGAGACTTGCAACTCGACTTAGACTTTAACATCAATGACTTGCGACTTCACTTGGACTTGAGCCTTTTGACTTGACAAGACTTGCTACTTTCCCCAAAACCCAAAGATTAAAAAGTTATTCAGGAGCGCTCCGTATCTTTCATTGTGTACGTGTGTGTCTGTCAGCGTGTGTGCTGTCAGTACAACATCCAATTAAATTAGATACACGTTGTTTTCATCCCACAGCATTCATCCAATCAAATTGCAGGACAACCAACGAAGAAGCGCTGTCAAACAACGCGCCAGTGAGGAAAAATTATGCCAAGTATAGTTTCGTTCGGGTATTAAAACTACGAGTTGGTCAACAAAAAACAAATTGCAGTATGCAAAACATGCGGTTGGAAGATTACAGACGGAGACGCAACAACTTCTAACTTCGTTTGACATTTGAAGTTGCACAAAGAACGGTAAGTTTTGAATGTAAGCTAACGTTTATTGGCTAAGTAACATAACTTTTATTTGCTGTGTAGTTAAATCAGTGAGGCTGTATACTCACTGCTAACGTTATAACCATAGACATCTTATAAGTAGACGCAGCATCGACCGCTACTGCCTACTGGCGCTGACAAGACGTGGAGTGGTGATCCGCTCCACTCAGTGCAATTCATTTGGCAGGAGCAATGAACTGTCAGCGCATTTAATTAATCTTACCTCACTGAATACCATTGATTTTCATGCGCTTTTTTGTCATACGTGTAGCTATGATAAAGGACACATGTTTTGGCGTGTTTTATTATTCATAGTTTGCTTAACAGTAATAGAATATTCTTATATGCTATAAGTGACCAGACGTCTGAGATCAAAACTGGGAATATAATACCAGAGAAGGGGGAAAGAAACGGTCAGCTATTTTTAAGTTCAAGAAACAATATGATTAGGTTATATATACATGCGTGTATCCTACATAAACAATGTATGAATACATTAGATATCTATATATCTTAGGGACCTATAGACTGTATCTCTGTTGCTGCAGCAGCAGAGAGTTTATTCTGTCTTGACACTTTGTATTGATATTTTGTATTACATTCTTCCCTTAAATGATAATGTTTACAGTGATTGTTTTATTTGTATTT
This sequence comes from Entelurus aequoreus, assembly GCF_033978785.1. Taxonomy (NCBI): domain Eukaryota; kingdom Metazoa; phylum Chordata; class Actinopteri; order Syngnathiformes; family Syngnathidae; genus Entelurus; species Entelurus aequoreus. The sequence continues at coordinate 14,215,662 of NC_084739.1, forward strand.
TTTATGTATGTCGCTTTGGATAAAAGCGTCTGCCAAATACTTAATCATAAACATATATAAACACCTGAAAGTCTTTATAGCAGCTAAAACCACCAATCTGTTTCACTGGATTCAGAATAAAACCAAATTCTGTCTTACCCAACAATGTTAGTATTTGAATATTGTTACTTGAAGACTTATTCCTGGTTACAATTATACTGTTAAGAAAGTATTGTCTTATACTTTGCCTAAAAGTATACAACTTAAGCTGTACATCAAGCAAGAATGGGAAAGAATTCCACCTGAGAAGCTTAAAAAATGTGTCTCTTCAATTCCCAAACGTTTACTGAGTGTTGTTAAAAGGAAAGGCCCTGTCACACAGTGGTGAACATGCCCTTTCCCAACTACTTTGGCACGTGTTGCAGCCATGAAATTCTAAGTTAATTATTATTTGCAAAAAAAAAATAAAGTTTATGAGTTTGAACATCAAATATGTTGTCTTTGTACTGCATTCAACTGAATATGGGTTGAAAAGGATTTGCAAATCATTGTATTCCGTTTATATTTACATCTAACACAATTTCTCAAGTCAAATGGAAACGGGGTTTGTATTTGTTATGTTTTTCATGTGTACGCACACATCAACACACATACAGTATGAGATGAGATCAAAGAGATAAGGTAAGAACAGGATAGAAACTGCTGTGGAACTAGTTACAATGCAATATGCCATGGAAATACAATGTTAACACTTTTGTGCAAATAAGTACAGTTGCACTTGTTTTTTCAAATGTGTTTATTCTGTAAAGGAATGAGTTAAATGTTTAAAATGACTGGTTAATAGTGCTATTATAAAGTGCAATGTCAGCACAATTTTTTCCCTGCAATTTCAAATGCACTTTTAATAAATAAATACAGCGTTTTAAAAGCATACAAAATCTGTGTAAATATATTAGTCTGTGGTTAAAAGGACTTGAAATGACTCGAAACTCAAAATGCAGGACATGGGACTTGACTTGAGACTTTCCAGTCTTGACTTTGGACTTGACTCGGGACTTGCTTGTCTTGACTCGGGACTTGACTCGGGACTTCAGGGCAAAGACTTGAAACTTACTTATGACTTGCAAAACAATGACTTGGTCCCACCTCTGAGGGTCACAACTTTGTGAACAAATGCGTGAGCAAATTGTCGAACAGTTTAAGAACATTTCTCAACGAGCTATTGCAAGGAATTTAGGGATTTCACCATCTACGGTCCGTAATATCATCAAAAGGTACAGAGAATCTGGAGAAATCACTGCACGTAAGCGATGATATTACGGACCTTTGATCCCTCAGGCGATACTGCATCAAAAAGCGACATCAGTGTGTAAAGGATATCACCACATGGGCTCAGGAACACTTCAGAAAACCACTGTCAACAACTACAGTTCGTCGCTACATCTGTAAGTGCAAGTTAAAACTCTACTATGCAAAGCGAAAGCCATATATCAACAACACCCAGAAAGACCGCCGGCTTAACTGGGCCCGAGCTCGTCTAAAATGGACTGATGCAAAGTTGAAAAGTGTACCGTGGTCTGACGAGTCCACATTTCAAATTGTTCTCCGGAACAAAGAGGAAAAGAACCATCCTGATTGTTATAGGCGCAAAGTTTAAAAGCCAGCATCTGTGATGTGCATTGTCCTCAATAAACAACTGACCGGATGACTTTTGACAAAATGGCCGACTAGATTAGATGACATAATACTTAAGGGTGACAATTGACCAGATGACGACATAAAGAGGGCATTTTATTTAAATTAAACTACATGGTGATAGTTTAGGACTTGGGACTACATGAGCATCTTTGACTAGATGAGGAAAGAGGACTAATTGGGGACCAGATGAGGAATCGAAACTCCAGGATAACAATTGACGAGATGACATGAGACCAAATGGGGACATTTTTTGAGTTGAGGCCTTGCCACTACTGGAGGACAGTAAACAAAATGAGACTTAATAATGACAGGACAGTGACATGAGACGACATGATAAAGATTGATCAGGTGTGTAAATGGGATCGGACATGAGACTACATGAGAACAGACTAGATGACAGTAAATGTGTTGAGGACATGGGGCTTCATGATGACACATGAAAAGATGAGTACATGACGCTACATGTCAGTTGACTAGATGAGGATGAGAATAAATGAAGAAATTGAATTAGATGAGAACAGTACCTTAGTTGGAGATGAGACGACATTAGGACAGGACAGTAGACTATGAAGACATGAGATGAGTAGATGAGTTGAACATGGGGCTTCATGATGACACACAACAAGATGAGTACATGATATGACATGACAGTTGACTCGTTGAGGATATGAGACTACATAAAGAAATTGAATGAGATAAGAACAGTACAATGGATGAAGAGACAAGACTACATGAGGACAGTATACTACAGTAGAAGATGACATGAGACTATATAGCAGTAGATGAGTTGAACATGGAGCTTCATGATGACACAGCAAGATGAGTACATGGTACTACATGACCGTTGACTAGATGAGGATATGCGACTTCATGGAGAAATTGAATGAGATAAGAACAGTACAATAGATGAAGAGACGAGACTACATTAGGACAGTAGACTACAATAGATGAGGACATGAGACTATATAACAGTAGATGAGTTGAACATGGAGCTTCATGATGACACAGCAAGATGAGTACATGGTACTACATGTCCGTTGACTAGATGAGGATATGCGACTTCATGGAGAAATTGAATGAGATAAGAACAGTACAATAGATGAAGAGACGAGACTACATTAGGACAGTAGACTACAATAGATGAGGACATGAGACTATATAACAGTAGATGAGTTGAACATGGGGCTTCATGATGACACACAATAAGATGAGTGCATGATACGACATGACAGTTGACTAGATGAAGACATGAGTGCTGGTGACCAGATGAGGACACCAGGTTATATGAGGGCAGTGAATGTGTTGAGAATATGGGGCTTCATGATGACACATGACGAGATGAATACATGATACTACATATTAGTTGACTCGATGAAAATATGAGACTACATTAAGAAATTGAATGAGATGAGAACAGTACAATAGATGAAGAGACGAGACTACATTAGGACAGTAGACTACAATAGACGAGGACATGAGACTATATAACAGTAGATGAGTTGAACATGGGGCTTCATGATGACACACAACAAGATGAGTACATGATACTACATGACAGTTGACTAGATGAGGAATATGAGACTACGTGAAGAAATTTAATGAGATGAACACAGTACAATGGATGAAAAGATGAGACTACATTAGGACAGTAGACTACAGTAGAAGAGGACATGAGACTATATAACAGATGATTTGAACATGGGGCTTCATGATGACACACAACAAGATGAGTACATGATACTACATGACACTACATGACAGTTGACTAGATGAGGATATGAGACTACATGAATACATTTAATGAGATGAAATCAGTACAATGGATGAAAAGATGAGACTACATTAGGACAGTAGACTACAGTAGAAGAGACCATGAGACTATATAACAGTAGATGAGTTGAACATGGGGCTTCATGATGACACACAACAAGATGAGTACATGATACTACATGACCGTTAACTAGATGAGGATATCAGATTATATGAGGACTAGGGATGTCCGATAATGGCTTTTTGCCGATATCCGATATTCCGATATTGTCCAACTCTTTAATTACCGATACCGATATCAACCGATACCGATATCAACCGATACCAATATCAACCGATATCAACCGATATATGCAGTCGTGGAATTAACACATTATTATGCCAAATTTGGACAACCAGGTATGGTGAAGATAAGGTACTTTTTAAAAAAAATTAGTAAAATAAGATAAATAAATTAAAAACATTTTCTTGAATAAAAAATAAAGTACAACAATATAAAAACAGTTACATAGAAACTAGTAATGAATGAAAATTAGTAAAATTAACTGTTAAAGGTTAGTACTATTAGTGGACCAGCAGCACGCACAATCATGTGTGTATCCCTTGCAGACTGTATTGATATATATTGATATATAATGTAGGAACCAGAATATTAATAACAGAAAGAAACAACCCTTTTGTGTGAATGAGTGTAAATGGGGGAGGGAGGTTTTTTGGGTTGGTGCACTAATTGTAAGTGTATCTTGTGTTTTTTATGTTGATTTAATTAAAAAAAACAAACAAAAAAAAAAAACGATACCGATAATAAAAAAAACGATACCGATAATTTCAGATATTACATTTTAACGCATATATCGGCCGATAATATCGGCAGGCCGATATTATCGGACATCTCTAATGAGGACCTTTGACCACAACTTTAGAGTACTTTTTAAACAGAATAATGTTTCTTCCTGGTTAGTCCAAATATGAACGGCAATTTTAAATCCCACCTTGCGCATTCCAACTTTTAAATGACCAAACAGATCATATAATTGTCCAAATGTAAGAAAGACATCCTTTAAAACTAGGACTTGGCAGAGGTCTGAGGTCTTTTACATGCTTTTATTTATTTATAGAGGATAAGCATGGTGGTGTGTTGGCCATTGAAAATAAAGCACAGAGGTCAGGTTAGGTTATCAGCACTGATTCATTGCTGTGGCGTTTCAAACCCTAGTGTCTTGTTTACGATTCATCCATCTTCCGAGAGACCACAACTTTTTGTGTGTAATGCAAACAAACTTTTTAATCCCACCCAACCGGAATGATCAGATTCTCTGCAGGCTCGATACTCTTATCTCAAAACACACAAATGTGTTCCCTTTTTTTCTCAGCCAAAAACTGCTTTGACCCAATATATGAATTTCAAATAATTATACAAGAATTTTCATCATGTCCCCCAGGATGCCCAGTACATTTTCGAGGAAGGCAACAGGATTATAGAAAACTTTGAAAACCAAATAAATGGTAACAGTAAGAAAACATGTCATCTATGTTCTTGCTTTTGTTTATGTTTTAATGATGTCTACTAATATGTGTTGATTTCCAGATTTTGGAAACAAGCTTGGTCAGCAGATCTGGGATCGCGTAAAAAAAAACGAACTGGAAGATGTAATGAAGTCAGTCAGCGTTCTGGATGAAGGTATTTGGAAGTTGTGTCTCATATCATACTATGTTTCAACAACTTTGAATAGGTCTGAAAGGGTTCCATAACACTGGATTAGCAGTGTGTTGCCCAAAAAGTGTAAAAGTATTTTTACTAAAACACCTTCTGGTGTATCTGTAGCTTTAATTCTAACTAGCTGCGTTCCTCCATGCCTGGGGGATCCAAAAATTGCTATTGTGCACTTTGTCCACTTGTTACATATGCACTGTAACTCTTCACTTGTCCAACATAATAGTTCACATACAACAACATAACATTAAGGAGTGGGACAGAAAGAAGCAAACGTTAGCAACACTAGCATAGCTATGTGAGCTACAGTGCTAACAATACACTCACATTTTAACAGCAACATAATGCTAGGTTAGCTTATTCACTGAAGAAAACTTAAATGATAACATTTGTCACTGACTGATAGCTGATAGACTAACTTAGAGCTGAGCGATATGGCTGAAAATTGTATCACGTTAGAAGTGTTTTATATCAGTCAATATCGATAATTATTGTTATTTTTATGACCTATCAAGAAGAAAGACCAGAAGAAAAATATATTAAATGTAGAAATTTTAATTTAACAAGTAACCTTACTCACAACCATGGAAAACACTCAAACTATCAATGTAAACACAATTCTAAAATAAACTTGAACACTTATCAATAACCTCCTGAAATTAAGGTTAAAAAATAAGGAATACGTGAGAAATGCTTAATAAAGTGTGACAGGAAGTTACGGCTGTGCTCTAAAGGGTAAGCGCTGTTAAGGTAGTGTGGTATTTCCGGTTTTGGAGGGGACGAGCGCCTTGCATAATTTACAGACCAAATTGGTCTGACTACGGTCCGTTTTAGAAAGTCCCAAAAATTGCCATACTGTCGACAATTTCTTGGCTCTTTTCACTCAAGAATTAACGACAACATAACAAGATGACGACACTAAACGTGATAGTTGATACTGTCACTCCCACTGATCAGTGATCACTTCCTGTGTTGCTCAGTTACCAGAGAACGAGTGCCTTTGTTCTGCAACCAACATTGCTTCACAATTTCCAGTTTCTTCCGACGACGAAGAAAAAAAAAAAGCTTATCGAACAAATTTTTTATTGATATGATAAGGTTTGGGATAACATTTTATATTCAATATAACAATACTGATCGCAAAGCGCTAGGGCTACGTGTTCTGCATAGAGGGCGGGGCGACACCTGACTGACACGACAACGTTGTTAAACCAACGGCGCTTCACATCAATTTCATTCAGGTGAAACCAACATTAGTTACATCAGTATGATTTAATGTTGATGTTATGTTGACAGCAGATTTCTAATCGCATGATTTCTAAGTAAAAGTGGACTTCATTGTTGGAGTTGTAGCGGGCTGTGCATGACCATAGATCGTATAATGAGAGAGGATGATCTACAGCATGATGTACATTTGCAGTCAGTTATATCATCTTTTTGTCACTTAGAAAAAATGACGCGACCACAGTGTCCTCAATGGTAGTAATGACCACACAGATTCATCACTCAGTGATTATAAACTGTCGATCAGGGATATTAATCTACATTGTTTTGGGGGCCACATTTCCAAAATGTAAAGTTTTTCATTTATTTCCATGTTGTACATACCTGAAAACCAGCATCCTCTTCAATTGACATTTGATTTTTAGTCTATTTACTTTCACCAAATAAATTAAAATACGATACCACTGTTATTTTTCAGCGCTAAAATTCTGACGACTGAGCTGCCCGTTTTTTCATGTAAAATTCAGTCTTTTAATTTTTTCTTACAGTGCATTACTGTATATTGAAAACAATGGTACCACTGTCATGTTTACAGTACAATTCTGGCAAGTGAGCTACAAGTTTATTTTTACTGTAAAATCTAAAGTCATTTTGACAGTGTATTCAACAGGAGCGCTCTACTGTTTTGCAAAAATATATATATATTTTTATTTTATTTAAAAAAAAAATTAAATCAACATAAAAAACACAATATATACATTATATATCAATATAGATCAATACAGTCTGCAGGGATACAGCACACATGATTGTATTTTTTTATGAAAAAAAAAAAAAAAATCCCCCCCCCCCCGGTCCGTGGGACTAATTTTCAAGCGTTGACCGGTCCGCAGCCACAAAAAGGTTGGGGACCACTGATCTATATGACAGCACTCTAGGAATCTGCTGCAAAAATGTTTTATCTCACTTTTTTTTTTAAACTCAACTTGGTCTGGTGTCATTCCCGGGCAGCCAGTTGAATAGCCCTGTTGTAGATGTTTCTATTTCAAGTATACTCTGCTGGGAATAATCTTATGGACTTTTTCATGATATATCACATGAAATATATAATATATATCAATCCAATCAATCAGTATGTTGGGTGAACGTGTATTTGAGCAGGTGTGTTATCAACGTGGCGCAATGTAATGATGTTAAACGGCCACGAAAATCTTGCTGATATTGTTGTCATGTTTATCTTTAGAGATGAAGAATATGCAAAATCAGCTGGAAAGCCTGAACAAGCTGCAAAGCAGCATGGAGAAGCTCGAGGAAGACATGAAAGAAGCCGCACAAAGTATCCAAACCACACTTTCAGACCCTGTGTGTCAAAACTGCAATGAGCTGGAAAAGAAAGTGAATGTCATCAACACCAACATCCCTGTAAGTTGGAGGAGAAATCTGCGGCCAGTTTGTTTCAAATCATGTATGTTTGTATTTTTAACTGGATTAACTGGCGATAGTTGGGCCGCGAGCGCCCCCTAGGGGGCTGCTAAATAATATCTGTTTCTCAGCTACGGTTTGCATTGGCCGCAGCTGTACTCATTTGTAATACACTTTTCCACCACTAGTGGCAGTAATTACATTAACAAACAAACAGAAGAAGTCTGGAGCTAAAGTCTTACAAAAGTTTCTAAAACGCGAAAATGACAACCAAAGTGGTGAAGCTGTATTTTCACTTTATCGACAGTTTAGTTAAGAAACATATATGTTATTATGATTTATTATTAATTTAGTTTACCGTATTTTTCGGATTATAAATCGCTCCGGAATATACGTCGCACCGGCCGAAAATGCATAATAAAGAAGGAAAAAAACATATATAAGTCGCACTGGAGTATAAGTCGCATTTTTTGGGGAAATTTATTTGATAAAACCCAACACCAAGAATAGACATTTGAAAGGCAATTTCAAATAAATAAAGAATAGTGAACAACAGGCTGAATAAGTGTACGTTACATGAGGCATAAATAACCAACTGAGAACGTGCCTGGTATGTTAACGTAACATATTATGGTAAGAGTCATTCAAATAACTATAACATATAGAACATGCTATACGTTTACCAAACAATCTGTCACTCCTAATCGCTAAATCCCATGAAATCTTCCTCGGTGTCGCTTCTAAACAACTCTGCCAACTCTGCCAACTCCAAAGGTATGCGCCGCTTCCTCTTGCCGTTTTCTGCTGCATATTTCACTACGTCCAGCTTGTAACCTGCAGTATATGATTTCCTTTTCGGTGCCATTTTTGTTCAGCCCTTCTCAGTTTTTATAAGTTACCGCCAATGTTGAAATGATCCATTTTTATAGCTACGGACGTAGTAGCAGGTAGCATCCCATGACCCACAATGCGCTTCTGCCATGACGCACAATGCACTTTGGCCATGACCCGCCCCCGCCAAATTTTTATTGGTTGACGTGTGTGTGATGATTGCTGACGTGTGTGTGACGATTGCTGACATTCGCCTCGTCTCTTATGGGAATGAGATAAATAATAATATTTGATATTTTACGGTAATGTGTTAATAATTTCACACATAAGTCACTCCGGAGTATAAATCGCACCCCCGGCCAAACTATGAAAAAAACTGCAATTTATAATCTGAAAAATATGGTATTTCAGCACTACATAATTGTATGTTGATTTATGTTTCATCAGTTATTTAATTGCCCCTTTTAATGCAGTATATGTGGTTGGTATGGAGGTTATTTTGTGTCTTTATTACAAAAGCTTTTTTTTTTTTTACACTGAATTTATGTAACTTAATTTTTTGCGTTTCAATTGTGCGAACATACTTCTTTTTTTTTACATCAAAGCATGCTGACAATTTCATTGAAAATAAATTGAGTGTTTAAAAATTCAGTGTATAAAAATTCAGTGTAAAGAAATCCAGTGTAAATAAATTCAGTGTATATAAACACACTGTAAACAAATTCAATGTATAAAAATTCAGTGTATAACATTTTTGTGTAAAAAAACTGCTGCTGCAAAATGCAAGACTCACTTCCGGTAAATTAAGACAGAAGCAATCGATCCTGTATCAGAAGCAGCCAATGAGGAGTCAATGAGGTGTTATCTATTAATGACCAAACTTTGTCTTGTGAACATCGAGCTTGCGCTCAAACATTTAATCCTCCCTCTATGAATGCATCCAAACATGTCTTCTTCGCTTACGTTTACCGGAAAATCACAATCCAGCACCATCTGCCTGTCACATTGTGTATCACAGTCAGTTTAGCTGCATATGACCTTGAAGTTGAAGTACCAATGATTGTCACACACACACTAGGTGTGGCGAAATTATTCTCTGCATTTGACCCATCCCCCTTGATCACCCCCTGGGTGAGGGGAGCAGTGAGCAGCATCGGTGGCCACGCCCGGGAATCATTTTGGTGATTTAACCCCCAATTCCAACCCTTGATGCTGAGTGCCGAGCAGGGAGGTAATGGGTCCCATTTTTATAGTCTTTGGTATGACTCGGCCGGGGTTTGAACTCACAACCTACCGATCTCAGGGCGGACACTCTAACCACTAGGCCACTGACCTTGAAACCATATGTCACTCAAAAGTGCGGATTCTACCCAGTGCAATCATTGTTATAGTTTGACAATATTTAGTGGGCCGCATTGAAATGTTCATTATGTTGTATTATGCCCAGGTAGCACAGTTAACTGCCTTTTTGATGCTGTTTTGCGAGACCCATGTCACGTGACTTCAAACCTGACACCTCATTGGCTGGTTCTGAGACAGGATTGATTGCTTCAGTCTAGGGTTGTACAATATACCGGTTATTAGTATAGAAACGAGATACTAATGAATCAGTTAGTCGTCATGTCGTGTCATTGCTGGTTTACGAGCAGAGGAGCATGTCCTCAGCACACAAGCACGGAGTACTTACAAGCCGACACAGTGTGTAGACAGAAAAGGGAGAACGGACGCATTTCGGCTTAAAAACTAACGATAAAGGTGAAGTTATAACACTGAAACGCCCACAGGAAGCGGTGCTTTAAGACATGGCTAGCTAGCTAGCGGCTAAAGTCAGTCTGCAGTGTTGTAGCTACTTCTAAATCACTAATCCTTGCCTCAATGGCGACAAATAAAGAGCTATATAATATAAATAAACATGCTTCACTACACACCGTAGCTCACAATGTAATCAAACGCCATTGGTGGATCTACACCTAACATCCACTGTAATGATACCAAGTACAAGAGCGTATCTCGTCAATACTACTATGATTACATCGATATTTTTTAGCATTACAAAATCTTTCGTTTGAAAAAAATTTATATTATGTTTATAAACTCAGGAAATATGTCCCTGGACACATGAAGACTTTGAAGTTAAAGTTAAAGTTAAAGTACCAATGATTGTCACACACACACTAGGTGTGGTGAAATTTGTCCTCTGCATTTGATCCATCCCCTTGATCACCCCCTGGGAGGTGAGGGGAGCAGTGGGCAGCAGCGTAGCCACGCCCGAGAATATTTTTTTTGGTGATTTAACCCCCAATTCCAACCCTTGATGCTGAGTGCCAAGCAGGGAGGTAATGGGTCCCATTTTTATAGTCTTTGGTATGACCCGGCCGGGGTTTGAACTCACAACCTACCGATCTCAGGGCGGACACTAACCACTAGGCCATTGAGTAGGTTGAATATGACCGACGTATGATCCTGTAACGACTTGGTATCGGATTGATACCTAAATTGGTGGTATCATCCAAAACTAATGTAAAGCATCCAAACAACAGAAGAATAAGTGATTATTACATTTTAACAGAAGTGTAGATAGAACATGAATACAAGAGAAAGTAAGCAGATATTAACAGTAAATGAACAAGTAGATTAATAATTAATTTTCTACCACTTGTCCTTAATAATGTTGACAAAATAATAGAATGAAAAATGACACAATATGTTACTGCATATGTCAGCAGCTAAATTGGGAGCCTTTGTTTGCTTACTTACTACTAAAAGACAAGTTGTCTTGTATGTTCACTATTTTATTTAAGGACAGAATTGCAATAAGAAACATATGTTTATTGTACCGTAAGATTTTTTGTTTAAATAAAGCTAATAATGCAATTTTTGTGGTCCCCTTTATTTATAAAAGTACCGAAAAGTATCGAAATCCATTTTGGTACCGGTACCAAAATATTGGTATCGGGACAACACTACTTCAGTCTTACTTTACCGGAAGTGAGTCTTGGTTTTTGAAGCAGCAAATTTTTCTACACTGAATTTTTTTTGCACTGAATTTTTATACACTGAATATTTTAACAATTATTTTTTTTACACTGAATTTTTATACACTGATTTTTTTCCAATGAAATTGTCAGCATAATTGGTATTCAGTTCACAAAATTCAAATGCAAAACATTCTGTGTCAAGAATAAAACTTTTGTAATAAAGACACAAATTAAGTTGGTAGCACTTATTTTTAATATGACATTTGTGATTAACACATGCTTTCATATCTTTTGACAAGGTTGTTAACCTTTTGAACTATAAGTAATTTAGATATAATTATTAAACACAATTAAAATCAAAAGTAAGATTACTAATCCAGTGTTGATATTTGAGTTATAGCCTCTGTAGCGGAAAAGTTGGGCCTCCAGGTCAAAAGTTTAAGAACCTCTACATTAGAAGAACACAAACAAATGAATACAAATGTGTGTCTTTATATGGAGGCCTTTTGCTGTCAGTGCTATCGTACTGATGACAGCTTGACACAATATTCTCAGTGTTTAGGATGTGTTTCATTTGTCCCTACGGTTTCCCCCGACACTACTCTGACACATACAGACTTGAACCCATCATACCTAATTAAAAGCATGAGGAATGTCAAAACTGTAGGGTTAAATTACAGTATATAACACGTCTTTGCTGCCTCCTTCTGTCCACTTGAGTTAGGTACAACATACCTACACTATTTTATCTCCACAGGTTCTACCTTCCACTGAAGATTTCCAGTCTTCATTGGGTCAAGATATGGACTTGAACTCAAAAATTGATGAGGTATATGCCATCAGGTGATCAGAAAAAGGCTGACTTTAATCACTTATGGTGCAGAGGAGAGTCTCCTACCCAAAGTACAGACATCTGCTTATGCTAATATGGATCAGCACAAGATTGTACGTATACATACTAACTTTCTTCCAAACAAACAAACATTAAACATGGAATTTGGCAATTTTACCAAAAGAAAGAAAAATCCTGCTTTCCGTAGACATCAATTTTGATCTGTCAGGGTCCTTAAATTAAATTAAATTTTGTTTGTAAATAGAGTAGAAACTCTCAAATGCCGTACAGTTTGGAATTCATCAATATCATTCTCTTAATGTAGTAATGAATCTGAAGGATAACGCCACAAGTGAGTTTTTCTCCTTATGATGCGACCATAAGGAGTAAGGATGATACATGTGACGATAACCACAGAACAAGCAGAGTGTGACTCCTTAGACTTAGACTTCCTTTTTATTGTCATTCAAATTTGAACTTTACAGTACAGATAAGAACGAAATTTTGTTGCATTAGCTCATGGTAGTGCAGGATAAAAAAGCAATAAGGTGCAGCTATAAATAAATAGATTACAGTACAGATAAATATATTGCACTTTTGCATATGCATCCACGTTTATGGATGTATGTTAATATATTGTCATTATATTCCAGCAAGTTAATCCATTTTTGGGGGGAATTGAGGGGATTATTTTAATGCGTTCAAGAGTCTTATGGCCTGATGGAAGAAGCTGTTACAGAACCTGGAGGTTCTGCTAAGGAGGCTGCGGAACCTCTTTCTAGAGTCCAGCAGTGAAAACAGTCCTTGGTGGGGGTGGGAGGAGTCTCTGCAGATTTTCTGAGCCCTGGTCAGGCAGCGGCTTTTGTGTGTGTGACTCCTCAGTACATTATGAGCAATACGCATAAATAGTAATTACACATGCATTTTTACCACATTAACGCTATGTTGAACACAGTTTCTTTAACATTACATGCCAGCAAAAACAACTATATGAGTCATGTTCTACACTTAATTCTTCTAGCAATGCATATGAATCACTGCTAGGTGACCTTACTGTAAACACCTTGTTTACTGTATTTTCCGGACCATAGGGCGCACTGGATTATAAAGCGCACTGCCGATGAATGGTCTATTTTTTATCTTTTTCGCCCATCCATCAATCCATTTTCTACCGCTTGTTACTGGGTCTCCTAGCTGCTCAAGCAGATCATAGTGTCTAAAAATAAATGTTCCCATTAATAACGTGACGTCATCACGCTCGCGCCGCAAAGTCGGGCTAGAGCGCGGCAAGTGCACGCTCTTTCAGGGAACTAGTGCACGAGGGAAAAAAATGGCGAAATCGTTGGGGAAACGTAAAATAGACTCAAGAGTGTAGAGTTTTTAAACATCAGTGGATATATGACTTTTTTTTGTTCAATGTAAGGAAAATGCAGTATAGTATGTATATATATATATAATATACATAATATATATTATATATATATATTGTATATATATATATTGTATATATATATATATATATATATATATATATATATATATATATATATATATATATATATATATATATATATATATATACTACCGTTCAAAAGTTTGGGGTCACCCAAACAATTTTGTGGAATTGCCTTCATTTCTAAGAACAAGAATAGACTGTCGAGTTTCAGATGAAAGTTCTCTTTTTCTGGCCATTTTGAGCGTTTAATTGACCCCACAAATGTGATGCTCCAGAAACTCAATCTGCTCAAAGGAAGGTCAGTTTTGTAGCTTCTGTAACGAGCTAAACTGTTTTCAGATGTGTGAACATGATTGCACAAGGGTTTTCTAATCATCAGTTAGCCTTCTGAGCCAATGAGCAAACACATTGTACCATTAGAACACTGGAGTGATAGTTGCTGGAAATGGGCCTCTATACACCTATGTAGATATTGCACCAAAAACCAGACATTTGCAGCTAGAATAGTCATTTACCACATTAGCAATGTATAGAGTGTATTTCTTTAAAGTTAAGACTAGTTTAAAGTTATCTTCATTGAAAAGTACAGTGCTTTTCCTTCAAAAATAAGGACATTTCAATGTGACCCCAAACTTTTGAACGGTAGTGTATATATATATATATATATATGATATACATAATATATATATATACAGCCTGGCCCTTGGCCAAATGTTTTTAAACCAATGCGGCCCCCAGGTCAAAAAGTTTGGGGACCCCTGGTCTAAGCCGACACAACACCCACAAAGATAACCATCTGTTTGTAGATGGAGAGCACAATCCAGAACGAAATCAGCACCGGTAGTGCAGACAAGCTAACGGGTGAGTGACCTTGACCTTCTCTGATATTCGTCATATTGAAATTATTTTGTGTGTCTTCAGCCCTCAAGCAGCCAGTGAGTCAGGTCAAAAACAAGGTGTCCGAGTTAAAAAAACAGATTATTCCCAAGCTAGAGCAGTTGACTCAAGCTCTTCCTTTGGATAAACTGCAGACAACTATCAGCTGGTTCATGGGGCAGCTTGAGAAAGCAGAGGATATCAGGTAACAATTAAGATTTCATTCAGGTCCACCTGTTGGCATTGATCACGTGAAAGAAGAAGCAGACAGATCAATCATTCATGTGGTTATTTCTTCTTCAGATGGGGGGTGTCTCTAGTCCTGTGCTTACTGGTGTTCCTGCTGATCTTGTCTAACATCCTGGCTCTCGTCCTGGGCCCTCTTGGTTTGAAACAGAAGGTGGATCCATTGGAGCGTTCTTGCATGGCTGACAGTGCCGGAAAAATCCTTATTATGTGAGTGCTGGTCTCTTTCATTTAGTGTTACCTAATAAGTGATATATTACCCAGGGTTTCCCGTTAATGTAATTGAATGTGGCAGACCGCCACGGCATTTTTATTACCGCCACACCTTCAAAATAAGTTTGTTTATTCTACTTGAAAACAAATTAAAGTACTATAATATATTTCAGTCCTCAGAAAAAAATTACACAACGTCCGACACCGTTTTTAACTTTTATTACCAATCTTACGATAACAAACAAGGGCACAATTCCAACAGGTTTTACCTCCTGTGTACACACGTTTGTCTGCGTAGGTCCACATGGACATTAAACATTACCACCAGCAGGTCGTTACAGTTTCAATGTATAGCCTATTACTTGCGCACTATTGACAAGTGATGTACCAAAAACTCGACCACCAAAAACAGTGCTGCCGAACCCAGATGTAAACAAGACGCACGCCATTGTCTGGAGCGTTCTCAGCATGTCTGCAATGTGGACGTAACCAGATGTACCTGTGGACAGTGATGTAAGAAATGTGCAAATATTAAGAGGACAGTGGCGGCTTTTAAGAAGAGAAAGTCCAACTGGAGCAGCGCAAAGCAAGTGTGACGTCGGGCTTGCTGTAGCTCGCCTCGTTGGTCATGGACATCAAGGGACAGAAGTAAAACGTTTCTAAACACAACTACATTTTATAATAACACCAGAAGAAGATTAGATCTGTTGCTAGTAGTTTTTAATAAAAAAAAACAAAAACATAATCAAAAGTCTCGAGAATGACACTTGAAAAATTCTCAAAGTACATTGTGCAAAACCCAAAACCAGTGAAGTTGGCACGTTGTGTAATTCGTAAATAAAAACAGAATATAATGATTTGCAAATTATTTTCAATTTATATTCAATTGAATAGACTGCATAGACGAGATATTTAATGTTCGAACTGAGAAACATATATTTTTTTTGCAAATAATCATTAACTTAGAATTTATTGGTAGCAACACATTGCAAAAACGTTGGCACAGAGGCATTTTTACCACTGTGTTACATGGCCTTTCCTTTTAACAACACTCAGTAAATGTTTGGGAACCGAGCACACCAAATTTGGAAGCTTTTCAAGTGGCATTCTTTCACTTTCTTTCTTGATGTACAGCTTAAGTTGTTCAACAGTCCCCATTGTGGTATTTTATGCTTCATATTGCACCACAATTTTTCAATGGGAGACAGGTCAGGACTACAGGCAGGCCAGTCTAGTCCCCGCACTCTTTTACTATGTTGTAGATCATAAATAATGCCTCTCACCTGATCATGACACGTCTGAGTAGGTATTCCAACAATTTGGGACACTATGACAGCCAATTTAGGACGTGGAACCCCTTGTAAAGCCCTTGTAAACCCCCCCCCCCCCTTCCAACCCCCCCGCACCATACCCTATGGATTATGAGTCATTTTTCATCTAAATGGGAATATATGAACATCCCAGCAGTCGGCATTCTAGTGACAGCAGACATTGTACAGTAAGTGATGTTTTATTATGTTTGTTTGCTCTCATGAAGTCTGCAGTGAGTAATAATCAGTGAAAAAGCAAAAAAAAGCAAATTTGATGCGTTTTTTAAATGAGTGTGCCACGTATGCTCAAAATTATCCAAATACGTAAATATTAAATGTTATTATAAAAGTGATCGTTACTACATTACATATATACTTACTTCATGTGTGTAAAACTTTAATGGAGGTGTTTGGATGTTTTTTAGTGGCTGGATAGGCAGAATTGAAGGGCTCCCGTAGGCTCCATTGTAAGCAGACTTTTGATCAAAAAGGTATTTAATATTTAGATTGCATTAAAAAAAAAAATCCGTCGTCATGTCTTTCATAATGATTGTGAACGATAGGCAAAAATCCAAAAAAGTGCAGTCCCCCTTTAAGGGTGAGAACACCAGACATATTTTTATAAATCATAACAAGATGAATTAGGGTTTGTAATAATCCTCCCTATGTATTGATGTTTTTTGAGTGGTAACTTGTTGTGGTTTCAGAAGCGCCAATATCAACTTCATCTTTTCCTGGCTGCTCATGGTGGTGACGCTGCTGCTCTGCCTAATTGGAGGCAATGTTTACACTCTGGTGTGTCGGCCTTGGAGCAATGGGGAGCTCTGGAAGGTAAGTACAGTATGTGCGGAAAAAACTTACAGTACACTGAACTGTTTTTCCCTTTACTATTTTTAATTTATCTTTGTTTTTTGTTATGTTATAAGGGAAGGGTAAGTGGGCGTAGGAAGGTTCCACTACAAAAAAATTGGGGAACCAAAACCTGTTGAACGTTTATTTATTCATACACTGTGTTGTATTGTACAGTTGATGCTCAGTAAAGCATAAAAACTTAGCAATGCACGTTACTTAACACACTCTTCTCTCCTCCCTTGACAGTTTATTCAAACTCCAGGTTTAATTCCAGGCTTGAATTCGAGTAACGTCATGGGACGCAACATCACTCTCGAGGGTATTTACAGGTAGAGGCACAAGAAAAACAGGGCCTTTGTTGCGTCATACAAAGAGACCAACCTATAGGAGTAATACCACCCATCTGATAAGGGGGGGATTGATTGATTGATTGATTGATTGAAACTTTTATTAGTAGATTGCCCAGTACAGTACATATTCCGTACAATTGACTACTAAATGGTAACACCCGAATAAGTTTTTCAACTTGTTTAAGTCGGGGTCCACGTTAATCAATTCATGGTAAAGATAGTACCATCATCATCTGGTAGCAGATGATGACGCCCCCCTTACCAGCTAGGTAATATTACTACGACCTATGTCCATGTACTGAACTGAATATATGAAACAAAACAATCGTCCCTCGCCAGTTTCCAATTTTCTATTGCGTTTTTTAAAAATGTTTTTATTACAAAATCATTACGGTTTTGACTACAGCCTGTTATTGTTTAAAAATATGCATATTTAAACACATTTTACATATGTATTATTGGCCAAAAAAATTAACTTTAAATAGCAAATCTAAGATACTGTACTGTATTGCACAGCAGATTATCATAATCGAACAAGTTGCAGTAAAGTATTTTTCATAGGTTAGTGGTTGTGTGTGGTTGTGAAACTCATGTGAATAATCACTGAATGGAGAACTGGGGGTGGGATTAAATAAGTTATCTTCTTCCCACTCCCTTTCAGGCAAAACTGGACAATAATGCATTTTATTAATTTATATTATTATGTTTTGTCAACTTGTACGTCTTTGTCATTGCCTGAAATAAATAAATAAATGAAAAATGAAATGAAAAGTACCGCAGTGCTGAGAAAACTATTTGCTACCTTCTCAAATTCTTATTTTTCTTTAATACATTTCCTCTCTTTAAATGTTTAAGATCATCAAACTAATTTAATTGTTAGACAAAGCTACCCAAAGTACACACAAAATGCAGTTTTTAAATCATGATTGAATGTTTTAAGGGAAAAAGTCATTCAAACCTACCTTGTCGTATGTGAAAAAGCAATTGACCCACCCATGAATTAACTATGGTTTTTGAACTACTTATATTTTTTGGACATCTGAGTTAAATTTTACTGACCACACCAAAACTTGATTACCTTAATCGAAGAAATCACTTAAATAGAGTCTGTCTGACAAAATAAAGGCTAAAGAATTCTCAAAACACTGCAACAAAATGCCACGATTCGAAGAAATTCAACAACAGATAAGAGATTAAGTAATTGACAGCTGTCAGTCAGTAAGGGTTACAAAGTCATTTCTAAAGCTTTAGGACTCCAACGAACCACAGTGAGAGCCATTATACACAAATGGAGAAAACATGGAACAGTGGTAAACCTGCCTGGAAGTGGCTGGACTACAAAAATTTTGCGAAGAGCACAGCGACGACTCATCCAGGAGGCCATAAAAGAACCCAGGACAACATCTAAAGAATTGCAGGCCTTCCTTGCCTCAGTTAAGGTCAATCTTCATGACTGAACCATTAGAAATAGACAAAAATGGCATTCTTGGCAGCGTTCTAAGGCGAAAACCACTAACACCCAAAAAACACATACATGGTCATCTAACTTTTGCCAAAAAAAACATCTGAGGGATTCCCGAAACTGAAAAAGTTAAACTTTTTGGAAAGTGTGTGTCTCGGTACATTTGGCGTAAATGTAACACAGCATTTCAGAATGCTGAATGTGAACTGTATTAGGTAAAACATGTGTAAAGGTGAGGGCGATAGAGGGTTCCAAATTTCTTTTAAACGTATATAGAATGTCGCAAAATGTTTTTATGCTCCACGAAAAAAATTAAAAATACTACTTCACTCTAAATTCACTTATCACAGTCAATTAACAGCAATAAACGAGGGATAACTGTACTCATTAAGAAGACACAATGACGCCATTCTGAGCCAGAACCAATCTGTTTGTTTGCAGAGACTGCGGGGAAAACAAGCCCGCGTGGCAAACGTTCCACTTAGACAAGGACTACAACATTACAGAGATGCTCGACATAGATGCGGTCAGTCTTTCTCCAACTTTCAGTTTTGCATTCAACAGCGTTTGAAAAGCTGATTATGTCATTCTTTTTCCACACAGTATATAAAGAAAATCGAGGGGAAATTTGAGAACATACCGGCTCCAACAATTCCAAATTTTGATGTAGTTACAGTTTTACTCCCTCAGTTCTCTACAATACCAGATATGGACCTTGAAAGCACCATGCAGCAGGTAGGATACATAACCTTGAATGAAGTCAGAACTGTAGTGCAACCAACATTTTAGTATAGCATAATGTATATCATGGCAGTTCACCTCCGTAGACCTCATATTTCAGTGACCAGGACTCAAATTGAAAGTCAAGACTATTGTGGTCTGCAACTACTAGGGATTTTTTAGTATCAGGGTGCGCGGGCTGCAATTACACTAAACTATATACTTAAGTCGAGGGCTACAAAAAATTGGCTAACAAGCCACAAGTTTGTGACCCCTGCTCTGATGTCTACATTAAATAACATGTTTAGATGAGCGACGCCATGGGCACCTTGAGCAACCAACTGGCAAGCATTGCTAATTTAATTGATGGACTGGCTCCTTATCAAGTGAGTCAAAAAACACTTGCAATAGATAAATTGTCTTGATTGAAATGATGCCTTTTATACATCTAATCATCCACTGTTTTCAAGGGCCCAGAAATAAAAAGCCAGCTCCAGAACCACGCCAAAGTGTTGAGGGGGATTCAGAGCAGAATTGAGAAAAACATCATCCCACAAATAGTGCGACTCCTACCTTTCAGTTCTTACATGCTCCATGTTGCTTCAGGACATAAGCTTGTGCTTATTTTGCTCTGCAGAACAAAGGGAAGTCTACTGCGAAGGCCCTAAAATTCAGTGTAAAGAAAGTCAAGGTGAGCGCACGGAACAGCAAATTCCGACTAAATGTGTGTACTGAATGCTTCTTCTTGTTGTTCCACTTCCAGGATGAAGCAAATGTTTTGGATAATGAACTGCAAACTGCCCCAACTGCTCTCACTACAAAAATGGTGGCTGTCATTAAGGAAGTGAGTGTTGGCATGCACAAGTCACATGATCCCCTTCATTGCCTCAGGTTTGGAATTCGTATGAGATTCCTCGAATTCCTGGAATGCTGGGATTCCGCACAACATGACTGATACCCAAAGGTTGAATTTCCTATAACACCAATCACTGAACCATAAGCTAATTGTACTAATGTTCAAAACCCAAAACCAGTGAAGTTGGCACGTTGTGTAATTCGTAAATAAAAACAGAATACAATGATTTGAAAATACTTTTCAACTTATGTTCAAATTGAATAGACTGCAAAGACAAGTTATTTAATGTTGGAACTGAGAAACTTAATTTAATGGCAGCAACACATTGCAAAAAAGTTGGATGCAGACGAGCCCATGCATTGTATTATACAATAATACTAAACAGAGCATGACAATGCTTTTGCTGCTTGAGGATTTACCCAGAATTCCATAAGTTGAGACATTCCACTCATTCCTCAGGATTGCCCTTCTTTCAAATTAGGAATATTTGCCATTTTTCTTGTTTTTTCTCAGGAGAGTATAAAGTTTTTGAACTGCCAGCTGAGTCCCTTCACAGAATTTGTAAAAAAGGCCAAAACATTGGTAATAACTTTTGAATGATTATTAAACTGGATGTTGTTGTTTTATGTGCTCGTTTGACTTTTTCCTCACTGTTCTGTCTTCAGTTGACCGAGGAGTTGGGCCGCTGTGGGCCCATTGCTGGGTTTGTGGACTCCACGGAGAGCATCCTGTGTGCGGACATCACAGAGTCTCTGGTGAGGAAAGAACATCATGGAGTAAATTGTGGCCTCGGGTCCTGCAACTTGGACTGGAGTATTTTGATGACTTTAGACCCGACTTGACAGTTTCATCAAAAACTTGGACATTTCTGACTTGGGACTTGACTCGGACTTTAGTCTGATGACTTGAAAAAACTTGGGAAAGTTTGGCCTTAGACAAGTTTCTAACCAAGTACTGCATAAGAATGGACTGAAAAATAAACGTACATACAATTAAGGTGTGTTAAACTAAACCAAATTGATAATTAATATGTTTTCTTAACTCAATTTAAGTGCAAATGAAAATACAGCTTCCCCACTTTAGACATAATTTTTGCGCTTAAGATATTTCTCTGTGACTTTTGCTCCAGACTTCTTCTGTCTGATATTCTCATTACTGCCACATGTAGGGGAAAAGTGTATACAACTGAGTACCATACGGACTACAGCTGAGGAGCAGATATTTTTTGAGCGCTCGCAGCTCAACAGTGGGTCCTGACCCTATGGTTTAAGGAACACTGCTCTAGCCCTTACAGGTGGAACTCTAAAAATGTAAATATCGTGCAAAAGTCCATTAATGTCAGCAGTTCAACTTTAAATGTGAAACTAATATGTGATACAAACACCTTACAGGCTAAGTGAGATACTTTAAGCCGGGGGTCAGCAACCCGCGGCTCTTTAGCGGCGCCCTTGTGGCTCCATGGAGCTTTTTCAAAAATGTATGGAAATGGGGAAAAAAATGGGGTGAAAAATATTTTTTTTGTTGTAATATGGTTTCTCTGTATGAGGACAAACATGACACAAACCTTCCTAATTGTTAGAAAGCCCACTGTTTGCGTTAATGCTTCACTGATGAGAGTATTTGGCGAGCGCCGTTTTGTCCTACTAATTTCAGCGCCCCTTGAACTCACCATTGTGTGGACTGTGCCTCAACAGTTTGTTAACTGTACAACTTTCTCCGACGCTGCCACAGAAAGACGTGTTTTATGCCACTCCTTCTTTGTCTCATTTTGTCCACCAAACGTTTTATGCTGTGCGTGAATTCACAAAGGTGAGCTTTGTTGATGTTATCATTTTTAGTTGACTGCTAATTGGGCATATTTGGTCACTGCATGACTGCAAGCTAATCAATGCTCAAATGCTATTTAGGCTAGCTGTATGTACATATTGCATCATTATGCCTCATTTGTAGGTATATTTGAGCTCATTTAATTTCCTTTATTTATGTGTATTTAGTTTATTTTTACATGTTTCATGACACATTATCTGAATGTAATATTGGCTGCATTTCTGATAGTTGAGGGACTTTAATATCCATATGTATACCCCATCAGACCCTCCGTGCGTGGCGCTCCAGACTATAATTGATAGCTGTGGTCTTACACAAATTATAAATGAACCCACCCATCGCAACAGTGATACCATAAATCTAGTGCTTGTCAGGGACGTCACCACCTCCAAAATTATGATACTCCCGTATACTGTATATATATACCGTAATGTCCGATCATTATTACCTGATAAAATTCGAAGTTCTGACTCATTGTCAACAAGCTAATAATAATAACTGCTTTAGCAGCCGCAACATTAATGCTGTCACAACTATGACATCGACGTCCCATTGGGGTTGTGAGTTTTTCCTTGCTCTTATGTGGGCTCTGTACCGCGGATGTCGTTGTGGCTAGTGCAGCCCTTTGAGACACTTGTGATTTAGGGCTATATAAATAAACATTGTTCGATTGATTGACTCTTGCTGGCCTACTGCCTTCGGTAATGGTGCCATTCCCAAATTATGTGGGCTCTATTGATAACCTCACTAACAACTTTAACGACGCCCTGCGCGACACCATTGATAGTATAGCACCACTAAAGCTAAAAAAGGCCCCTAAAAGGCACACCCCATGGTTTACTGAAGAAACTAGAGCTCTTAAACTTTCATATAGAAAGCTGGGACACAAATGGCGCGTGACTAAACTTGAGGTTTTCCATAAACGCATGCTTACCTTAGCTAAAGCTAAATTATCCTAAATATTTGTTCAGTACAGTAGCATCGCTAACCCAACAAGGGACTCCTCCCAGTAGCTCCACCCACTCGGCAGATGACTTTATGAATTTCTTTAATAAGAAAATTGAAAGGAGATTAAAGACAACGCATCCCAGCTACAACTGGGTTTTATTAACACAGATACAAATGTATATACTACGGATATTGCCCTCCAAAACAGTCTCTCTCTTTTTGATGAAATAACATTAGAGGAACTCCTACGGCGTGTAAATGGGATAAAACAAACATGTTTACTTGACCCACTTCCTGGGAAACTTATCAAAAAAATGTTAGTAATATTAGGACCATCAGTGCTAAATATAAAAAACGTATCATTTTCCTCTGGCACTGCTCCCCCTAGCATTCATAAAAGCCGTTATTCATCCTCTCCTCAAAAGACCTAACCTCGATCCTGACCTCATGGAAAACTACCGGCCGGTGTCCCACCTTGGGTTTATTTCGAAAATCCTCGAAACAATTGTTGCACAGCAGCTAAATGAACACTTAGCGTCTAACAATCTCTGTGAACCTTTTCAATCCGGTTTCAGGGCAAATCGCTTTACGGAGACAGCCCTCGCAAAAATGACTAATCTATTGCTAACGATGGATTCTGATGCGTCATCTATGTTGCTGCTTCTTGATGTTAGCGCTGCTTTCGATACCGTCGATCATAATATTTTATTAGAGCATATCAAAACACGTATTGGTATGTCAGACTTAGCCTTGTCTTGGTTTAACTCCTATCTTACTGACAGGATGCAGTGCGTCTCCCATAACAATGTGACCTTGGACTATGTTAAGGTAACGTGTGGAGTTCCCCAGGGTTCGGTTCTTGGCCCTGCACTCTTCAGCATCTACATGCAGCCGCTAGGTGACATCTTACGCAAACACGGTGTTAGCTTTCACTGTTATGCTGATGACACCCAACTCTACATGCCCCTAAAGCTGACCAACACGTCGGATTGTAGTCAGCTGGAGGCGTGTCTTAATGAAATTAAACAATGGATGTCCGCTAACTTTTTGCAACTCAACGCTAAGAAAACGGAAATGCTGATTATCGGTCATTCATTCCATTTTGTCCACTTGCGACGCTGAGATCATTATTCATGCGTTCGTTACGTCTCGTCTCGATTAGTGTAACGTATTATTTTCGGGTCTCCCTATGTCTAGCATTAAAAGATTACAGTTGGTACAAAATGCGGCTGCTAGACTTTTGACAAGAACAAGAAAGTTTGCTTCCTGTGCACTTAAGATGTGACTTTAAGGTTTTACTACTTACGTATGAAATACTACACGGTCTAGCTCCATCCTATCTTGCTGATTGTATTGTACCATATGTCTCGGCAAGAAATCTGCGTTCAAAGAACTCCGGCTTATTAGTGATTCCCAGAGCCCAAAAAAAGTCTGCGGGCTATAGAGCGTTTTCTATTGGGGCTCCAGTACTCTGGAGATGCTACCTCAGTAGAAGCATTTAAGTCCCATCTTAAAACTCATTTGTATACTCTAGCCTTTAAATAGACCCCCCTTTTAGAGCAGTTGATCTGCCATTTCTTTTCTGCTCTGCCCCCCTCTCTTTCGTGGAGAGGGGCGGCATAGATTTGGTGACCACAGATGATGCGCTAGCTGTCCAAAGTCGGGACCCAGGGTGGATCACTCATCTGTGCATCAGTTGGGGACGTGTCTGCGCTGTTGACCTGTCTCCACTCAAGATGATCTCCTGCTGGCCCCACTATGGACTGGACTCTCACAAAATTATGCTAGATCCACTCGACGTCCATTGCACCGGTCCCCTCCAAGGTTTCTCATTGTCATCCCATTGGGTTGAGTTTTTTCTTGCCCTGATGTGGGATCTGAGCCGAGGATGTCGTTGTGGCTTGTGCAGCCCTTTTAGACACTCGTGATTTAGGGCTGTATAAGTAAACTTTGATTGATTGATGATTGATTGATTGTGCGCCATGTTGTTCCAGACCACTGCAAACGTTACCCAGCTTGCAAACATTGTAATGAATCCAATAGAAGAAGACAGCTTGCCGTTTCCTTTAACTTGGACACACACATCTATACCTTTGGCCACTCTAAGACAGTCATTTCCAGGAGTTATCGCACCCTCTGAGAAGTTTTACTAATGTTTTCCAATGTCGTAAAAATGTGTAGAATAAATATTACATTTCAATATTTCTGTCAACGAAGATGAGTCAGCCTGCGACATATGGTAATTTTAATAGTAGGCTAATATAGCTAATTAGCCACTTACATCATGTGTTGCCATCATTATAGCACTTATATAAGTCTTAATTTTTTGCGGCTCCAGGCCGTTTACTTTTTTGTATTTGTGGTCCAATATGGCTCTTTCAACATTTTGGATTGCCGACCCCTGCTTTAAGCCTTTATCATAATTTTGATGATCATGGCTTACAGTTCTAGAAAACCCCACCTTTTCTGAGACCTGAGGTTAAATTTTTTTTTTAATCAAAATGAAGTCAGGATTATTGGCTACTGACATTTTGCAGTTCACATCTTTTCGAAACTGGTTTTGAAACATGATATTGCATGAAACTGATCAAGCATGTTCCCCGAGGGCACTATTTCAAAATAACTCTTTCAAAGCATGAACAAGGACAATGAGAATCATAGAAAGGATTTCATTGTAATTAAGATTGTGAAACAATGCATAACACAATAGATGTACAGTATATGTCGTGCAGGTATAGTAAAGCGCTATATAAATACACACCATTAACAGATGGCAGATATTGTAGTGGATAAAAATATATACTTAACAGTGAATATGACTTCAAAGCACTCGTAAATATCAAGCCATGGCTTGACTTGGACTTGCAAAACACTGACTTACTCCCACCGCTAAATTACTCACATTATTTTTTCATTTTGCATCGCTTTTTGTCTTTCAGAATGCCTTCTGGTTCAGTCTGGGATGGTGTGTAGCCTTCTCTATCCTCTGCGTCTTTTTGGCCAGGAAACTATCAACGTACTATAAGAGAAGCAACTATTCTACTGATGACATGAAGTAAGGACTTCACACTCTTTGATTGTGTTCCAAATATGACAGGGTCAGGGTTTGGAATCTTTGAATTAACGAGGGATGTCTTAGACTAAAAATTCATTAGATTTTTCCCATAGTCAAATCGACAGCATTTTTTTTCTATTAGAGAATTAAACAGATGGTGATGTGTAGTAATGTACTAGGTGTGCTCTAGCATTGACAGTGCACCCGGAAATAATTCCAAGCACTTCACTTTTTCATCAGTTTGTTACAACCTTATACCAAAATGGAATACATTTTTTTGTCCTCAAAATTCTACATACAATACACTATAATGACAATGTGTAAAGTATTTAAAAAAAAAAAAAAATGTACATAAATATTCACAGCCTTTGCTCAACTTTGTTGATGCACCCTTGGCAGCAATTACAGCCTTAAGTATTTTTGAATACAATGCCACAAGCTTGGCACACCTATCTTTGGGCAGTTGTTGCCCATTCCTCTTTGCAGCACCTCTTAAGCTCCATCAGGTTGGATGGAAAGCGTTGGATTGCATCCAGGATGTCTGCACATCGCTGCATTCTTCTTAGTCCAGTCAGGGAGGTGACCAAGAACTGATGGTCACTCTGTCAAAGCTACAACGTTCCTCTGTGGAGAGAGGATAACCTTCCAGAAGGACAACCATCTCTGCAGCAAACCACCAATCAGACCTGTTTGGTAGCGTGGCCATTTGGAAGCCATTTCTTCGTAAAAAGTAAAGACGTCTGCACAATTTCACCTAGGATAGGCTCCTGCACCTCCGCGACCCCGAGAGGGACTAGCGATAGAACATGGATGGATGGAAGTTTGCCAAAATGTACCTGAAAGACTCTCAGAGCATAAGAAACAATATTCTCTGGTCTGATGAGACAAAGATTGAACTTTTTGGCGTGAATACCAGGCAACATGTTTGGAGGAAACCAGGCACTGCTCATCATCAGGCCAATAGCATCCCTACAGTGAAGCATGGTGGTGGCAGCATCATGCTGTGGGGATGGTTTTCAGCGGCAGGAACTGAGAGACTAGTCAGGATAGAGGGAAAGATGAATCCAGCATTGTACAAAGACATCATGGATGAAAACCAACACTTTCCATCCAACCTGATGGAGCTTGAGAGGTGGCTGCAAAGAGGAATGGGCAAAACTGCCCAAAGATAGGTGTGCCAAGCTTGTGGCATTGTATTCAAAAACACTTAAGGCTGTAATTGCTGGCAAATGTGCATCAACAAAGTATTGAGCAAAGGCTGTGAATACTTCTGTATAAGAGATTTTTTTTTTTGTATTTTATTATTAATAAATGAGCAAAATTTTCAAATAAATACTTTTCACACGATTACTGGCATGTTCCCAGGATGCAGAGGACCGAGGAGGCAGCGTGCAGTTTCAAGTACCGTATTTTTCGGACTATAAGTCGCAGTTTTTTTCATAGTTTGGCCGGGGGTGCGACTTATACTCAGGAGCGACTTATGTGTGAAATTATTAACACATTACCGTAAAATATCAAATAATATTATTTAGCTCATTCACGTAAGAGACTAGACGTATAACATTTCATGTGATTTAGCGATTAGGAGTGACAGATTGTTTGGTAAATGTATAGCATGTTCTATATGTTATAGTTATTTGAATGACTCTTACCATAATATGTCACGTTAACATACCAGGCACCTTCTCAGTTGGTTATTTATGCGTCATATAACGTACACTTATTCAGCCTGTTGTTCACTATTCTTTATTTATTTTAAATTGCCTTTCAAATGTCTATTCTTGGTGTTGGGTTTTATCAAATACATTTCCCCAAAAAATGCGACTTATATATGTTTTTTTTCTTCTTTATTATGCATTTTCGGCCGGTGCGACTTATACTCCGAAAAATACAGTACTTAATTTGGGGATTTACAATAACAAAAAGCAAGAGCTGGGAAATGCTCTGGAACTCAAACAGACTCCACTTAAAAAGAGCTACTTGCTAGTGATGGGTCCGGCAACACCGATGCATCGGCGCATGCGTCGAGCTCATAGAGCGATACCCTGTGTCGGTGCGCGTATCGCTTTTAGAAAGTCACGTGACCGAACACGAGCTGTTTTGGTCACGTGACCGCTCATGAGCTGTTTTGGTCACGTGACCGCTCATGAACTGTATCGCACTGACGCCTGCGCGTCAAACTGTGTTTATTAGGAAGCGGCGCAATGCGTGTTGTTGACGAACACCGTTAGGGCCGCTTGTTGTCACTGTCACTCAAAGTTGCATTTCAAAATTACACAGAATAAATGTGTTTATTTTGTTTAGAATTCAGATGGGTTTGATTTGGTGCGCGGCATATATTGGCTGTGCGGCGCACGGTGTGCGCGGAGGACTCTTGAGCACTGCGCAATTGCGCAGGCGCGCACCTTAGAGGGAATGTTGCTCACAGGGCACAGAGGAGGCGTCAGTGCGATACAGTTCGCGTATCGGTCACGTGACCAAAGCAGCTCATGATCGGTCACGTGACTTTCTAAAAGCGGTACGCGCACCGACACAGGGTTTCGCTCTATGAGCTCGACGCATGCGCCGATGCATCTGTGTTGCAGGACCCATCACTACTGTTACTAGAGAAGGTACAGGAATGACGGCGTGGCGGAGTTGGTAGCGTGGCCGTGCCAGCAATCGGTTACTGGGGTTCAATCCCCACCTTATACCATCCTAGTCATGATACATGTTCACATTATTTGACTGTATCTAAAAAAGATAAAAATATCTTTTTATTTAAATGAAGATATTAAATAATCCTAAATGAAATACAATGACTTGGTTTATATTATTGTATATACTAGGTCATAAAATCAGTGTCAGTTGAGTCGGTCCATAGGTTGCCTGTAGGGATTTTTAATGTCCAGCAGATGTCAGTATTTAGTGACACAGTATCGACACAGTATCAATACAGTTTTGCAATGTGTCGAAACGCTTCATGAGGCCTCATCAACCCATCACTACTACTTGCTAACAGAAAGCAGGTGCGTGGATCAGTGCTCAGAGAAAGGTGTGAAGCAGTTACGGGGAAAAACACCAACAAAACAGGAAGTGCCACCAAAATAAGAGCGAGGGACGGTAGCTAAAACATGAAACACAGGAGAACACTAAAGGAACGAAATAAGGCAGGGTCTGGTGTAACCAGCTGTGACAAAAAAATGAATGCATTCCATTTTGGAATGAGGCTGTAACATGACAAAATGTGGAGAAAGTAAAGCACTATAAATACTTTCCAATGCACTGTTTATAGTGAATCAATCTCCTAGAGTTAATTATATACATTTATAAAACGGAATATGGTCTTTCATCTAAGTCAGGGGTCCCCAAAATGTAACTGCCTTTTTCTTAAGTTGAACAAAAACAAGTCATATGTCCACTGATGTTTAAAAACTCTACACTCTGAGTCTATTTTACGTTTCCCGAACGATTTCGCCATTTTTCCCCCTCGTGCACTAATTGACTGAAAGAGCGCGCACTTGCCGCACTCTCGCCCGACTTTGCGGTGCGAGCGTGATGCCGTCACGTTATCGATGGGAAAATAGATTTTTAGACAATATGATCTGCTTGAGCGGCTAGGAGACCCAGTAACAAGTGGTAGAAAATGGATTGATGGATGGGTGAAAAAGGATCAATTAAAAAAGAATAAGAATAAAATAAAAAATGTTGTTTTAAAAAATGTATTTATCTTTTACCTAAGTAACAAGTGGTAGAAAATGGATTGATGGATGGGTGAAAAAGGGCCGATTAAAAAATAATAAGAATTCAAAAAAAAAAAGTTTTTAAATTGTTATTTTTTACCCAAGTAACAAGCGGTAGATTAATGGATTGATGGATGGGCAAAAAAGGACAGATTAAAAAAATAAATAATTAAATAAATAACTTTAAAAAAAATTTTTTTTACCCAGTAACAAGCGGTAGAAAATGGATTGATGGATGGGCAAAAAAGGACAGATTAAAAAAATAAATAATTAAATAAATAACATTAAAAAAAAGGTTTTACACAAGTAACAAGCGGTAGAAAATGGATTGATGGATGTGCGAAAAAGGACAAATTAACAAAAATAATAATTGCAAAGAATAAATAAACATTTTTTTTTTTTTACTCGGGACTACTCACAGGCCGGATCTTGGACGCTGGCGGGCTGTATCTGGCCCGGGGACCATAGTTTGGGGACCCCTGATCTAAGTGAACGAAAAAAAGATCTCATCCCAATGACGCTGCAAACTTGTATTCTTGGGGATCTCTATCAATTTAGTAACGTGTCATCAAAGAGTAAAAATGCATTTCTTTCAATATACATAATAACAAAAAGGGTAATATTAAAAAAATGGATAGATGTTGATAGTCCAACTCATACTGACTGGTACACACAAGCTATGGAGATGATATCAGTAGAAAAAACTGCATTTAGTTTATATAATAATGAGTCATATATTGGAATATGGGATCCATTATTTAAATTAGTTTTAACTATTAAATAAACCAAAATATGACTTATTATGTCTTTGTGGAAAATATTGGACACAATGTGTTGTCAAGTTTATGAGATGCGGTGCAAGTGTAAGCCACTGTGACACTATTGTTCATTTTTTAATCTATTTTTTATTAATGTTTGTAATGATAATATCAATGAGGAATTTTTAATCACTGCTATGTTGAAATTGTAACTAATATTGATACTGTTGTTGATAATATTCATTTTTGTCTCACTACTTTTAGATTGTTCCGTGTCATGTTTGTGTGTCCTCAATTGCTCCCAATTGCTCTGTTTATTGCTATTCTGGGTGTTGCTGGGTCGGGTTTGGTTTTGTAATCGGATTGCATTGTTGTGTATTGTTTTGTTGGATTGGTGAATAAATTCATTTTAAAAAAAATATCTAATTTGCGACTTTTCCCACCTCGATGGCACGGCAAGCTTTGTGTCTGACAGCAGCACGGTCCCGACGAGCCTTGATCACGTCCCCCATGTAGAAACATCCGAACACTTCCAGTAAAATATTACTGTGTGTGGATGACGGTTGTAATGATAAACATTATTAAACCCCTGACGGTTAGTGTTACCGTTTTACATTAAGATGACGAAAAAAACGTGATTGATAACTGCTCTTGAGTAACTCACGGACTGACTCACCAGCTCGACAGCTTAAATGCTAACATGAAAACAAGAGACATTAACGTCTTTCCCCATTGATAAACAACATAACCCAATCTGAACTTTTGTATAACACATTACTGTCTGAACAACTGCTCTCTTAGAACTGAGTGATCATTCTATATTCAGAGGAATACGAGACGGAGGTGTTATTGTAGGGCGTTCAAGGACCGCAGAACAGAGTAGGACGTCACAATGCCCGACAGAAAAAGTAAATAATAATGATAGATTTTACTTGTTATGCACTAATCATTTAAATGAATTTTGTGTGTTACAGTACAAACCGATATTTGAAACAAAAGTTTAGCCATTAAAACAGATAACATACTAAGACTAAAACACTATACGTGAAGCATAAGAAACAAAACAGGCTAAAAAGTGGCTTTTTTAACTATTTATTTTAGTTACTAAAAAGTAATAAACCTGGTCAAAAGATTTCAGTGTGTATAAATACTTTTTTTTTTTTTAGCACATTCAACATTGCGTTTAATAATAAAGGTGATATAAAATGTTTCTATTGTTCCATCCTTAAGGCAGACAAATAGACTCTATAGAGTAAGAGATGGGGAAGTCAATTACAGCCGGTTGTTTTAAGTTTTTTTTTTTGGTCCTGTGTAGCCACTCAGACAAATCATATTGTTGATGCAGATGCCCATATTTGCTGTACAGATTTACTTTACAAAAGAGAAGTGTGGGATACTTCTCTTGTTGCCTTATTTGTATATGACTTTATTAAATGGATGATTGGGGAACAGCACTTTTTTGGAATTTTGCCAATCGTTCACAATCATTATGAAAGACATGAGATGTCGGATGGATTTAAAAAAAAAAAAGCATTCTAACTTGTAAATAAAAGTCTGCTTACCGCGGAGCCAATGAGAGCTCCTCTATTTCACCCATAAAATCCAATAAATAACCATTCAAAAAGCGCCAACAATACTCCTTTTACATTTCGTGATTTGAATAATAACCAAGTATTAGTGATATTGTTATTATAAGCGCTAACGCGGACAAACTATTTATAGCAGCGCTGTGATCACTACCGTGTGTCCCTATGTTGACATCATCCAGTGGTCTGCTGCTTCCTTCCTGTAAGTTTATTATAGATCATAAATCATGCCTCTCACCTGGACATGAGACATCTGAGTAGATATTCCAACAAGTTGAGACACTTTGACAGCCATTTAGGACCCGAAACTGACGAGGACTACACAAAAAGATGCGTTTCCCCCGACCCGTCTCATTGTGAGAATTACGAGACATTCTTCACCTAAATGGGAATATATGAACATTCTAGTAATTCTGCATCCTTATGACAGCAGACATTGTACAGTAAGTGAGATTTTATTACGTTTGTTGGCTCTCATGAAGTCTGCAATGAGTAATAATCAGTGATGATGATGCGCTATGTATGCCTAAAAAGATCAAAATATGTATATATTAAGTGTTATTATAAATGTGTGTGTTACTACATTACATATATACTTACATCATGTATATAAAACCTTAATGGAGGTGTTTGGATTTTTTTAAAGGGCTTTATAGGCAGAATTGAACGGCTTCTATAGGCTCCATTGTAACCAAACTTTTGATCACATTTATTTAATATTTAGAATGCATTAAAAAAAATAACATCCATCGTCATGTCTTTCATAATGATTTTGAGCGATAGGCAAAGTTCCGAAAAAAAGTACAGTTCCCCTTTAATGTTTGGCGCAGCCGGACTGTAACAGGAGGGGATAAAAAGAAGAAAAAAAAGAAGACCCAGGGGGAATTTGCGGGAACTAGAGCGAGAGATAAGACAGAGAAACAACAACAGAACAACATCAGCAAATATGTTAAAAATATGTAAAAATATCATACGAAAAGTGATAGGAAAGAAGCAGTTAGTGAAGTAAATAATATTAACACAGAAATGACAATGAACATTATTACACTACAGATGGAGCAATACAAATACCAATAGAAATAGCACTATTGGTAATGAATTATCATTTATCATCTATTATCAACAATACATTTGTCTCAAATGCAACAATACATATATGTAATGATAACTTGAATTACAAAAGAAAAGCAGATAAATGAATGGGAAGAAAGTGAAGCGAACTGTATTAACCTTGTAGATTGTTATAGTATATATAGGTTAAGCTTTATCAGTGTGCCGTATTTTACCCAATTTCCCCTAGGGGGAATGTTAATATATGTTTGATGAAATGTGATTATATGCATGACTGTATGTATGTATGCATATGTGCTTGTGTATGTACAGTATATGTATGTTTGTACAGTGAATGTGTGTGTGGATGTATGTACTGTGTGTGTGTATGTGTGTACTGTATTTGTGTGTGTGTGTATGTCGGAGCATATACGTATATGTGTGCGCGTACGTATGTATAATTGAATGTACATATGTATGAATAATTGTGTGTATCTACAATATATTTGTCTCCCAGTATGTACGGGAGCAAAAGTACGGCCCCAGCCCAGTCAGGTTGGCCAGAAACAGGACCCCCAGAACCGGGCCCACAGATTCGCCCGGCAGGCCAGCGGCAGGCCGTAGACAGACAGACCCTGCAGAGGACGAGGCTTGGGACAAGCCGGCGACAGTCAGCCCCGAAGCTAGCAAAAAGACGCCCCGCCCTGCCCCGAGGGGCCCAGATATTCCCTGCAGCCGTACGGGAAGACCGCCCCGCCCCGCCCCATAAGCCCAACAAAGTCACTACCCCAAGAGCTAGCCGCCATGTGACACAGCAAATTACCACACAACGCACCGAGGTGCCACGATAG
Organism: Entelurus aequoreus; assembly: GCF_033978785.1. Taxonomy (NCBI): domain Eukaryota; kingdom Metazoa; phylum Chordata; class Actinopteri; order Syngnathiformes; family Syngnathidae; genus Entelurus; species Entelurus aequoreus. The sequence goes on from NC_084739.1 coordinate 14,250,248, forward strand.
ACGCAGGGAGGAGACCCAGCAGGCCCCAACCAAGATGGGCATCCAGAAGGGGCGCGGACGGCGGGATCCAGGGTCCCCAGACACGCAGCCCAGCTGCAGTAGCCCGAGACGGCAACCCCCGTGAGGCAGCAGGCCCCTAGAGCGCCCCGGAAAAATAAATAAATAAAATATATACTGTATATATATGTATACATACATATACAGTCGTGGTCAAAAGTTGACATACACTTGTAAAGAACATAATGTCATGGCTGTCTTGAGTTTCCAATCATTTCTACAACTCTTATTTTTTTGTGATAGAGTGATTGGAGCTCATACATGTTTTTCACAAAAAAACATTCATGAAGTTTGGTTCTTTTATGAATTTATTATGGGTCTACTGAAAATGTGAGCAAATGTGCTGTGTCAAAAGTATACATACAGCAATGTTAATATTTGCTTACATGTCCCTTGGCAAGTTTCACTGCAATAAGGCGCTTTTGGTAGCCATCCACAAGCTTCTGCTTGAATTTTTGACCACTCTTGACAAAATTGGTGCAGTTCAGCTAAATTTGTTGGTTTTCTGACACTTTGTTTCTTCAGCATTGTCCACACGTCACAAAGTCAGGACTTTGGGAGGGCCATTCTAAAACCTTAATTCTAGCCTGATTTAGCATCACATGGACAAAGATAACATTCTGGAGGAAAGTTCTGTGGTCAGATGAAACAAAAATTGGGCTGTTTGGCCACAATAACCAGCAATATGTTTGGAGGAGAAAAGGTGAGGCCTTTAATCCCAGGAACACCATTCCTACCGTCAAGCATGGTGGTGGTAGTATTATGCTCTGGGTCTGTTTTGCTACCAATGGAACTGGTGCTTTACAGAGAGTAAATGGGACAATGAAAAAGGAGGATTACCTTCAAATTCTTCAGGACAACCTAAAATCATCAGCCCGGAGGTTGGGTCTTGGGTGCAGTTGGGTGTTCCAACAGGACAATGACCCCAAACACACCTCAAACGTGGTAAAATAATGGCTAAATCAGGCTAGAATGAAGGTTTTAGAATGGCCTTCCCAAAGTCCTGACTTAAACGTGTGGACAATGCTGAAGAAACAAGTCCATGTCGGAAAACCAACACATTTAGCTGAACTGCACCAATTTTGTCAAGAGGAGTGGTCAAAAATTCAACCAGAAGCTTGTGGATGGCTACCAAAAGCGCCTTATTGCAGTGAAACTTGCCAAGGGACATGTAAGCAAATATTAACATTGCTGTATGTATACTTTTGACCCAGCACATTTGGTCACATTTTCAGAAGACCCATAATAAATTCATAAAAGAACCAAACTTCATGAATGTTTTTTGTGACCAACAAGTATGTGCTCCAATCACTCTATCACAAAAAAATATGAGTTGTAGAAATGATTGGAAACTCAAGACAGCCATGACATTATGTACTTCACAGATGTATGTACATTTTTGACCATGACTGTATATACGTGCACATATATACACACACAAACACATATACATATGTGTATATATACATATATATATATATATATATATATATATATATATATATATATAGTAACGTCTGAAAACACTGAGACAAGATGAGACGGCAATGATGTTGAAGAGAAAGACCCTTCATCCCTGTCCTAAAACACTGCGACAAATAGAGATCCTTCATCCCCGATTCAAAACACTTGACACGTGATGCTGAGGATGAGGTAAGAGACCCTTCACTCTCATCCTAAAACATTTAGACAAGAAGATGATGTCGATGATGAGGTAAAGAACCCTACAGGGACATCCACAGAGCAGGTAGCACCATTTCAGAGATTGTATTTACCGTCAGCACTTAACAACGCATAGTCCCAATACTGTGGCTAAAAAAAATAATTCCAGTAAATGAATACCTGATTGATTGATTGAAACTTTTATTAGTAGATTGCACAGTACAGTACATATTCCGTACAATTGACCACTAAATAGTAACACCCTATTAAGTTTGTCAACTTTTTTAAGTCGGGGTCCACGTTAATCAATTCATGGAATTGGATTATGTTGTGTCTAGTGAGTGTTTTCTTGCTGTTGCTTTATTGTGAATAATATTGTTTGATTAATGAGAGCAACATTAAATCTCATTTCATGTCACTGACAAATCAAAGCACAATCAATTAAAAGGATGCAATTATTCTTTTCGGTGCGACTTGCAGAAACGATGAATGTATTTTTTAAATATTTCACTGATTGTCATTATACTGATGTGTATTGTTTGTGTGATGTTCTACTTTATACATTCTGTCATCAAAATGTTTTCGAATGCTCTGAGCTGATCTTTGACCTGATATTAAGTCCTGGTAATATTAGTGAATTGATTATACTTGTATAGCACTTTACCTTTAAGGTAATAATATATATATATTTTTTTTACCTTTAGGACTATTTGCTCTTTGATTATGTACAAAAAAAAGAAAATAATAAATAGCATACTGTCTGATGTCTACCGTTTAATTCATCATGTGATCAATTGCTTAAATCCTGCATTTTTACTTTTCGTCACTGAATATTGGATATATGTATATTATATACAGAGTTCTTTAAAAAGTCTTAAATGCAACAATTTGAATTTAAGTCCTGAAAATGTCTAAAATTCTCATGTTTTAAATAAAAATGTGAAAAGTCTTACAAATCTTTGGTACTTTTATTCAAAACGGGCATGAACTTTAGTCTTGCTTTTAAATGTTTCGATTTTTAAGGACGCTATAAAGAAACTAAAAAACAGAAATAGTAGGCTACCTTAAATTTGACTTGTTGAAACCTGTGGAAACCCTGTATATAAGAATGTCCAAACATAGTTCAAAAAGAGATATTAAAACATTTATTAATACAAGAATAAGGGGTGTATATACGTTATTATTATTAAGGTTAGTATTGGTGTGGTCACTTAGCATTTGTATATATTATTAAATCTACTTTTTATTATTATTACTTTGTTTACATGTCCAAAAATAAACTACCACTACTACATTTAAATTAGGACGTAATTTGGGGCAGTTTTTGTCTCATGCACTTGTTTTTGGTCAACAATAATGTAACTCTATTGAATGGAGACAAGTCAAACACCTGTGTCAGGCGGAAAAGAGCGAGTGGCGATTTTTTGTGACAGAAATTATATAAAAATAGTTGCTTAATTGTCGTTAAACTGGTGGAGTAATATATATGTTTGAAAAGTTTTTGTAACATTATGGGTGTAAAATACATTATATCAGCGAAGGAAGAGATCAGGTGACAGTTGCTCGTCCTTTTTTTTTTTTTTTTTTACTCTAGGCACTACCCCTGACATGTGAGAACCCCCCCCCCCCGATGGCACTTCAGATATAATTGTTAGCAAGTTTTGGACAAACAAATGGCATGCATTTCAGTAAAAACTTTAAAAAAAAAAAAATCCTGTATGACATTTGGACAAAAAAATCTCATCTGTGTAAAAATATTGAGGTCTTTTAGAAAAAATATGTAAGTTTATTGTGATTAATCACAATTCAAAAGTGTGAATAATCTGATTGAAAAAGTTAAGGTTTCACAGCAAACATACAATATTGTCATTTATCTTCATTGACATGTCATCTTTTTAATCTACAGTACTGTTACACATTCTCTATTATTCCTCCCTATTAGAAAATGGTAACCTTTACATGTATATATTATACAATATCAGTGTTTTATTGATGTATTTACTTTTTTACATTTTTAACAAGGGCTGTCAATATTTTATCAAAAAATTGGACTAATTGCAGGGTATTTATTAATAGTTTATGGTTTGGGTTAGGGTCAGGATTGATCAAGTATATTTCTAATCCATTTTAATTTTTCAGGAACAAGAAGGGAATATATATATATATATACACATTCCCTTCTTGTTCCTGAAAAATTAAAATGGATTAGAAATATATATATATATATATATATATATATATATATATATATATATATATATATATATATATATATATATATATATATATATATATATATACAGTACAGGCCAACAGTTTGGACACACCTTCTCATTTAATGTTATATCTGTATTTTCATGACTATTTACATTGTAGATTGTCATTTTAAGCCATCAAAACTATGAATGAACACATGTGGAGTTATGTACTTAACAAAAAAAGGTAGCTGAAAATGTGTTTTATATTTTAGTTTCTTCAAAATAGCCACCCTTTGCTCTGATTACTGTTTTGCACACTCTCGGAATTCTCTCGATGAGCTTCAAAAGGTGTCACCTGAAAGGGTTTCCACTTCACAGGTGTCATAGTTTTGATGCCTTCTGTGACAATCTACAATGTAAATAGTCATGAAAATAAAAAAGCGAAAAATTAAAATGAGGTGTGTCCAAACTTTTGGCCTGTACTGTACATACATACACACACACACACATATATACATGTGTGTGTGTATATATATATATATGTATATATATATATATATATATATACATACACGCACATGCGCACACACACATATATATATATATATATATATATATATATATATATATATATATATATATATATATATATATATATGTATGTATATATATGTGCATGTGTGTGTATATAAATACGTATATGAAAAGAGAAATGAGCCTTTGTCGAATAGTGCAAGTGTAAACACAGGAAGTTCCTCAATCTAACTTTATGAACATGTCCTAAACAAATAAAAGCGTGATCATAAACAAACTTGTTTTACACCCAAAAATGCAGATCAATTTCCAAATAAAATTACTATAAGAAGGAATGTGATTAGAAGAATGCAATGTATAATTGTACAAAGATAAATGTATTATGAATTGTTAACATTTCCTCCTTGAAAGATGTTTATATTCATTTAAATTCCATCAGCCATTTAATGGGTTATTAGGCAGATGGCGTGTGTGACTCATGTAGAACTGGATTAGGAAACACAGCAGGCTGCTTATTAAATTGCTAGATTCAACGTGTGGAATGATAGAAGTGAAAGAAACACCTTAAAAAGCGTGCCTGTCATACTCTTAATATTGCACGGCCACGTCCACTCATGGGCCACAACGTTAGATACACCTACATAAGACAATTTCAATTCAACAATAAAAACATTAAATTATGATACAATGGTGCCTCAATTTAAGTGCTTCCAAAAACAAGCAATTGTAGCGCATCACTGCCAGCCTGTGCAATACTGAAATAAATGTTAATAAAATGATATTTAAACATTTATCCATGCAAATATGGAAAAGCTGCTGCTGATGTGTTTGACAAAGAAGCAGCTTGAAGAAGATACTGTAGAAGTCCACCCTCCAAGTTTAAATGCTGTGCATTATTATTACATTACTTCATTAGTAGTACTTTCTATTGTATCGCTTTTCCTACAATAGGTAAAAGTTAGTTGCTCTTGTTAAAAGGCATATTACATGTATTGTACTTGTTTTTTAAATTGTTTATCATTATGCAATTTTAATATTGTGTATTTTCAATTCGGTGTAATGTTATTGTGGATGTTAGATGCACCATGAAAAGGACTACAGATGGAAATTAGTGTGGTGCAGCCATCTTCTTAATGTAACTGCACACAGATAGATACAGTACTTTACTGATTCCTTCAGGAAAATTAAAAATTGTCCTTCAAATACACGTTAAAATCCTGCTGTTTTGGTGGGGCCGAGCAACATTGACTTCAATCCATTTCCGTTGATTTGAGATACAAGTGTTTCGAGTTAAGAACTGTGTCACAGAACCAATTGAGCTCTGAAGTTGAGGTATTACTTTACTTAAATAATACTGAGACACATTTATTATTCATAATATATACTTCAACAACACTGCATGTTTATTCTTGTGGTTTACAATCGTTTTTAATCATATTTATTTTTATATTGGTTTGATATTTAAGGACAATATAACATACATCCATAAACGTGGATGCATATGCAAAAGTGCAATATATTTATCTGTTCTCTATTTATTTATATCTGCACCTTGTTGCTCTTTTATCCAGCACTACCATGAGCTAATGCAACGACATTTCATTCTTATCTGTACTGTAAAGTTCAAATTTGAATGGCAATAAAAGGAAGTCTAAGTCTAAGCCTAATATTATTATTTTTTGTTTTTATTCAGACATTGGTGGAGCTAAGGATAATATTTGAATATTGTTTTTAACATTGTTGTGCAGCACTTTGGAAACATTTTTTGTTGTTTTAATGTGCTATACAAATAAAGTGGATCGGATTGGATTACATTCTAATATTTTTAGAGAGGCGACAGTTGGTAAGGTGCAGTAAGCGCCATAAACCAATGCAAACGGAAGCAAAACAACCATTATTGTGCAGGTGTACCTAATGCTGTGTGTAATTTGCACAGAGGTGCCAAAGCGTTGGCAGTATGGCGCCCCTTTGGATGCTGCGATCCTCACATCCTCCTGTGGAACTTTCCCCTTGACCGTGACACATGACTCACTGTACGGCAACAATAACAAACCCATTGAAGCTTCATCACACTTTTAATGGCACTGACATCCACTCATAAATACTGCTGTCTTCATGGCAAACGTTACAGTGTGGAACATTTGGGATTCGTATTCACGCTCAACATTCAAATCTCATGAAAAGTGTCTTTCTTTGCGCGTTAAGGCACAATTTCATCTGCTTGGTGCCAGAAAGGTGACAATGAGGTCAGTTAGATGGAGGCCACAAAAAGAGCAATCCCATTGTCAGGCTGCAATAAACATGAAAACAAGTCCCATAGTTGAGGGAACAAGACTGAGGTGATAACAAAAGTGAAAGTATAGTTGAATAGACAGCGAGGCGAGGACGTGACAGTAGGAAACGTGTATTAACACTAACTCTTGACGATTAGTCAAATTTAAATTATTTGACCGGTAATACTGCTTATTTCCCCGAGAAGCAAAGCCAGCCTTTGGCTTTTCGAGCTAGCGGCGCTAACCTCTAGCTAGCAGCTAGCGCCTAGAGTGCCGCTAACCCTTAGCTATCAGTCAGCGCCGATGCTAACATGAATACAAGTTGTCACATAAACCAAAACACGCCGTTTTAGCATTAAAAAAACTGCAATTTTTGGGGGGGGGGGGGGGGGGAATTTTGCCTATTGTTTACAATCCTTATGAGAGACAGGAACACATGTTTTTTTTGCCTTCTAATTTGTCATAATCGGCTTGCTACTCAGAGCAATCCATTCTGGTAATGACCAGAATAAGGTAAATATTGTACATATTACATAGTGTTATTGTTACTACATTATATACCGTATTTTTCGGACTATAAGTCGCAGTTTTTTTCATAGTTTGGCCGGGGGTTTGGTAAAAGTATAGCATGTTCTATATGTTATAGTTATTTGAATGACTCTTACCATAATATGTTACGTTAACATACCAGGCACGTTCTCAGTTGGTTATTTATGCCTCATATAACGTACACTTATTCAGCCTGTTGTTTACTATTATTAATTTATTTTAAATTACCTTTCAAATGTCTATTCTTGGTGTTGGGTTTTATCAAATAAATTTCCCCAAAAAATGCGACTTATACTCCAATGCGACTTATATATGTTTTTTTCCTTCTTTATTATGCATTTTCGGCCGGTGCGACTTATACTCCGGAGCGACTTATACTCCGAAAAATACGATATAGACTTGCACTGTGTATATAAAACATTTATGGAGGGTTTTCAAGTTGCTTAAGTGGGCTTTGAAGGCTACATAGGAGACTCCCATTAGCATCATCTTGCAAGCGTTTTTTTAATCTTTAGAATTAAAAAAAAAAAACGTGTTCTTGTCTTACGAAGGATTGTGAATGATAGGCAACATTCCAAAAAATGTACAGAAGAACTAACATATCTAAACATTCAAATATTATAGCTCTTAAAAAATATAACAAATATTTAATGTTTCGTCTGCCAAGGAAAACAGATTGTGTCTGTTTAATTATTCATATGAATTTATTTTTTTTAAATATACCTTGGTTAAAAGATTTCAGGGTGTGTAGAAGTGCTTTTTGAGCACATTAAACAGTAATGCGCTCCTTTTGGTCGTAATTACTGCGATATGAACTTTCCATATGGTTACTCCCCTGGTGCCCAACACTGGAATTTCTCCCAAATTGAATTTAAAGTTTGCTTGGCAAGTCTGGCCAGGAATGTCTTGTGAGGACATGTTGCTGGGAAACACGAGGGCAGGATTGCACGGGAGCATGCAGCCCAAAAAGGGACAGACGTGTCCTCGTAAACACACGTTCCAGTGTAAAACTACGACAAAATAAAATAAGTTTGGGCCTTAAAAAATACCACAAAACCTTGCTATTATTAAAAAAATACAGTACAGGCCAGACGTTTGGACACACCTTCTCATTTCAATGCGTTTTCTTTATTTTCAAGACTACTTACATTGTAGATAGTCAGTGAAGGCATCAAAACTATGACACCCGTGAAGTGAAAACCCTTGAAGCTCATCGAGAGAATGCCAAGAGTGTGCAAAACGGTAATCAGAGCAAAGGGTGGCTATTTTGAAGAAACTAGAATATAAAACATGTTTTCAGTTAGTTCACCTTTTTTTGTTAAGTACATAACTCCACATGTGTTCATTCATAGTTTTGATGCCTTCAGTGACAATCTACAATGTAAATAGTCATGAAAATAAAGAAAACACATTGAATGAGGAAAAGGTGTGTCCAAACTTTTGGCCTGTACTGTAATGATTTCAAGCAACAGGTGGTGCTCTAAAGTAAGGGCATAATAATCCATTACTTTATCAATATTCCGAACTAACGACTCCTTTTTGCAACACATTAGTATAAAAAAGTATTTTTTTATTATATTATTTTAAATATATATACAGTACAGGCCAAAAGTTTGGACACGACCTTCTCCTCATTCAATGCGTTTTCTTTATTTTCATGACTATTTACACTGTAGATTGTAACTGAAGGCATCACAACTGTGAATGAACACATGTGGAGTTATGTACTTAACAAAAAAAGGTGAAATAACTGAAAACATGTTTTATATTCTAGTTTCTTCAAAATAGCCACCCTTTGCTCTGATTACTTTTTCCCACACTCTTGGCATTCTCTCGATGAGCTTCAAGAGGTAGTCACCTGACATGGTTTTCACTTCATAGGTGTGCTAGAAGCTCCTCGAGAGAATGCCAAGAGTGTGCAAAGCAGTAATCAGAGCCAAGGGTGGCTATTTTGAAGAAACTACAATATAAAATCAGTTTTTAGTTATTTTTTGTTAAGTACAGAACTCCACATGTGTTCAATCATAGTTTTGATGCCTTCAGTGACAATCTACAATGTAAATAGTCATGAAAATAAAGAAAACGCATTGAATGAGGAAAAGGTGTGTCCAAACTTTTGGCCTGTACTGTATATGTTTTTTTTTATATTTCATTATTAGTATTATAAATGATAATTGGCTAATTTGATTACTAACTATAATTACAGGAATTTAGTTGAATTTCCATCCCAGGCGGTGGCAATAAATTGTAGGGTGGTTTTAGGGGCATCAAGTAAATAAATATGCAAGTTATTTGCATTTTTAACACCAAGGGTAAGCTACTGTACAATAAATACTGTATGGAACACATCAAGCTAATGGAAGGTATAAATAAGGCTGGTTATTATGTACAAGGTCAAATTAGAGGCAATATTTACACTGCTAATATTGTCAGTAGTTGTTTTAAAGGTCCAGTAGTCATGTGACATTACCATCAAGTCAGCAGGTGGAGGAACCATCCGGGGAGCTGGTTCTGGAATGTTCCGTGGGCAAGCGGGGCGGGGCCGGGGGCGGGAAGGACGGCGACTGGAGGATGTCGGCGTAACGCTGGCTAGGTTTGGTTTCCCTCTGCAGAACTTTCCTCAGCAGGGGTTTCAGGAGCCCGATGGTCAGGTGACCACTCTGGGGGTCGGCAAAGGGAGCAGGGGAGGGGCTGGACGTGAGGGACATGGGGAGGGGCTGGGGGGTGCTGGGCGGAGGGAGGTTTTTCAGCACCAGGTTAAGAATGGTGGTGACGGTGAGGTCCTCGGGGCAGAGGGCCCACAGCAGGTCCAGGTAAGGGTCCAGGTCTCGGTGCTGTGCCACCTCACACAGCAGCGTGGTGAAGATCTCTTTATTGAGCAGTGGACTCTGCTTGCAGAACTTCTGAGCCATTTGGGTGACCCGCTCCCACTGCTGCCGCCTGATCAGGATCCTCAGCGCCTGGAGGATGGCGTTGGGCCGCCCGCTGGCCATCAGCAATTCCACCTCCAGGTCCTGGGGCTGGTCGCTCTCCTTCCGCACAGAGGACAGGACGGCCAGGGCGCGCTTGTAGAGCGGCACGTTGTTCTCGCTCCAGGAGGAGGCGGCCAGGCTCAGGCCCAGCCCGGCCGAGCCCTGCTGCTGCTGGCCCAGCTCCAGGAACCTGGGCAGCCAGGCGGGCTGGAAGCGTAAAACTGAATGGCAGAGAAGCTCGAAGACGGGCAGGGTGGCGCTGGTGGATTTGGACGTGCAGTTTGCGTTGTGGTCCGCTTTGGCCGGGCTGTACCGGTGCTTGGAGCTGCCGTTCGCCACCGCCAGCGAGGCCGGCACGCTCGGGGGCGGACTGAGGACGCTTTTCCACACATCTGGAGGGGCCCGGCTGGACAGGGAGGCCTCCCCGTTGCAGTGCAGCTGGAGAGCGGCTTGGGCCGCCCTCCACGCCTGGCAGGGGAAAAGGTTAAAGATGGAGTTGAGGTAGAGCAGCTCGTCGTGATCCAGCTCAGAAGTGGACAGCAGCCGGCTCACTTCCTTCTCCACCAAACTCTCGCAAAGAGCCTCCACCTCGTCCTCAGTGCTCCCGACCAAACTCCCCTTCAGCTCCTCCATGGCGACCAGGGCCTTCAGCTCAGGCTCCAGGGAGACTTGCAGCTTGTCTTGCCCCGCCGCACATCCTCCATTTTGCGCCGCTTCCGCCGCTTTCTGCTTGGGCCCCGAGCTGAGGAAGTCCCTGAGGATGGACGCTAAAGAGATGGGAGCCTGGAACTTGCCTCCTTTCTTCAGCGCGTCCACAGTCAGCCGGGTGCGACTCAAGCTCCTCTGCTGGTAGTACTTGCAGGCCTCCTCGAACACGGCCTCCACCAGGAGCGCGCCGGGGTGGATGTTCTCCGCCGCGGACTTCACTTTTAGGTCTTGTCGCGACACTTTATAAAGTCCAGTTTTTGAGAACAAGTGAGGCGGTCCGTCAGCCTGATTAGCAAACAAAACCCCCTCACTTTTTAGTGTTATGGTTTCCAGCTCCCTCCCACACTCCAAGTCTAGAAGATGCAGGTTTCGACCCACTAGAACCAGCAACGTGTCCTCGAACGTGCAGATGCTGGTCCGCGTCCGCTCGTTCTCCGCCAGCTTGTGTACGCGTCGCAGCGTCCCGTCTTTCTGCAGGAGACACACCCAGCCCGTGTCGAGAAGCATCAGCAGACCTCCACAAGCCGCGGGAGAGACGTCGCAGATCTCGGGCGCGTCGAGCGCCGACAGATACCCTAAACAGTCCGCCATCAGCTTCCGGAAATCGGACTCCGCGGCGGAGTCCTTTTTGACGGGGGTGGCTCTGCACGTGGCGCCGACCCGGAAGGAGTCCCGGCGAGGGCACCAGGACAGGAAGAATTTTCCCAGAGGAGAGGCAGGAAGGAGGTGGACATACTCCCCTGAGGCCATCACGGTGAACTTGGGGTTGTTGTGGAGGGAGATCCTCACCCCTCCGAGGATGACAGACCCCTTTTGCAGCTGGTAGTCCCGCCTGCAGACACAGTGCCTCAACTTACCCCTGGCAGAGGCGAGTCCGGGGGCACTCTCCGAGGGCGACCGCTCCTCACACCAGATGATGAGGTCGGAGCAGGCGCAGACAGACACCACTTTGGCCCGGGGACTGTTGCACAAGTCGGATGTCTGCATTAGACTCCAGCCTCCTTCGCCCTCATGGAACTTCCAAAACTCCGCTTTTCCGTTCTCGTAAACCACGGCGGCAGACACAAAGTCCCCTTTGCCGCTGTCATTGTTGTCCAAATATAAAACATCAACAATAGGCACAAGTCTCGTCGGACATAAATCCAACGTCCTCTGATTGTGGACCAGCTGATGTCTGTCATACTTGTCCAGAGTCACAAGACTAACCTTGGGCTTGCTGAGGATGACATGAACGTGACGTCCGTCGGGGCTCAGGCGGACGTCATCGGTGGCATTCAAAGTCTCGCTTTTGTTGGTATAATCCACGAAATCCTCCAGCTGCTGCAACACAAAGCGAGACATGACCGCCAGTGGAATGTCCCAAACTAGCCTGCTAGCTTGTGTGGCTAACCCGCCATGTCATGTGAGAGCGCTTTCACTCGCTGGTGGGAAAGTTTAAAAAAAAAAAAAAAAAAAAAAGGTCCGACATTGTTCGCCTACCGGCAAAAAGGAATATCCTCCTCCGTTGTTGACTGACAGGAGACGAAGAGTAACTTGCGACGAGCGAACGGGACTGAAGCTATGCTGGGATAGCTGACATCACGGGACCGTTCACTTCCGGATACAGAGGGTGATTTGCATAATGGGCGGGGTTTACGATAGCACGGAAGCGCCACATTCTGTATTATTTGTATTTCAAACAACGATTTAACGACACGGTTGACAACTGTTATATCTGTCATGATGTGGAAGATGTGCATGTGGAAGGAGATCAGAGATTGGCTGGAAGACAAATGTAGAGAGATGTCCTTATTTACTATAGAAGATTAGATTAGATTACATTTGGCATCGTCACCCCGAACGGGACAAGCGGTAGGAAATGGATGGATGGATTCAAGATAGAAACCAAGAAATGAATATCAATATCATTATATTACTAAAAGTCGCTTTCTTAAATTGAAACCTAAATTCTCACATTAGTTTAATGATTTTAAGTTATTAATAAATAATAATAACTATTAATAATAGGTATTAATAATAATAATAAAAGTGGAAAAAGCTCCTAAATTATTACTTTTATTGGAGGAATTGAAGTTGTTTTGGATAAGCCCATTTTTTGCATTTTTTAAATTTACTTATTTTATTATTATTATTTTGTACTTTCTTTAACTTTTTGTTTGTATAAGGATGTTAATTGCTCGGCCTTGTGTGCATCTGTAATTTGTCTGTCCGTCCATCCATCCATCCATCCATCCTTCCATCCATCCATCCATCCATCCATCCATCCATCCATCCATCCATCCATCCATCCATCCATCCATCCATCCATCCATCCATATATCCAACCAACCATCCATCCATCCATCCATTCATCCATCCATCCATCCATCCATCCATCCATCCATCCATCCATCCATCCATCCATCCATCCATCCATCCATCCATCCATCTATCCATCTATCCATCAATCCATCCATCTAGCTATCTATCCATATATCCATCCATCCATCCATCCATCCATCCATCCATCCATCCATCCATCTAGCTATATATCCATATATCCATCCATCCATCCATCTAGCTATCCATCCATCAATCCAGCCATTGGAGGTATTGAAGTTGTTTTGGATAAGCCCGATTTT
>NC_084739.1:14268821-14361321 GCF_033978785.1 Entelurus aequoreus
TTTAACTGACCTTTATTTGACTATGTTTGTCTTTTTGTAGGTGGCTAAAATACGCGGTGCTGCTGACCGCCGTCTAACGTTATGTTACTGTGTGTGATACATTGACTAACGTAACGTTATGTATAGGTACCTCATGCAACCCTGCTTAAAAAATCACTTGACAAAAAGTATGAATAAGGTAGCAAACTGCAGTGGACGCAACATATTGCCGTGTTTGAAATGACGTTATAACCATAAACATCTTATATGTAGACGCAATATTGGTTGCTGTGACGCGAGCAATTTGCATCTTGAAGTGGTGATGAGGAGCCGGCGAGCAGCCTAAACTGACTGTTGACAGGTAGAAAACAAAGATGCCGGGCTGGTGTTCAGCGTTTTCCTGCTCAAATGAGCGGACTGTTGAAAATAGGAATCGGGGGATTACTTTTCACAAGTAAGATTTAACATTAATGTACTATTGGTTGTATTTTATGAAAATAACATTACCACAGAGTTGAGAAGGAGCAAAGATCTTCAATATTTGTACGTGAAAATCACAAATCTTCTGGGGGAGGATGACGCCCCTACAGGGGTTTGGTTTACAAACTTTCTGCCCCACCTAAAACAAAATTCACCAGCCGCCACTGATTATAATGCATTCTCATTTTAGGCAAAATATAAGACAATACTTTCTTAACAGTATAATTGTAACCAGGAATAAGTCTTCAAGTAACAATATTCAAATACTAACATTGTTGGGTAAAACAGAATTTGGTTTTATTCTGAATCCAGTGAAAGAGATTGGTGGTTTTAGCTGATATAAAGACTTTCAGGTGTTTATATATGTTTAAGTATTTGGCAGACACTTTTATCCAAAGCGACATACATAAAAAATACATATATAACAATGACTGTAAACATGATCATTTAAGGGAAGAATGTAATACAAAATATCAATACAAAGTGTCACGACAGAATAAACTCTCTGCTGCTGCAGCAACAGAGATACAGTCTATAAGATATATAGATATCTAATGTATTCATACATTGTTTATGTAGCATGTATATATAACGTAATCATATTGTTTCTTCAATTTAAAAATAGCTGACCGTTTTTTCCCCCCTTCTCTGGGATTATATTCCCAGTTTTAATCTCGGACGTCTGGTCACTTATAGCGTATAAGAATATTCTATTACTGTTAAGCAAACTATGAATAATAAAACATGTGTCCGTTATCATAGCTACACGTATGACAAAAAAGCGCGTGAAAATGAGTGGTATTCAGTGAGGTAAAATGAATTAAATGCGTTGACAGTTCATTGCTCCTGCCAAATGAATTGCACTGAGTGGAGCAAATCACCACTCCAAGATGGCGGCCCCGCGTCTCGTCTGCGCCAGTAGGCAGTAGCGCTCGATGCTGCGTCTACTTATAAGATGTCTATGGTTATGACGTTAGCAGTGAGTTTACAGCCTCACTGATTTAACTACACAGCAAATAAAAGTCATGTTACTTAGCCAATAAACGTTATCTTACATTCAAAACTTACCCTTCTTTGTGCAACTTCAAATGTCGAACGAAGTTGGAAGTTGTTGCGTCTCCGTCTGTAATATTCCAACTGCGTGATTTGCATACGGCAATTCGTTGACCAAGTCGTAGTTTTTATACCCGAACGAAACCAACTTTGGTATAAATCTTTCTCACTGGCGCGTTGTTTGACAACTCTTGTTCATTGGTTGTCCTGCAATTTGATTGGCTGAATGCTGTGTGATGAAAACAATGTAGATCTAATTTGATTGGCTGTTGTACTGAGAGCACACACGCTGACACGCAGCACACACGCTGATAGACAGACACGTACAAAATGAAAGCTACGGAGCGCTCCCAAATAACTTTTTAAGCTTTAGGTTTTGGGGAAAGTAGCAAGTCATGTCAAGTCAAAAGGCTCAAGTCCAAGTGAAGTCACAAGTCATTGATGTTAAAGTCTAAGTCGAGTTGCAAGTCTCTTTACATTTTGTCAAGTCGAGTCTAAAGTCATCAAATTCATGACTCGAGTCTGACTCGAGTCCAAGTCATGTGACTCGAGTCCACACCTCTGAGCGGTAGTAAATGGATGGATGGATGGATTCAAGATAGAAACCAAGAAATTAATATCAATATTATTATATTACTAAAAGTCGCTTTCTTAAATTGAAACCTAAATTCTCACATTAGTTTAATGATTTTAAGTTATTAATAAATAATAATAACTATTAATAATAGGTATTAATAATAATAATAAAAGTGGAAAAAGCTCCTAAATTATTATTTTTATTGTAGGAATTGACGTTGTTTTGGATAAGCCAATTTTTTGCATTTTATTTATTTATTTATTTACTTATTTATTATTATTATTTTGTACTTTCTTTAACTTTTTGTTTGTATAAGGATGTTAATTGCTCGGCCTTGTGTGCATCTGTAATTTGTCCCTCCGTCCAGCCATCCATCTATCCATCCAGCTAGCTATCTATCTATCCATCCATCTCTCTAGCTATCTAGCTATCCATCCATCCATCCAGCCATCCATCCATCTATCTAACAATTTAACAACACAGTTGACAACTGTTATATCTGTCATGATGTGGAAGATGTGCATGTGGAAGGAGATCAGAGATTGGCTGGAAGACAAATGTAGAGAGATGTCCTTATTTACTACAGAAGATTACATTTGGCATATTCATTCAAGATAGAAACCAAGAAATGGAAATCAATATCATTATATTACTAAAAGTCGCTTTCTTAAATTGAAACCTAAATTGTCACATTAGTTTAATGATTTTAAGTTATTAATAAATAATAATTATTATCAATAATAGGCATTAATTATAATAATAAAAGTGGAACAAGCTCCTAAATTATTACCTTTATTGGAGGAATTGAAGTTGTTTTGGATAAGCCCAATTTTTTTGCATTTTTTAAATTTAATTATTTTTTTACTTACTTATTTTATTATTATTATTTTGTACTTTAACTTTTTGTTTGTATAAGGATGTTAATTGCTCGGCCTCGTAATTGCTCATCTGTAATTTGTCCGTCCATCCATCCATCCATCCATCCATCCATCCATCCATCCATCCATCTAAAACACATACAAATGCCAAAAGTGGCCACAAAAGTGGTGCCTATGCGCACTAACCACACCAAACCCAGCAAACACAAGACATTGATACAACATTGATTATACATACATGTCCTTTAAAACTGACTTTGAAACAACGTTGCAAAATAGTTGTGTTTGTAAATTGAGACAATGTTGATGTCTAACGTTGGATCCATGTTGTTGGTTGGGAAATGACCACATTTCAACGGTCAAATCAACGTAACAACCTGATATTAAATAAATATTGCCAAAAGGCATGTTGTTTCAACGTTGTATTTATGTTGTAGAATATTGGTTGGGAAATGACCAAAATGTAATGGTCAAATCAACGTCAGAACCCGACATTGAATAAATGTTGCCAAAAAGCATGTTGTTTCAATGTTGTATTTGTGTTGTAGTATATTGATTGGGAAATGACCAAATTTCAACAGTGAAGTCAACGTAACAACCTGATATTGAATAAATGTTGCCAAAAAGCATGTTGCTTCAATGTTGTATTTATGTTGTAGAATATTGGTTGGGAAATTATCAAAATTCAATGATCACATCAACGTCAGAACACAACATTGATTAAATGTCGTCAAAAAGCATGTTGTTTCAACGTTGTATTTGTGTTGTAGAATATTGGTTGTGAAATGACCAAATTTCAATGGTCAAATCAACATAACAACCTGATATTGAATAAATGTTGCCAAAAAACATGTTGTTTCAATGTTGTATTTATGTTGTAGAATATTGGTTGGAAAATGACCAAAATTTAATGGTCAAATCAACGTCAGAACCCGACATTGAATAAATGTTGCCAAAAAACATGTTGTTTCAATGTTGTATTTATGTTGTAGAATATTGGTTGGAAAATGACCAAAATTTAATGGTCAAATCAACGTCAGAACCCGACATTGAATAAATGTTGCCAAAAAGCATGTTGTTTCAACGTTTTATTTATGTTGCAGAATATTGGTTGGGAAATTATCAAAATTCAATGATCAAATCAACATCAGAACACAACATTGATTAAACGTTGTCAAAAAGCATGTTGTTTCAACGTTGTATTTGAGTTGTAGAATATTGGTTGGGAAATGACCAAAATTCAATGGTCAAATCAACGTCAGAACACAACATTGGTTAAATGTTGCCAAAAAGCATGTTGTTTCAACGTTGTATTTGTGTTGTAGATTATTGATTGTGAAATGACCAAATTTCAATGGTCAAATCAACATAAGAACCTGATATTGAATAAATGTTGCCAAAAAGCATGTTGTTTCAATGTTGTATTTATGTTGTAGAATATTGGTTGGAAAATGACCAAAATTTAACGGTCAAATCAACGTCAGAACCCGACATTGAATAAATGTTGCCAAAAAGCATGTTGTTTCAACGTTGTATTTATGTTGCAGAATATTGGTTGGGAAATTATCAAAATTCAATGATCAAATCAATGTCAGAACACAACATTGATTAAATGTCGTCAAAAAGCATGTTGTTTCAACGTTGTATTTGAGTTGTAGAATATTGGTTGGGAAATGACCAAAATTCAATGGTCAAATCAACGTCAGAACACAAGATTGATTAAATGTCGTCAAAAAGCATGTTTCAATGTTTTATTTATGTTGCAGAATATTGGTTGGGAAATTATCAAAATTCAATGATCAAATCAATGTCAGAACACAACATTGATTAAACGTCGTCAAAAAGCATGTTGTTTCAACGTTGTATTTGAGTTGTAGAATATTGGTTGGGAAATGACCAAAATTCAATGGTCAAATCAACGTCAGAACACAACATTGGTTAAATGTCGTCAAAAGGCATGTTGTTTCAACGTTGTATTTGTGTTGTAGAATATTGATTGTGAAATGACCAAATTTCAATGGTCAAATCAACATAAGAACCTGATATTGAATAAATGTTGCCAAAAAGCATGTTGTTTCAATGTTGTATTTATGTTGTAGAATATTGGTTGGAAAATGACCAAAATTTAACGGTCAAATCAACGTCAGAACCCGACATTGAATAAATGTTGCCAAAAAGCATGTTGTTTCAACGTTTTATTTATGTTGCAGAATATTGGTTGGGAAATTATCAAAATTCAATGATCAAATCAATGTCAGAACACAACATTGATTAAACGTCGTCAAAAAGCATGTTGTTTCAACGTTGTATTTGAGTTGTAGAATATTGGTTGGGAAATGACCAAATTTCAATGGTCAAATCAACATAAGAACCTGATATTGAATAAATGTCGTCAAAAAGCATGTTGTTTCAATGTTGTATTTATGTTGTAGAATATTGGTTGGAAAATGACCAAAATTCAATGGTCAAATCAACGTCAGAACACAACATTGGTTAAATGTTGCCAAAAAGCATGTTGTTTCAACGTTGTATTTGTGTTGTAGAATATTGATTGTGAAATGACCAAATTTCAATGGTCAAATCAACATAAGAACCTGATATTGAATAAATGTTGCCAAAAAGCATGTTGTTTCAATGTTGTATTTATGTTGTAGAATATTGGTTGGAAAATGACCAAAATTTAACGGTCAAATCAACGTCAGAACCCGACATTGAATAAATGTTGCCAAAAAGCATGTTGTTTCAACGTTGTATTTGTGTTGTAGAATATTGGTTGGGAAATGACCAAATTTCAATGGTCAAATCAACATAAAAACCTGATATTGAATAAATGTTGCCAAAAAGCATGTTGTTTCAATGTTGTATTTATGTTGTAGAATATTGGTTGGAAAATGACCAAAATTTAACGGTCAAATCAACGTCAGAACCCGACATTGAATAAATGTTGCCAAAAAGCATGTTGTTTCAACGTTTTATTTGTGTTGCAGAATATTGGTTGGGAAATTATCAAAATTCAATGATCAAATCAATGTCAGAACACAACATTGATTAAATGTCGTCAAAAAGCATGTTGTTTCAACGTTGTATTTGTGTTGTAGAATATTGGTTGGAAAATGACCAAAATTTAATGGTAAAATCAACGTCAGAACCCGACATTGATTAAACGTCAAAAAGCATGTTGTTTCAACGTTGTATTTGAGTTGTAGAATATTGGTTGGGAAATGACCAAAATTCAATGGTCAAATCAACGTCAGAACACAACATTGGTTAAATGTCGTCAAAAGGCATGTTGTTTCAACGTTGTATTTGTGTTGTAGAATATTGATTGTGAAATGACCAAATTTCAATGGTCAAATCAACATAAGAACCTGATATTGAATAAATGTTGCCAAAAAGCATGTTGTTTCAATGTTGTATTTATGTTGTAGAATATTGGTTGGAAAATGACCAAAATTTAACGGTCAAATCAACGTCAGAACCCGACATTGAATAAATGTTGCCAAAAAGCATGTTGTTTCAACGTTTTATTTATGTTGCAGAATATTGGTTGGGAAATTATCAAAATTCAATGATCAAATCAATGTCAGAACACAACATTGATTAAACGTCGTCAAAAAGCATGTTGTTTCAACGTTGTATTTGAGTTGTAGAATATTGGTTGGGAAATGACCAAATTTCAATGGTCAAATCAACATAAGAACCTGATATTGAATAAATGTCGTCAAAAAGCATGTTGTTTCAATGTTGTATTTATGTTGTAGAATATTGGTTGGAAAATGACCAAAATTCAATGGTCAAATCAACGTCAGAACACAACATTGGTTAAATGTTGCCAAAAAGCATGTTGTTTCAACGTTGTATTTGTGTTGTAGAATATTGATTGTGAAATGACCAAATTTCAATGGTCAAATCAACATAAGAACCTGATATTGAATAAATGTTGCCAAAAAGCATGTTGTTTCAATGTTGTATTTATGTTGTAGAATATTGGTTGGAAAATGACCAAAATTTAACGGTCAAATCAACGTCAGAACCCGACATTGAATAAATGTTGCCAAAAAGCATGTTGTTTCAACGTTGTATTTGTGTTGTAGAATATTGGTTGGGAAATGACCAAATTTCAATGGTCAAATCAACATAAAAACCTGATATTGAATAAATGTTGCCAAAAAGCATGTTGTTTCAATGTTGTATTTATGTTGTAGAATATTGGTTGGAAAATGACCAAAATTTAACGGTCAAATCAACGTCAGAACCCGACATTGAATAAATGTTGCCAAAAAGCATGTTGTTTCAACGTTTTATTTATGTTGCAGAATATTGGTTGGGAAATTATCAAAATTCAATGATCAAATCAATGTCAGAACACAACATTGATTAAATGTCGTCAAAAAGCATGTTGTTTCAACGTTGTATTTGTGTTGTAGAATATTGGTTGGAAAATGACCAAAATTTAATGGTAAAATCAACGTCAGAACCCGACATTGATTAAACGTCAAAAAGCATGTTGTTTCAACGTTGTATTTGAGTTGTAGAATATTGGTTGGGAAATGACCAAAATTTAATGGTCAAATCAAAGTCAGAACCCAACATTGATTAAATGTCGTCAAAAAGCATGTTGTTCCAACGTTATGTTTGAGTTGCTCAACGTCAGGTCCTAATTCAATAAGTTCTCAACCTGGTTTTAAGGTCTTGTGCCTGCTCAGGGGAAGACCTTTAGCACAATATTCCCGAAGGTGACACAAAGTAAATGTTAATTGAAAAAGTTTTTGTTCTCAAGGCAAGGCAGCTTTGACCACACTTGTCATCTCACTGATGGATCTTCTCTGTATTTGAGTATTTGAGCACCCCCATCATCATGACTAAATTTTGTGGAATAGCCTTCATTTCTAAGAACAAGAATAGAGTGTCGAGTTTCAGATGAAAGTTCTCTTTTTCTGGCCATTTTGAGCGTTTAATTGACCCCACAAATGTGATGCTCCAGAAACTCAATCTGCTCAAAGGAAGGTCAGTTTTGTAGCTTCTGTAATGAGCTAAACTGTTTTCAGATGTGTGAACATGATTGCACAAGGGTTTTCTAATCATCAATTAGCCTTCCGAGCCAATGAGCAAACACATTGTACCATTAGAACACTGGAGTGATAGTTGCTGGAAATGGGCCTCCATACACCTATGTAGATATTGCACAAAAAACAGACATTTGCAGCTAGAATAGTCATTTACCACATTAGCAATGTATAGAGTGTATTTCTTTAAAGTTAAGACTAGTTTAAAGTTATCTTCATTGAAAAGTACAGTGCTTTTCCTTCAAAAATAAGGACATTTCAATGTGACCCCAAACTTTTGAACGGTAGTGTATATATATATATATATATATATATATATATATATATATATATATATATATATATATATATATATATATATATATATATATATATATATATATATATATATATATATATATATATATATATATACTGTATATATACATACACATACATACATACATATATATATATATATATATATATATATATATATATATATATATATATATATATATATATATATATATATATATATATATATATACATATATATATATATATATATATATATATATATATATATATATATGTATATATATATATATATATATATATATATATATATATATATATATATATATATATATATATATATATATATATATATATATATATATATATATAACTTTTTGACCCGGGGGGTCGCATTGGGTTAATATATATATATATATATATATATATATATATATATATATATATATATATATATATATATATATATATATATATATATATATATATATATATATATATATATATATATATATATATATATATATATATATATATATATATGTATATATATATATATATATATATATATATATATATATATATAGATAGGCCCCCGGCTACATTTTTTTAACCCAATGCGACCCCCCGGGTCAAAAAGTTTGGAGACCCGTGCTCTACACACATTAAAAACACCCATACAGTGACTATTTTTTTAATTTACTCATATTTTTTTATTATTATCAATTTATATTCATTTATCTATTGTATTGGCTATTTTCATATACAAATGTATTATTTATTTATTTATTTATTTATTTATCTATTTATCTATTTATAAATGTTTTACCTTTACAGTCATTTAATCTGATATACAGTCATCCCTGTTTATCGTGGTTAACTGACCGCCACGAAGACATTCTCCCGTAAAATAGGATTATTATTATTAGTAAATCAAATATTTTCAGAGTAAAAAAAGAAAAACTGTTTACAAATGTTCTAAATACTGTACGGTTTTCAACATTATGAGAGGCCTCTCTCAGGGCAACACGGAGACGCTAATGCATGCTTTTATTACAAGTGGTATAGATTATTGTAACGCCTTGCTTTCTGGTCTTCCTAAAAAGGTTATTGCACCTTTACAATTACTCCAAAATTCAGCGAAGACTAGAAGGCGGGCTTACATTACACCAGTTTTAAAATCTCTGCATTGGCTCCCCATGTGTTTCAGGATCAATTTTAAGGTTCTTATGGTTTATAAATGTTTTTATGGTATTGGGCCTTCTTATCTTTCAGATTTGCTTTTACCCTATCAACCTTCCCGGGGGCCCAGAGATCCTTTGGCACTCACCTCCTAATTATTCCCAAAGTCAGGACACAATGTCACGGGATGGTATCTTTCCACCATTATGGACCCCTGTCTATGGAACAGCTTACCGGAGGACCTCAGGGCTGCGGAGAACGTTCATGTTTTTAAGAGAAGGCTTAAGACCCACCTTTTTGATTTGGCTTTTACCTGATATTAATTATTTTATTGAAGTCATTTGTGTTTGACTTTTTATCCTATTAGTTATGCAATGCCCCTGTGCCAACTTTTTTGCAATGTATTGCTGCCATTAAATTGTAAGTTAATAATAATTTGCAAAACAAAATTACATTTCTCAGTTCGAACTTGAGTATATTGTTTTTGCAGTCTATTCAATTGAATATAAGTTGAAAAGGATTTGCAAATCATTGTATTCTGTTTTTATTCTACGAATTACACAACGTGCCAACTTCACTGGTTTTGGGTTTTGTATTTAGGTGGAAATAATATTCCCGGAATCTGTTGTTTTTGTGTCCAAATATGATGGTTTTGTTTGTCTGGAGTGACGCTCATGTTGCTGGGGGAACAGAGTAAGGTTGAATCTTAAAAATAGTGCCTTTCCCGCACTTCCCTGCAAAATTCTC
The DNA here is from genome assembly GCF_033978785.1 of Entelurus aequoreus. Taxonomy (NCBI): domain Eukaryota; kingdom Metazoa; phylum Chordata; class Actinopteri; order Syngnathiformes; family Syngnathidae; genus Entelurus; species Entelurus aequoreus. Next base: position 14,279,081 of record NC_084739.1, read on the forward strand.
TTCATGTTGTGTAATGGCACTTACTGAAGAGGAGCTAGTGAGTCAGCGTGGCTCCAAGGACAACTCTCCTCCGCCTCGTCTCTTCAAGGCCCAGGCCGCAATCCAGTTGGAGTTTGATAGATCAGAGGTGCTATTTTCTGACTACATAACCTTAATGCATCATCTCAGGAGAACATTGGCACCAAAAAATAAGATGTTGGTACTTTTGGATTCTGCATGATAAATGTTCGTCATCTTCTGCAGAAGGCCTAAAAACATCATTCATTTCCTGGCAAGCTTTCCGTCACACTGAAGGCCCGGGGGCCAGATCTGGCCCGCCACATCATTTCATGTGGCCCACAAACGCCTGGAAATAATATGAGTCAATAGAGTACTTAATCTTTTCTGTTGCTTCCATTTTGGCAGAAAAAAAATACATGTACAGTGGAACCTCAATTCACTCACCCCACTTTTTGCGACCTATTCAAACGTTTACATCGCGCCAAATATGCTTCTGTGGGCGGACCATGACGCGGCGTGTGAACGCTTCATTCATTCGTTTTGTGTGCCGCTGGAAGCCCTATGGCTGGCACGGCCATTTTGAAGAGGCGGGGCCCTCTACTTAACATCCTGTACATTGTCGGAGTGCGTCACTAGATCAGCGACGAACTCGGAGAATTCACTGATAAAGTCCGAATAGGGCCCTGGGGGGCGGTAAATAACAGCCAGGTAGCGAGGCAGCGGTGCAGCAGACCTCATAGTAAGCACCTCAAACGATTTATATTTATTACTTAGGTTGGGGGTAAGGTTAAGGTTTTCATTGTATATTAGTGCGACCCCCCCACCCCTTTTAAGGGGACGGGCAATATGTGCATTCGTATAGTTAGGAGGAGATGCCTCATTCAGCGCAAAAAAAATCGTCTGGTTTGAGCCAGGTTTTGCTGAGACCAATGACGTTAAGATTGTTGTCTCTTATTACCTCATTAACTAATAACATTTTGGGAGACAATGATCTTATGTTTAAAAAGCCCATATTATAGGTAGTGGGCTGTTTTGAGGAGTTTTTGTTCAAATTATCCATAGTAGTAATATTAATAATGTTGCGTTTATTTTGCGTAGTGCGCTTTCAATAATTTCGACCATATCTAGGAATTGATATGATGGGAATATTCAGATTGTTTGCTTGGTGCTGCGATACACTGAACGCATCATAATTTGCCACCTCAGTAGAATGCATGTCCACCTCTGGCACAGTCACAACAGAAAAAACATTATGTGAGTTGTGTATTATTCTAGGAGAAATGCTATGTGTGCAATAATTTTGTGTGATCAGAAACGCTTTAAATGTGTCCAAACTCTCACAGTCTTGCTTTATAACTTTGGGTTGCTGTACAACCACTGAGCCAACATTTGAACTAATTAGCCTTCGGCTTGCGGCCACTTCACTCGGAGGATTTTATCAGCAAAGGGTCCTTTGGTCCGCAGCAAGTCTTTATTTGTGGTGAGACCTAAAAAAGATGCAACAAACGACCTTTACTACAGCGAAGGAGAAGGCACTACCTGGATACAAGCCGACGAAGGATCGCCTCACACTGCTAGTTTGTGCTACTGCTCGCGGAAGCTACGTGAAGCCACTGCTCGTTTATCACTTCCGAAACTCCCAGAAGGTTTAACAATGCCACAAATATGCCCAGACAAAAGTAATTGATTGTACTTTTTTTGTTTTAGAGCGTACCAATGAGACGTGTGTGTGTGTGTGTATGTGTGTGTGTGAGTGTGTGTGCGTGTGTGTGTGTGTGTGTGCGTGCTGAAATTTAAGCTTGCTGTAGCTGTGTTGTTTGGATAAAAAACAGATTGTTGAGCTTTTACCCCCTTGTTATGTTGGTTTTTGTATATATATACAGTATATATATATATATATATATATATATATATATATATATATATATATATATATATATATATATATATATATATATATATATATATATATATATATATATATATATACACACACACATACATACATACACTGTGCAAGCTACTAAGAAAACTTTCAATCAATCAATCAATCAAACATATATACACATTATAGTGTCTTCAAAGTGTGCAGTTTTTTTTTTTTTTTACTAAAATAGGAGCTTTTGTCGAGGCTAGAAACAATTATTAATTACATTGATTCTTATGGGGGAACTCTGCTTCACGATACGAACTTTTTGGTTGCAGACCATGCGGAAAACCAATAAACAAACTTTTCGGTTGCAGATCATGCGAAGAACCAATATATTAACTTTACAGTTGCAGACCATGCGAAAAACCAATTAAGTTCGTAGATCGAGGTTCCACTGTACTGCAAGAAATTGCATATCTTTTAAACATTAATATTATTCAATACTGCAACAAATATATTATCATACTTTTTGTTAAAATTAAAATAAAAACCTAAATATCTGCTTGACTTATGATTTTAGAGCAAGTTATCCATCAAACTGCACACTGTAAAAATGACAAAATATTTTACAGTAATATTTAGTGGGTTTTTTTTACAGCATAACACTGTACATCGAAAAAACTCTACCTCTGTTTTTTAAGGTAAAATTCTGTCAATTGAGCTGCCAGTTTTTTTACTGTAAAAACTAGGGTTGTTTTTACGGTGTACTACTGTAAATGGAAAAACAGTACCACATTTTTCTACGGTAAAAAAAAACCTGGCAGCTCAGTTGCCAGAATAAAAACAAAAATAAAAGCATGAAAAAAAAGAGACGAAGCTGCCCTTTTCTGTGAAAAAAACGAGTAGTTTTTCCATTTACAGTAATATGTTGTAAAAACTCTATATTTTACAGTATAATTCCGATGACAGGGTTGCCAGTTTTTTACTATAAATTGTGGGGTTCCTGTTTTTACGGTGTATTATTGTAAATGGAAAAAACAGAACCATATTTTTTTTTACCGTAAAAAAACTGGTAGCTCATTTGCCAAAGTAAAAAAAAAACAAATCAGTAGTACTTTTGTTACATTTACATTAATATTTCATGAAAAAGCATAGTACATTTTACAGATAGATTCTGGCGATAAAGCTGCCATTTTATCCCCGTAAAAAAATGTGGTCCGGTTTTTCCATTTACCATAATCCATCCAACCATCCATTTTCTACCGCTTGTCCCTCTCATATGTTGTAAAAATTCTGTTGACTGAGTTGCCTGCTCTTTTACTGTAAAATCTAAAGCTTTTTTTATTTGTATAGTGTATGTAAAAAAAAAAATATATACACTACCGTTCAAAAGTTTGGGGTCACATTGAAATGTCCTTATTTTTGAAGGAAAAGCACTGTACTTTTCAATGAAGATAACTTTAAACTAGTCTTAACTTTAAAGAAATACACTATATACATTGCTAATGTGGTAAATGACTATCCTAGCTGCAAATGTCCGGTTTTTGGTGCAATATCTACATAGGTGTATAGAGGCCCATTTCCAGCAACTATCACTCCAGTGTTCTAATGGTACAATGTGTTTGCTCATTGGCTCAGAAGGCTAATTGATGATTAGAAAACCCTTGTGCAATCATGTTCACACATCTGAAAACAGTTGAGCTCGTTACAGAAGCTACAAAACTGACCTTCCTTTGAGCAGATTGAGTTTCTGGAGCATCACATTTGTGGGGTCAATTAAACGCTCAAAATGGCCAGAAAAAGAGAACTTTCATCTGAAACTCGACAGTCTATTCTTGTTCTTAGAAATGAAGGCTATTCCACAAAATTGTTTGGGTGACCCCAAACTTTTGAACGGTAGTGTATATTAATCAAATGTATAAATGTATAGGCTAATTTATACATCAGTATGTGGGCTCTGTACCGAGGATGTCGTTGTGGCTTGTACAGCCCTTTGAGACACTTGTGATTTAGGGCTATATAAATAAACATTGATTGATTGATTGATTGATTCGCTGAGAGCATGCCATTTGACCTGCTCTGTATAAAACTTTCAAGTTTAAACTGCTGGGTGAGTTTTTACAAACGCTAACATTTTCTCCAGAAGTAATTGATTCATGGTCGCTTATTGACCATCTAAAGTGGTGAAATGTATTTCACTCCGGTGCACAGAACAGATTCTCTGCCTAAACGGCTGATTAGATAAGAGCCCATTCACATTTGCTTGTCTCTCCACATTTAGCCCACTCTCTTATCTCAATGATCCACACTCCCACAGGGGTGTAAACATCATCAGCTTAAACATCGCACTATTAATCCGATTCATGGGGCGGGCGTGCAATGCTGGACCAGCTCATTTTTTTTTTTAGATGCTTTTCAGCCTCAGCTGACTCTCACAAAACAACCATCACAATTCAGCACCCATCTTCTATGCAATAGAAATGAAACTTGGTAAAATATACTTTAGATGACTTGTATAGCACCGAGAAGGACCCAGCATGCAGCAAATATTGTCTGAAAGATAATTGTGTCTGGATGCGCTAGGATGCATGAGTGCTGCCGGCACTGGGGAACTCTGGTTCGTCGGGTCAAGACATCAAAGCCCAACATAACCAGCCCCTCCATAATGGCACATCTCAGGGATTCACATTCATAAGCAATGTTTCACTACAATTCCATCCATTTTCTACTGCTTGTCCCTTTCGGGGTCGCGGGGGGTGCTGCAGCCTATCTCAGCTGCATTTGGGCGGAAGGAGGGGGGGGGGGGGGGTTCACTACAAGTCATTTGAGCAAATCAGAAGCCTGAAAAAAAGTAATTTTGGGAACACACCCATAACAAAAATAGTACGTTTAATGTTAATTGTATGCAGGGATGGGTCATACTGGCTACATTTACTAAGTCATTTCTTGGGGTAAGTGTTTTAATTAAGGATGCCGATAATTTCGGACTGCCAATATTATCGACCGATAAATGCTTTAAAATGTAATATCGGAAGTTATCGGTATCGGTTTCAAAAAGTAAAATGTATGACTTTTTAAAACGCCGCTGTGTACACGGACGTAGGGAGAAGTACAGAGCGCCAATAAACCTTAAAAGGCACTGCCTTTGCGTGCCGGCCCAGTCACATAATATCTACGGCTTTTCACACACACAAGTGAATGCAAGGCATACTTGGTCAACAGCCATACAGGTCACACTGAGGGTGGCGGTATAAACAACTTTAACACTGTTACAAATATGCGCCACACTGTGAACCATCCGCACCGTAACACAACATAAACACAACAGGACAAATACCCAGAACCCCTTGCACAACAAAATTAGGCATGTGTTGATTCCACGACTGTATATATCGGTATCGGTTGATATCGGAATCGGTAATTAAGAGTTGGACAATATCGGAATATCGGATATCGGCAAAAAAGCCAGTATCGGACATCTCTAGTTTTAATGCAACATACTTTTTACTTTTACTTGAGTATTTTCGTGAAGACGAACCACTACTTTTACTTCCTTGCATTAAGTTTCATTCTGATCGCTACATGTATTTATGTTATTGCTATATTCATTTATAATTCATGGGTTACTGCTTGCACGGATGTGCTTTTGAAACTTCTTCACGTGACTTAATTTCACCAATCAAACGGAGCCTGGCCGTCACATGACCGCACTCGAACTACGCTGCAAAAAAGAGCGGAGAAAATCTAAGATGAAACAGAACCGAAATCCTAAAAACTAGAGAAATTATTTGTCCATACAGGTTGTTAATTTATTTGATAAGACATTTTAAACTAAGATTCGTAAATCTAGAATCAATCAATCAATGTTTATTTATATAGCCCTAAATCACAAGTGTCTCAAAGGGCTGCACAAGCCACGACATACCTCAGTTCAGATCCCACATAAGGGCAAGGAAAAACTCAACCCAGTGGTATGTCAATGAGAATGACTATGAAAAACCTTGGAGAGGACCGCAGATGTGGGTGACCCCCCCCCGCCCCCCCCTCTAGGGCAGACCGGATGCAATGGATGTCGAGTGGGTCTAGCATAATATTGTGAAAGTCCAGTCCATAGTGGTCTAACATAATAGTGAGAGTCCAGTCCATAGTGGATCTAACATAATAGTGAGAGTCCAGTCCATAGTGGATCTAACATAATACTGAGAGTCCAGTCCATAGTGGATCTAACATAATACTGAAAGTCCAGTCCATAGTGGATCTAACATAATAGTGAGAGTCCAGTCCATAGTGGATCTAACATAATACTGAGAGTCCAGTCCATAGTGGATCTAACATAATACTGAGGGTCCAGTCCATAGTGGATCTAACATAATAGTGAGAGTCCAGTCCATAGTGGATCTAACATAATAGTGAGAGTCCAGTCCATAGTGGATCTAACATAATAGTGAGAGTCCAGTCCATAGTGGATCTAACATAATAGTGAGAGTCCAGTCCATAGTGGATCTAACATAATAGTGAGAGTCCAGTCCATAGTGGATCTAACATAATAGTGAGAGTCCAGTCCATAGTGGATCTAACATAATACTGAGAGTCCAGTCCATAGTGGATCTAACATAATACTGAAAGTCCAGTCCATAGTGGATCTAACATAATAGTGAGAGTCCAGTCCATAGTGGATCTAACATAATACTGAGAGTCCAGTCCATAGTGGATCTAACATAATACTGAGGGTCCAGTCCATAGTGGATCTAACATAATAGTGAGAGTCCAGTCCATAGTGGATCTAACATAATAGTGAGAGTCCAGTCCATAGTGGATCTAACATAATAGTGAGAGTCCAGTCCATAGTGGATCTAACATAATAGTGAGAGTCCAGTCCATAGTGGATCTAACATAATAGTGAGAGTCCAGTCCATAGTGGATCTAACATAATACTGAGAGTCCAGTCCATAGTGGATCTAACATAATACTGAAAGTCCAGTCCATAGTGGATCTAACATAATAGTGAGAGTCCAGTCCATAGTGGATCTAACATAATACTGAGAGTCCAGTCCATAGTGGATCTAACATAATACTGAGAGTCCAGTCCATAGTGGATCTAACATAATACTGAGGGTCCAGTCCATAGTGGATCTAACATAATAGTGAGAGTCCAGTCCATAGTGGATCTAACATAATAGTGAGAGTCCAGTCCATAGTGGATCTAACATAATAGTGAGAGTCCAGTCCATAGTGGATCTAACATAATAGTGAGAGTCCAGTCCATAGTGGATCTAACATAATAGTGAGAGTCCAGTCCATAGTGGATCTAACATAATACCGAGAGTCCAGTCCATAGTGGATCTAACATAATACTGAGAGTCCAGTCCATAGTGGATCTAACATAATACTGAGAGTCCAGTCCATAGTGGATCCAACATAATACTGAGAGTCCAGTCCATAGTGGATCTAACATAATAGTGAGAGTCCAGTCCATAGTGGATCTAACATAATAGTGAGAGTCCAGTCCATAGTTGATCTGCCGTTTCTTTTCTTTTCTTTTCTATGGGGACATCTCTACGCTGCTGACCCGTCTCCACTCGGGATGGTTCCTGCTGGCCCCACAATGGACTGGACTTTCGCTGATGTGTTGGACTTTCACAATATTATGTCAGACCCACTCGACACCGAGGATGTCGTTGTGGCTTGTACAGCCCTTTGAGACACTTGTGATTTAGGGCTATATAAATAAACATTGATTGATTGATTGATCTAACATAATAGTGAGAGTCCAGTCCATAGTGGATCTAACATAATAGTGAGAGTCCAGTCCATAGTGGATCTAACATAATAGTGAGAGTCCAGTCCATAGTGGGGCCAGCAGGAGACCATCCCGAGCGGAGACGGGTCAGCAGCACAGAGATGTCCCCAACCGATGCACAGGCGAGCGGTCCACCCCGGGTCCCGACTCTGGACAGCCAACACTTCATCCATGGCCACCGGACCTGTGCCCCCCCCCCCCTTCCACAAGGGAGAGGGGGGCAAAAAATGTTCTTGAAGAAAACAATAATGAAATTGAAAAACACAAACAATTCTCCAAAATTATAAATCGGTTTAGAATTGGAATTAAAACATATATTTTTGAGCACCCCTACCAGTTATTCAGTACTTGAGTAGTTTTTCCGCATAATACTTACTTTTTACTACTCAAGTAATGATTTGTATGACTACAATGTTGGCTACTCTACCCATCTCTGATTATATCATTAATATATTAATCTGTGTATTGATGGAAGCAGATCAGAATCATATCCATATTTAAGTGGTACTTCTTTCTAAACTCCTATAGTCATATTTTCATCAGCTAATGTCTCGTGTGGTAACAAAGTGCTTGCATTCGAGTGCCCTTGAGTAGACAGGCAGAGCGCTGTTGAGACTGCCATAACATTCCTAAGATAAGGAGCACATGGCAGTGCTGAGCTTGGGGGGACAGGAGGGGGAGAGGAGACAGATCTGGACCGGGCTAGGGAACGCTTTTGTGCTGGGTTGGTCTCAGGTTTGTCCTCTAAGCTTGGAGAATAAACCACAAAATACCAACTGCTGCCTGTTGATTGAATATAAACATCAGCTTATTGCCATGAAAAGAATCTGGGAGAGACTAGCAATTTGAATTCCCCATTGGAGGAATGCTGGTCAACGCAACAGTATTTTGATATGTTGGAAAAAAAAACCCGTTTAATTACAATATACCATTTAAAAATGTGCAACAAACAGCATTTTACAAATTATGTGCCTTACTTTATCACTTTTCCAATGACATTTCTACTTTTTGTAAAACAGAAAAATACCAGTGATGATATTGACGTGCCCACTGACATGTAATACTCCTTGTGACCAGAGGTTGGCACTATATGCACGAGTTGGAATCAAGGATGCTTAGAGGTATATTGCTGAAGGCTCTGTGTAAGATATGCCTCCCCAATATTCCTCCTGCTAGGATTATAACAGCAATGGAGACACCTCTGCATGTTTTAGTGCAGGTTTCAGGTGTGAGTCACAGAACTTTATCAAAGACCAGGATTCTGTCTCTGCATTCCTTTCATTTCACGTCACTGGCTCTTCATTAATCAGCCTGCAATTGTAGCAAGCTTTCTTTTCGCTGCGAATAACCCTCTCTTGACTTCTGTCCCTCTGTCAGTTAGGCAAGATAAAGTGTTCAACCATGTGGAGGATTTACACTAAAGGTGTCAAACCCATTTTACATCGGGAGAAAAATCTACTCCCAAATGGGCCGGACTGGTAAAATCACGGCACGATAACTTAAAAATAAAGACAACTTCAAATTGTTTATTTTGTTTAAAAATAGAACAAGCACATTCTGAAATTGTACAAATCATAATTTTTTTATTTTTTATTTTTTTTTTACAATTAGCTGTTAATAGTATATATATTTTATTTGTCGTTATTTATATTTTCTGAATAAATTGTGTAATAATGTTCATCAGTCAACTCATTGGTGTTAATTTTCAATTTATCAAGATAAAAAATATATATCAAAATCAAATTAAAGTATGTTATTTATGTAGTTTGATCATTTTTCTCGACTGGTGCACTAACATTATGTGGTTTATTTTGCACATATATAGCATCATATACAAAGGTACAAATAATTGCTATTGCGACATCTAGTGGTCACATTTAGAACAGTTGTTTCTTTCATTCAAACATTTCAGGTTAATTTTTATACTTAGCAAACTCATCCCGCGGGCCGGATAAAACCTGTTTGCGGGCCGTACGTTTGACACCCCTGACTTAGACTCATATCTGTGATAACCACACAATCCCAACCTGATTCACCTCCTGGTGTTTTGGCTAGGGCTGTCAAAGTTCCGCTAGCGATTAATCACAAAAATGATTGAATAATCATGTAGAAACGCAGATGAATCACGCATATGATCGTACAAATGGTGGTGTGTGGCCTCACTTGTATTGATAAAATCATAATTGGTAAAATGTGTATTTATTTGCTCATTAAACTGTGTTATATATTTACTTGTTGTACTTGTATGATTAGGATAGTTTTATAATATTTTCTTCAGTAAAAATCTTTAAATTAGCATGTTTGGCAATATAATGTCTTTATGACTTTCCACACTGTAGAATCTAATCCAATCCAATCCAATCCACTTTATTTATATAGCACATTTAAACAACAAGAATGTTTCCAAAGTGCTGCACAGCCATGTTGAAAACAATATTAAAAACAATATTAAAAACATTATGCTCCACCAATGACTGAATAAAAACAAAAAATAAATAAATATAAAAACAATATAAAAACAATATAAAAATAAATATGATTAAAAACGATTTTAAAGGGTAAAACCAATTAAAACAGTAAATAGAAATCTAAATTTATAAAAAAAAACAACAACACAGAGGACAACAGAGGACAGAAGACCACACAACTCACGTAGAATATTAATAATCTACACCAGACCTGGGCAAATTAAGGCCCACTAGGCAGCATGCGGCCCCTTTAAGCTTTTCAACCCGGCCCGCCGGACATTCCCAATACATTTTTGTAGATCTTTAAGATGGAAACTGTAGCTGCCATTATGATGTGCAGTGATGTTTTCAAATAACCGTAAGTCTTGAACTATACAAAGTATTTCACTGGTTGTAATCTGCGCTTTGGTGACATCAATGATGGTATTTTGAGAGGTTATCTTTGAAGTCGGACATCACCGAAGGCCTAGGTGGGAAACGCACGGCCCGCCAATGCTTTGTCAATGGTTACCTTCCTTTTAAACTTGTGTAACAATTCAGAATGTTAAAGATGTTGTGATGTGTTTGACCCTGTAACAGATTTTTATTCTATTATGTTAGAATAATTATGTACATATCATCACACAACTCTTATGCTTAAGGGCTGTTGCTATCATCATCATCATCAGCCGTTGTCAGTCCACTGCTGGACGAAAGCCTCAGCATGTTTCTGCCATAGTGAACGATCTCTAGCTGCTCCCTGCCTTCAAGTTCCGTTAATCTGTCCTCTCCAATTAGGGATCTCACATTATACGTTGCCACTCGCAGATCCCAATGATGGCCTGTATGAACCCAGGGATTCTTAGCACCCCCTGTTCCTTGCCTTAACAAACCGCCATCTTGGTCTGGAGCTCTGGAACTGCTGGGGACTAGGGGCCGTCTTCTTGGCGTACTCTTCATGCTGGTTATTAGCCTACACCTTCCACGCTGGCTTGGTGCGGGTTGGAAGGGGTATTTTATATCAGAGATCCTTCTCCTAGACTAATTGCCTTACTAGGCTGTTGAACTTAGTCTGTCCTGTTGGTTTTCCGCGCCCCAATTACCCAGGGACCCGATCAGCTTTATGGCGCTGACCGCCCGCCAGTCACAAGAGAAGGTGCAAACGGTTCTTTGTGTGCATTTTATAGGCGTTAGTTGGGACTCACTAACCCCACACACAACCTCCCATCTCATGACTGGATGTAGTTTAACGTCATACCCAAGACTTGTTGCTATAGTTATTATCAATTGTGCTGAAGTGGTATTTTTCTTTGCCTGTGCAAAGCTGGCAATCCAAAAGATTGCAAGGCAGTCTCGTATCAGTTTCTGTGTCCAGGATTGATTGATTGATTGATTGAAACTTTTATTAGTAGATTGCACAGTTCAGTACATATTCCGTACAATTGACCACTAAATAGTAACACCCGAATAAGTTTTTCAACTTGTTTAAGGTCCACGTAAATCAATTCATGGTACAAATATATACTATAAGCATAAAACAGTCATTACACAAGTTAATCATCAGAGTATATACATTAAATTATTTACATTATTTACAATCCTGGGGGTGGGATGAGGAGGGTTTGGTTGATATCAGCACTTCAGTCATCAACATTTGCATCATCAGAGAAATGGGCATTGAAACAGTGTAGGTCTGACTAACAGGAACGGCCTGCTGACTGCCAAGGCTGAACACCGCCGTGACGCAGACAGGGCAGAGACAAGGCGATATCACCAGCGTCAACACATTTGCATTTCTTGTATAATCATATATTGTGTCTAACTGGAGCTGTCGAGATTACCCCCTTTCCCTCAGCGACAGCTTCAGTGATGTAACCAGGGACCTCCCAAATAAATAGAGGAAGCACGTGGGCTGGACTTTAGAACGTAGTTTGGATCTGTAACTAGAGTACAGCCCAAAAAAACGTGTCTCCTCAATTGAGCCAAATTGAACTCTGTCTCTGCATGATTCCTTGCTTCTCGTCTGTTTCATAAATGTCTTCAGTGTTTGAACCTGACATCTTCCATTATGTTCTATTGGAAAACAGTTAAAAAACGTGCACAGATCAGATGATGACTACTCTGTACACTTGTAAAAGATTCTGTATGAGTTATGTATGTCTAGCATGTATAATAACAGTAACAAACCCTCTTAAAGACCGTTGTAATAAAATGACTTCTTTTTTTTGTTTTGCTGCCGGATGGGGGTGTGCTACAGAGAGCTGTGAAATGATAATTTCTCGACAACCCCTTGGAGCCTCGTTACGTTTGGAATTGACTACACGCTCGTTCAACAGCTGCTTTTTTTTTCACGTGCCTGTAATGTTTTACAGGTGGCCCCGATGGTTCAAATAAAGACTTGCGTTCACAACAACATCTACATCCTCGCATTGTGCTGCAGGGTGTCCAAATGAGGCTCCTTCCACCCCTCATCCTGCAGGCTGACTTGAAAATGGAAGACATATTAGAGAGTCTCCATGCTGTCCTCACTAATTACCAGCGAGCACAATCAGTGCCGACTGCAGCTGTGACCTTTAACCCCAGATTCTTTGTCCGTCCTGGATCAGACGGAATCCCAAGTAATAGGTTTATTCTAGAGATGTCCGATATTATCGGCCGATAAATGCTTTAAAATGTAATATCGGAAATGATCGGTATCGGTTTCAAAAAGTAAAATGTATGACTTTTTAAAACGCCGCTGTGTATACGGACGTAGGGAGAAGTACAGAGCAGTTGCGTCTCCCAGTCATACTTGCCAACCCTCCCAATTTTCCCGGGAGACTCCCGAATTTCAGTGCCCCTCCCGAAAATCTCCCGGGGCAACCATTCTCCCGAATTTCTCCCGATTTCTACCCAGACAACAATATTGGGGGCGTTGCCTTAAAGGCACTGCCTTTGCGTGCCGGCCCGGTCACATAATCTACGGCTTTTCACACACACAAGTGAATGCAAGGCATACTTGGTCAACAGCCATACAGGTCACACTGAGGGTGGCCGTATAAACACCTTTAACACTGTTACAAATATGCGCCACACTGTGAACCCACACCAAACAAGAATGACAAACACATTTCAGGAGAACATCCGCACCGTAACACAACATAAACACAACAACAAAAATACCCAGAACCCCTTGCAGCAGTAATTCTTCCGGGACTCTACAATATACACCCCCCCCGCTACCCCCTACCACCCAACTCAACCCCGCCTACCTCAACCTCCTCATGCTCTCTCAGGGAGAGCATGTCCCAAATTCCAAGCTGCTGTTTTGAGGCATGTAAAAAAAAAATAATGCACTTTGTGACTTCAATAATAAATATGGCAGTGCCATGTTGGCATTTTTTTCCAGAACTTGAGTAGATTTATTTTGGAAAACCTTGTTACATTGTTTAATGCATCCAGCGGGGCATCACAACAAAATTAGGCATAATAATGTGTTCATTCCACGACTGTATATATCGGTACCGGTTGATATCGGAATCGGTAATTAGGAGTTGGACAATATCGGAATATCGGATATCGGCAAAAAAAGCCATTATCGGACATCTCTAGTTTATTCCTTTCACACACTGAGAACACTGAAATACTAAATAAGAGATGTGGAGAAGCCTCAATAAATATCCATTGATCAGACTTATGAGCGATGACCTCGGAACATGCGGTCATGTGATGCTGGATGTCGTTCGAAACAAATGCTTTGATGTTGGATGGCATTTCAGGAAAACATAATATTGACTGTGACCTTTGACTTTTGCTACGGTTGGATTTCCTGTAACATTGATAGATTTTTTTTTATACACAACCTTTATTCACTAATCCAAACTCTACACAACTTTTACTACTACTAGTACATTCTTTCAGGAGGAAAAACGATTACTTAGAGAAAAACTATGATCCAGAACATTATATTTTTGAACCCGAACACAAAGAAGATGAGTTCAGAAGCGTACTACTATGATTACATCAATATTTTTAGCATCACAAAATCTATTTTTTTAATTATATTTTTATTTTTATTTTGTTTATAATCTCAGGAAATATGTCCCTGGACTCATGAGGACTTTGAATATGACCAATGTATGATCCTGTAACTACTTGGTATCGGATTGATACCTACATTTGTGGTATCATCCAAAACTAATGAAAAGCACCCAAACAACAGAAGAATAAGTGATTATTACATTTTAACAGAAGTGTAGATAGAACATGTTAAAAGAGAAAGTAAGCAGATATTATCAGTAAATGAACAAGTAGATTAATAATAAATGTTCTACCACTTGTTCTTAATGATTTTGACAAAATAATAGAAGGGAAAATGACACAATGTGTTACTGCATATGTCAGCAGACTAAATTAGGAGCCTTTGTTTGTTTACTTACTACTAAAAGACAAGTTGTCTTGTATGTTCACTATTTTATTTAAGGACAAACTTGCAATAATAAACATATGTTTAATGTACCCTAAGATTTTTTCTTAAAATAAAGCCAATAATGCAATTTTTTGTGGACCCCTTTATTTAGAAAAGTACCTAAAAGTCTCAAAATACATTTTGGTACCGGTTCCAGTACCAAAATATTGGTATCGAAACAACACTAATCACAACAAAATCTCACTTTCCGTCGAACATACCACATACCAATATATGTGATAATAACAATGCATCTTTAGATGAATACTAATGACTGCAGGCAAGTGTGTCAAGGTTAAGTAAGATTGTTAAAAGAAAAGGAAACGACAGCTTGGACTCTTATAATCAAAGTGACCCATCTCAAATGAAGCGTTAATAAAAAAAAATGCAAATAACTGTCACACTCTGAAAGGATCGCACATCTCCAGACTCATTTGGACACACTTGCGTACCTTTTTGTCACACAGCGAGATTGCTCCCATACAAAACCATGAAATACTCCGAGCATTTAAAAGGAAGATAATAGAAGTATTTCCCAGTAATAGGAGACCTGCCACTTCACATTATCCTCCTCCGCGAGCCATGCGCTTTGCTTGTCACATTTATTTGACCTTAGCCCCCCTTTGCGTGTGTAGACGGTGGTGGGGATACAAATTTATTCAGCGACACTTCGCACATTACGGCCTCATTGAGTCATTTGCTGTGTGGCTGCGTCTCGCAAGGAAATGGCTTTGACACTGTTGGCCTTTGCTTGATAAATTAGGTCCCAAGGTGTGGGCATCTGACAATACAGTACAGTGCGCATTCATTACCTGCTTGCTAGCGGCCATATGGATGTTGGGGGGGAAAAAAATGCAACTTTACCAGGGATTAAATGGACATGATGAGAAATCCGTCAGTTTTGGAAAAAAAGTGTCATACCTGCTTACAAAACGAAAATACACTGATACATGGACTTAAAGTAGAGCTGCACCAAACGATTATTTCTTCAATCGATTAATCCAGGGGCGTCCAAAGTGTGGCTCAAGGGCACATTCTAAAAATACTATAAAACAAAATACAAACAAGTGGAAAAGAAGAGCAAACAAGTAGTCTGTATTGGGATAAAGTTGCAATTTTGACTTTAATAACGCAAAATCGACGATGCAGTATGAGGAACCGTTAGGGCATACTTGCCAACCCTCCCGTTTTTAGCGGGAGACTCCCGGTATTCAGCGCCTCTCCCGATAACCTCCCGGCAGAAATTTTCTCCCGACAAACTCCCGGTATTCAGCCGGAGCTGGAGGCCACGCCCCTCCAGCTCAATGCGGACCTGAGTGGGGACAGCCTGTTCTCACGTCCGCTTTCTCACAATGTAAACAGCTTGCCTGCCCAATGACGTCATAACATCTACGGCTTTTAGAGAGTAGAGTGCACAACTGCGCACACAACAAGGAGACGAAGCAGAAGAACGAGGAAGTTACAGACATGGCGACGCCGTCGACGAGCAAGATGAAGAAATACGCTTGCAAGTTCCAAAACGAATGGAAACAAGAATTTCAGTTCATCCAGGACAGTTCGAAGGGGGAAGGGGTATGTAATTATGTTGCCTGTACATTTTGTAGAACAGACTTCTCCATTGAACACGGTGGCCGAGTCATGAACAGAGGAGAAGTTAAACAGGACAATACTGCCATCTACTGGATAGCCCCCGGAACACTGAAATTCAAGTATTTATTTTATTTATATGTATAATAAAATAAATATATATACATATATATATATATAGCTAGAATTCACTGAAAGTCAAGTATTTTATACATATATATATATATATATATATATATATATATATATATATATATATATATATATATATATATATATATATATATGAAATACTTGAGTTGGTGAATTCTAGCTGTAAATATACTCCCCTATTAACCACGGCCCCAACCACGCCCCCGCCCCACCCCCACCCCGACCGCGCCCCCCACCCCCACCTCCCGGTATCGGAGGTCTCAAGGTTGGCAAGTATGCGTTAGGGACATTATTCAGAATTACCTCTTACATACACTACTGAAATGCTCTTACATAAACAACTGAAATGTTTTTCTCTCACACACACTACTGAAACACTCTTATACACACTACTGAAATGCTCTCACATAAACAACTGAAATCTTTTTCTCACACACACGCACTACTGAAGTAGTGTGTATAATGTTGTGTGTACATTTTAACAGAAGTGTAAATAAACAGTTTTAAAAGAGAAAGTAAGCAAATATTAACAGTAAGTGAACAAGTACATTAATAATCCATTTTCTACCACTTGTCCTAAATAATGTTGACAAAATAATATAAGGGAAAATGACAGAATATGTTACTGCATATGTCAGCAGACTAAATTAGGAGCCTTTGTTTGTTTACTTACTAATAAAAGACAAGTTGTCTTGTATGTTCACTACAACAGTGGTCCCCAACCTTTTTGTAGCTGCGGACCGGTCAACGCTTGAAAATTTGTCCCACGTACCGGGGAGGGGCCGGGGGCGGATTGTTTTTTTATTTTATTTTATTTTATTTTTTTGTCATAAAGAAATACAATCATGTGTGCTTACGGACTGTATCCCTGCAGACTGTATTGATCTATAATGATATATAATGTATTTATTGTGTTTTTTATGTTGATTTAATTAAAAAAAATGAAATAAAAAATAAATAAATATATATATATATATATATATTTTTTTTTTAATTTTATTTTATTTTTAATTTTTCAATTTTTTAATTTCTTGTGCCGCCCGGTACCAATCGGTCCACGGATCGGTGGTTGGGGACCACTGCACTACAAGACGTAATGTGTATAAGAGTGTTTCAGTAGTGTGTGTGTGAGAAAGAGATTTCAGTTGTTTATGTGAGAGCATTTCAGTAGTGTGTATGAGAGTGTTTCAGTAGTGTGTATAAGAGTGTTTCAGTAGTGTGTGTGTGAGGAAGAGATTTCAGTTGTTTATGTGAGAGCATTTCAGTAGTGTGTATAAGAGTGTTTCAGTAGTGTGTATAAGAGTGTTTCAGTAGTGTGTGTGTGAGAAAGAGATTTCAGTTGTTTATGTGAGAGCATTTCAGTAGTGTGTATAAGAGTGTTTCAGTAGTGTGTATAAGAGTGTTTCAGTAGTGTGTGTGTGAGGAAGAGATTTCAGTTGTTTATGTGAGAGCATTTCAGTAGTGTGTATAAGAGTGTTTCAGTAGTGTGTATAAGAGTGTTTCAGTAGTGTGTGTGTGAGAAAGAGATTTCAGTTGTTTATGTGAGAGCATTTCAGTAGTGTGTATAAGAGTGTTTCAGTAGTGTGTATAAGAGTGTTTCAGTAGTGTGTATAAGAGTGTTTCAGTAGTGTGTATAAGAGTGTTTCAGTAGTGTGTATAATGTTATGATCCGCTGCCCGGATCATATTTCTGTTTATGTTTTCTTGTCACATGTGTTTTCAGCACCTTGACTTTTGTTAGTTTCGGTTGCCATGACTGCAGATTGCTCACACCTGCCTCTGGTTAGTGTTCGGCACCTGTCGCCCGGGCGCTAATCAGAGGGCTATTTAGTCTATGCGCTGGCCTCACTCGGTCTGGCTTGCTAGTTTGTTTCCATACAACAGTTGACGACGTTCGATTCCTGATAAGTTCCTGCTAGCTCCCACGCTAGCCCATTTAGTTTTTGCCTTTTGTGCTATGTACACGTCTTTGTTTTTTCCTGCTATGATTTGTGCTTAAATAAATAATTTTCCTACCTGCATGCTGTGTCCGAGCCGTCTGCATCCCTGGGAGAACAGCCGCGCACCACGATGCGACCCCGTCGTGTTTCAGTAGTGTGTATAAGAGTGTTTCAGTAGTGTGTATAAGAGTGTTTCAGTAGTGTGTATAAGAGTGTTTCAGTTGTGTGTGTGTGAGAAAAAGATTTCAGTTGTTTATGTGAGAGTATTTCAGTATACACTACTTATACACACTACTTCAGTAGTGTGTATAAGAGTGTTTCAGTAGTGTGTGTGTGAGAAAGAGATTTCAGTTGTTTATGTGAGAGCATTTCAGTAGTGTGTATAAGAGTGTTTCAGTAATGTGTATAAGAGTGTTTCAGTAGTGTGTGTGTGTGTGAGAAAAATATTTCAGTTGTTTATGTGAGAGCATTTCAGTA
The DNA here is from genome assembly GCF_033978785.1 of Entelurus aequoreus. Lineage (NCBI taxonomy): Eukaryota > Metazoa > Chordata > Actinopteri > Syngnathiformes > Syngnathidae > Entelurus > Entelurus aequoreus. The sequence goes on from NC_084739.1 coordinate 14,297,801, forward strand.
GTGTGTATAAGAGTGTTTCAGTAATGTGTATAAGAGTGTTTCAGTAGTGTGTGTGTGTGTGAGAAAAATATTTCAGTTGTTTATGTGAGAGCATTTCAGTAGTGTGTATAAGAGTGTTTCAGTAGTGTGTATAAGAGTGTTTCAGTAGTGTGTGTGAGAAAAAGATTTCAGTTGTTTATGTGAGAGCATTTCAGTAGTGTGTATAAGAGTGTTTCAGTAGTGTGTATAAGAATGTTTCAGTAGTGTGTGTGTGAGAAAAATATTTCAGTTGTTTATGTGAGGGCATTTCAGTAGTGTGTATAAGAGTGTTTCAGTAGTGTGTATAAGAGGTAATTCTGAATAATGTGGAAGAAGTGTCAACAGATGGAGCTAACTGTTTTAATGACATTCAGACTTTACTTCAATCAACAACGGAGCAGCATCTCCTCATCCGTGGCTCACTAGTGCAACTATGCCGGAAATGTGTCCTGTGAAAAACCGTCCGACCGGAACTCTCTAATAACTCAAGTTCCTTGGGTGAATAATGTAAACTCACTACACCGGTATGTTTTAGTGCTTCCGTAGCGAGTTTACTGACAGATATAAGTTAGAACTTTACGCTACTTTATATTAGAAATGGCAACAGCGGAGGATGAATGTCGCATAAAAAGATGATAGAGAAAAAGAAGAAGCTTATCGACTACAGCATCGGTACGGACTCCAGTGGCGGACGTGCACACATTTTCAGGACTTATGCAGATCTCAAATACACATCAGCAGGTACCAGAAGGTAAGAAAAGTTGGTTTTGCATAATATTGTGAAACAAAATGCCAGATAATATGTCTGCTAAAGGGTGCCATCTTGCGGTCCTTATACACACCATGGTAATACTTGTATCTCTGACTGACTACGGTAGTCGTAATGTGCCGACAATCCATCAAGTGGTGCGGCTTCAAAGTCATACTAAAACATTTTGACATATTTTCGAGTGCCGTGTGTAATGTTCTTTATTTTCAATGGAACATTTAACATTTTGGTGTTGTTTACTGTTGCATACTGCAGTCTACACGTATCTCTTATGTGTGACTACCATCTACTGGTCACACTTATCAGTACACCATGTACCAAATAAAATTGCTTCGAGGTCGGTAAGCACAACCAGAATGATTCCGCACATTAGGCGCACCGGGTTATAAGGCGCACTGTCGATTTTTTCAGAAAATGAAAGTATTTTAAGTGAAAATACGGTACTCATGTGGATAATTTTAATAACAGTATAATTTATTACATATGATAATAGGAAAACATCATTAGAAACAACTGTCGTCATGACACAGCACAGTTCTATACTACTGCAATCTACAACCTCACTACAGTAATACACACATTGTAACAATTAATAGTTTGGTTTTCTAGGCAAAAGGTAAATATGCACAATCTTCCTTTAACTTGTGCGAACCCTTACATCTCAGGGGAAATTAAGAGGCATCCAAACTTTGCATTTGCAATAAGAGAGTCATCTTCACCACATGCTACAGTAATTGACTTTTTCCTCCCTCTTTTCCAATTTGTTGTAGAGTTTCTTTAGTTATTTATCTGTCTCTTATTTAATCCTTCTCTTATTGCTCGCCTTTTTTCCCACACCCGTTTGTCCAGTGTCGTCAATATGCTAGTCCTGTAATAGCTGTGTCGTTAGAAGATGGGGAGCAAGTTAAAGTGTCCAACACTGACTAGATGTTGTGCGTTAATTAAATTATGATTTTGTTGCATCAACTCTTACCTCATAGTTGTTGATGTTGTGTAGACACTGATGCTGCAGGCCTGATAGATGAATAACAATGCTTGTGTTCCAAAGAGCCTTTGGCGTGTGGCAAGCACACAACATGCTGCACATTTTCACAAACACACACACACTTCCTATTAGGTGCCAAGGTGCTGCAGACACAACTGATGCATTGTGAACACACAACATGAAATATTTTTGGGGTACATTCAAAAACAATCTTAGGGGTGCAGCTTGTCTTAGTTGGTTCAGGAGGTTTAGTCCAGGTAGGAGGTTCAACAGACTGAGTTTTAACGTGAAGTCCTTAAAGGCCTACTGAAATGAATTTTTAAAATTTAAACGGGGATAGCAGATCCATTCTATGTGTCATACTTGATCATTTCGCGATATTGCCATATTTTTGCTGAAAGGATTTAGTAGAGAACATCAACGATAAAGTTTTGGTCGCTGATAAAAAAGCCTTGCCTGTACCGGAAGTAGCGTGACGTCACAGGTTGAAGGGCTCCTCACATTTCCCCATTGTTTACACCAGCAGCGAGAGCGATTCGGACAGAGAAAGCGACGATTACCCCATTAATTTGAGCGAGGATGAAAGATTCGTGGATGAGAAACATGAGAGTGAAGGACTAGAGTGCAGTGCAGGACGCATCTTTTTTCGCTCTGACCGTAACTTAGGTACAAGGGTTCATTGGATTCCACACTCTCTCCTTTTTATATTGTGGATCACGGATTTGTATTTTAAACCACCTCGGATACTATATCCTCTTGAAAATGAGAGTCGAGAACGCGAAATGGACATTCACAGTGACTTTTATCTCCACGACAATACATCGGCGAAGCACTTTAGCTACGGAGCTAACGTGATAGCATCGGGCTTAACTGCAGATAGAAACAAAAGAAATAAACCCCTGACTGGAAGGATAGACAGAAAATCAACAATACTATTAAACCATGGACCTGTAACTCCACGGTTAATGCTTTCCAGCCTGGCGAAGCTTAACAATGCTGTTACTAACGACGCCATTGAAGCCAGCTTAGCTACGGGACCTCACAGAGCTATGCTAAAAACATTAGCTATCCACCTACGCCAGCCAGCCCTCATCTGCTCATCAACACCCGTGCTCACCTGCGTTCCATCGATCGACGGAAGGACGAAGGACTTCACCCGATCATCGATGCGGTTGGCGGCTAGCGTCGGATAGCTCGTCTGCTATCCATCTCAAAGTCCTCCTGGTTGTGTTGCAGCAGCCAGCCGCTAATACACCGATCCCACCTACAGCTTTCTTCTTTGCAGTCTCCATTGTTCATTAAACAAATTGCAAAAGATTCACCAACACAGATGTCCAGAATACTGTGGAATTTTGCGATGAAAACAGATCTTTTTGTATTGGATACAATGTGTCCGAATACGTCCGTTTCAACGATTGACGTCACGCTGTCAAAACTAGGTCTATGGCGTGGTTTGCTCTCCCGTGGTGCAAAAGAATTGGAACGGACGTGGCGTGCAGGTAAAGACATATTTAATTATTACTATAAACTCAAACAAAAGGTACAAACAAAAGGCGCTCACAGCGGAGGTAAAAAACTTGACTAGAAAAACAAAGGGCGCGCACAATGGCGGAGAACTATGAACATTAAACAAACAAAAACTTACGTGACAAGAGATGAAACAAGAACTAACGTGACAAGGAACTGTGGACATGGCATGAATGGGTGATGTCGCCAGGACGAACAACAGAAACAGAAAAGCCTATATAGTGACAACAGGTGCGTGACTTAACTGTGAACAGGTGCGTGACATGACAATGTGAAAACGTGAGACAGGTGTGTGTGAGTACAAACGTGGAACAGGTGAAACTAATGGTTGCTATGGTGACAAACAAAACCAGGAAGTGAAACAAGGAACTAAGGAAGTGTCCAAAAAACAAAACAGCACATGGCCAAACAAAAACATGAACACAGACATGACAGAACCCCCCCCTTACGGACAGATCCCAGATGTCCAAAAACAAAAAACAGGATCAAGAGTCATGGGAGGGGGGGAGGGGGACATGGCGGTGGATCGCCAGACCAGGTGTCCCCGAATCCACCGGGGCAGAGTCAGGTGGCGACGGCGGGTAGACCGCCGCTGAACCTGACGAGGTGGGCGACCTGGGAATGGCCACATTCGTGGCAGACGAGGAGGTCGGCGCACCTGGCGTGGCGGACGCCCATGGAATGGCCACATCCTTGGCCGACGAGGAGGTGGGCGCGTTGTCGTGGCAGGCGGCGAAGCTTGGCGTGGTGCGTCAGGCGGCGAAGCTTGGCGTGGCGGGTCTTGACGAGGGTCTTGGTCTTGGCGTGGGTCTTGGTCTTTGTCTTGGCGAGGGTCTGGGTCTTGGTCTTGGACTTGGTCTTGGACTTGGCGTGGTTGGTCTTGGTCTTGGACTTGGCGTGGTTGGTCTTGGTCTTGGACTTGGCGTGGTTGGTCTTGGTCTTGGACTTGGCGTGGTTGGTCTTGGTGTGGTTGGTCTTGGTCTTGGACTCTTGGCGGGTCTTGGTCACTTGGCGGTTCTTGGTCTTGGTCACTTGGCGGGTCTTGGTCACTTGGCGGTTCTTGGTCTTGGTCACTTGGCGGGTCTTGGTCTTGGTCACTTGGCGGGTCTTGGTCTTGGTCACTTGGCGGGTCTTGGTCTTGGCTTTGGTCTTGGCGTGGGGAAGCCACGGGCGGCACTTGGCGGCGTGGGGAAGCCACGGGCGGCACTTGGCGGCGTGGGGAAGCCACGGGCGGCACTTGGCGGCGTGGGGAAGCCACGGGCGGCACTTGGCGGCGTGGGGCAGCCACGGGCGGCACTTGGCGGCGTGGGGCAGCCACGGGCGGCACTTGGCGGCGTGGGGCAGCCACGGGCGGCACTTGGCGGCGTGGGGCAGGTACTGGTGGCGCTTGGCGTGGAGCAGGTACTGGTGGCGCTTGGCGTGGAGCAGGTACTGGTGGCGCTTGGCGTGGAGCAGGTACTGGTGGCGCTTGGCGTGGAGCAGGTACTGGTGGCGCTTGGCGTGGAGCAGGTACTGGTGGCGCTTGGCGTGGAGCTGGGCGTGGAGCAGGTGGATCTTGGCATGGTCGAAAAACTGGTGGTGGCGGCCGTGCTGGTGGCTGTGGCTTGGCAGGTCGAAAGACAGGTGGTGGGGGTCGTGCTGGAGGCTGAGTCTTGGCGTGACGAAAGACTGGTGGTGGGGGTCGTGCTGGTGGCTGTGGCTTGGCAGGTCGAAAGACAGGTGGTTGTGGTCGTGCTGGAGGCTGTGGCTTGGCGTGACGATGCTGAGCCACCCCACCTGAACAATTCCCAGCCCTAGCCCCCCCCTCAAGGAGCGGATCCCAGACGCGCTCCCCGCGGTCTGGAACCGTCTTTTGGGGTGGGCGGAGGGGGTTCAGGAGGAGGGCAGAATCCTCCCCTCTAAATTGTCCAAAAGGTCTTTCGTTCCCCCCCACCTGGGCTTTTGTGGGTGAAAAAAAAAATTCTGACTTGGGCGTGGCATGAGTCCTGGGGGGCGGGGCATGAAAATTGGGTGACTGTGATTGACAGGATCTGATTTCTAAAAACATGTCTTGGTAATATTTAATCATGGATTTAGAGTCTTTGGTTGGATGTGGCTGACAAGAAAAAGAGTTCAGGGGAAAAAAATCCATGACGTCACCCACTGGCAGCGGCGTGACGTCGTCCTGGGGAAGCCGGGCTGGCTGCAGCTCGTTTCCGCCCGGAGGGGGAGGAGCTTGCGGGAACGATGCGTCCTTTCCAATGCTTGTGGAAGCCCTCCCTGACGTCCTTCGTTGGGAGCGGCGCTTCCGGGACTGCGGTGACGCAGCGCCATCCTCGGACCAAAGGGAGCTGATCGGCACCAGTTTGCCGGTCGGACCCCACATGAGATCCCTGCGCTCCATGGGGGAATGGCGGAGTGTCTCGGCTTCCATGGCGCGCAGGACCTCCCACGTTACCTCGTCAAAATTGTCCCATTTTTTTGCGGGAGAGCTCTCGTGCTGGCGACATCTGTCAAGACTTGGTCTTTGGCGTGGTTTGCTCTCCCGTGGTGCAAAAGAATTGGAACGGACGTGGCGTGCAGGTAAAGACATATTTAATTATTACTATAAACTCAAACAAAAGGTACAAACAAAAGGCGCTCACAGCGGAGGTAAAAAACTTGACTAGAAAAACAAAGGGCGCGCACAATGGCGGAGAACTATGAACATTAAACAAACAAAAACTTACGTGACAAGAGATGAAACAAGAACTAACGTGACAAGGAACTGTGGACATGGCATGAATGGGTGATGTCGCCAGGACGAACAACAGAAACAGAAAAGCCTATATAGTGACAACAGGTGCGTGACTTAACTGTGAACAGGTGCGTGACATGACAATGTGAAAACGTGAGACAGGTGTGTGTGAGTACAAACGTGGAACAGGTGAAACTAATGGTTGCTATGGTGACAAACAAAACCAGGAAGTGAAACAAGGAACTAAGGAAGTGTCCAAAAAACAAAACAGCACATGGCCAAACAAAAACATGAACACAGACATGACACACGCGCATACGTCATCATACATAGATGTTTTCAAATAGAAGTTTCGCGGGAAATTTAAAATGTCACTTTATAAGTTAACCCGGCCGTATTGGCATGTGTTGCAATGTTAAGATTTCATCATTGATATATAAACTATCAGACTGCGTGGTCGGTAGTAGTGGGTTTCAGTAGGCCTTTAACCTGGGAAAATGTGTCGGGTTCCAGAACAGCTTATCTGTATTAGTTCAATCAATCCTGAGTATATTCCCTCTGAGTTAAGGTCACAATGAAAAGCCATGATCAATGGAGCGATCATTCTATGATTCACTATAGCAACTGGGGACAGAAAAGGCCATTTTTCTTTTCCGAGCCGGAACTGAAAGTGTTCATGCGTGGTTATGGCGAGTATGAACACTGTTTTAGAAAATAATACTATTAAATAAAAATAAAGTTGTTGTGTTGTGGTTTTATGTTGTTGCGGCATTAAAGGCCTACTGAAAGCCACTACTACCGACCACACAGTCTGATAGTTTATATATCAATGATGAAATCTTAACATTGCAACACATGCCAATACGGCCGGGTTAACTTATAAAGTGCAATTTTAAATTTCCCGCTAAACTTCCGGTTGAAAACATGTATGTATGATGACGTATGCATGTGACGTCAATAGTTGAAAGGAAGTATTCGGACACCATTGAATCCAATACAAAAAAGCTCTGTTTTCATCGCAAAATTCCACAGTATTCTGGACATCTGTGTTGGTGAATCTTTTGCAATTTGTTTAATGAACAATGAAGACTGCAAAGAAGAAAGTTGTAGGTGGGATCGGTGTATTAGTGGCTGGCTGTAGCAACACAATCAGGAGGACTTTGACTTGGATAGCAGACGCGCTATCCGACGCTAGCCGCCGACCGCACGGATGATCGGGTGAAGTCCTTCGTCCTTCCGTCGATCGCTGGAACGCAGGTGAGCACGGGTGTTGATGTGCAGATGAGGGCTGGCTGGTGTAGGTGGAGCGCTAATGTTTTTATCATAGCTCTTTGAGGTCCTGTTGCTAAGTTAGCTTCAATGGCGTCGTTAGCAACAGCATTGTTAAGCTTCGCCAAGCTGGAAAGCATTAACCGTGTATTTACATGTCCATGGTTTAATAGTATTGTTGATTTTCTGTCTATCCTTCCAGTCAGGGGTTTATTTCTTTTGTTTCTATCTGCATTTAAGCACGATGCTATCACGTTAGCTCCGTAGCTAAAGTGCTTCGCAGATGTATTGTCGTGGAGATAAAAGTCACTGTGAATGTCCATTTCGCGTTCTCGACTCTCATTTTCAAGAGGATATAGTATCCGAGGTGGTTTAAAATACAAATCCGTGATCCACAATAGAAAAAGGAGAAAGTGTGGAATCCAATGAGCCAGCTTGTACCTAAGTTACGGTCAGAGCGAAAAAAGATGCGTCCTGCACTGCACTCTAGTCCTTCACTCTCAAGTTCCTCATCCGCAAATCTTTCATCCAGCAGCGAGAAGTAATCGTCACTTCTCGCTGCTGGTGTAAACAATGGGGAAATGTGAGGAGCCTTTCAACTTGTGACGTCACGCTACTTCCGGTACAGGCAAGGCTTTTTTTATCAGCGACCAAAAGTTGCGAACTTTATCGTCGATGTTCTCTACTAAATCCTTTCAGCAAAAATATGTCAATATCGCGAAATGATCAAGTATGACACATAGAATGGATCTGCTATCCCCGTTTAAATAAAAACAATTAATTTCAGTAGGCCTTTAAGTTGTTGTGTCGTAGCTTTATGTTGTTGTGTTTTGACGTTTGTGTCATGATCCCTGGCCCGGATCATGTTTTGTTATGTTCTGTTAGTTTTGAACTCCCTGAGTTCCTGTTTGTGCACCTCTGGGTTTGTTTTAGTTTCCATAGGGATTAATTGGGTTCACCTCTGGTTAGTGGTCGGCACGCTCAGCTGCTGTCAACCACTAATCAGAGAGCTTTTTATTCACCTTGCTCGCCACGCTCTGTCTGGCTTCCTTCTGTCACGTGCAGGGGGTCGCAACTTGCTGCGAGGTTCGTTCCCCCGGGATGCAAACGGACCACTGCGGACAGGACGTGCAGGTAGGAACATGATTTATTCTTGAAAACTCAAGGAAGTACCAAAAAACCGAAAACAAGCCGAAGCAACAATGTGCCGATCGCACTGGAAGCTAAGGCTACCACTTAGCATAGGAATCAAGAGCTAGAAAACAAGAATACCCACGTAACTGTTGCCTTCAGCAAACAAGGAAGCCAGACTGAGCGTGGCGAGCAAGGTGAATAAAAAGCTCTCTGATTAGTGATTGACAGCAGCTGAGCGTGCCGACCACTAACCAGAGACAGGTGAACCCAATTAATCCCCATGGAAACTAAAACAAACCCAGAGGTGCACAAACAGGAACTCAGGGAGTCCAAAACTAACAGAACATAACAAAACATGATTCGGGCCACGGATCATGACAGTTTGTACTTATTGTAGCTTTTAAAATTGTGTTGTGGCTGAAAGTTGTTGTGTTGGCCACCGTGCATATGTACTATTAAATTAGAAACATATGCAAAGTTGTAACTATCTTTTGTAAAATGTTTAAAGGGATCCTGATATGCAAAATCAACTTTTTTTTTTTACCTATTGGTACTTGTTTTTGTGTATTTGGGACCACCATAAGTCTCGAAATTTTAAAATCAAACCATGGACGCATGCCGGATATATTTATAAAACAATCTGGCCTTCTTCCAAACTTTCTCTAAACTAGCCCTTTAGAATTTTAGACTTTAGTGATATTTAGCGGATATTTCTATACTGGTCATACACACACCATAGTAATACTTGTATCTCTGACTACGCGATAGCCGTAATGGGTCGACAATCCATCAAGCGGTCCAGTTTCAAAGTCATACTAAAACAGTTTGACAGATTTTTGAGTGCCGTGTGTAATGTTCTTTATTTTCAATGGAACATTTAAAGTTTTGATGTTGTTTACTGGCGTCATTTTGCAGTCCACACATATCCCTTATGTGTGACTACCATCTATCTAATAAAATTGCTTCGAGGTCAGAAAGCACAACCAGTTTTTTTCATAGTTTGGCCGGGGGTGCGACTTATACTCAGGAGCGACTTATGTATGAAATTATCAACACATTACCGTAAAATATCAAATAGTATTATTTAGCTCATTCACGTAAGAGACTAGACGTATAAGATTTCATGGGATTTAGCGATTAGGAGTGACAGATTGTTTGGTAAACGTATAGCATGTTCTATATGTTATAGTTATTTGAATGACTCTTACCATAATATGTTACGTTAACATACCAGGCACGTTCTCAGTTGGTTATTTATGCCTCATATAACGTACACTTATTCAGCCTGTTGTTCACTATTCTTTATTTATTTTAAATTGCCTTTCGAATGTCTATTCTTGGTGTTGGGTTTTATCAAATAAATTTCCCCCAAAAATGCGACTTATACTCCAGTGCGACTTATATATCTTTTTTTCCTTCTTTATTATGCATTTTCGGACCGTGCGACTTATACTCCGGAGCGATTTATACTCCGAAAAATACGGTACATATATTAATGTGTCTTCACATGATGTGTGCACTGCATCGCACATGATATTTATTTCTCTCCAGCAATGAAGAAGGACATCATTTCTTCACTACACCTCCATGAGGGTGGCTGACAATAGAACGTGTGAGATTAGAGGTCCCCTCTGTTTCTTACCTCCTCGATACTTGATATGCATCCCTTTTGAAAAGCTCCATGCAGCTGTAACCACGACTCCGATGTTATCTTACATTACAGCAACATGGCTGCTGAGATAACATGCAGCGGCTTCTGAAAAAGTCCCCTCTCTGAGATCTGATCCGGGCTTTTAATCTTTAATTTAATCGACACGCTCATCGCATTACCCTGATTGACGCGCAACTCTTTTGTATCCTCTGAATTGAAATTGTTTTTTTGATCCGGTAACAGGTATACAACCACTCACCACTATGCTTGGTGCAGCATAAACACTTGATGCAGGGCCACAGCTACAAAACCCAAAACCAGTGAAGTTGGCACGTTGTATAAATCGTGAATAAAAACAGAATACAAGGATTTGCAAATCCTTTTCAACCTTTTTTCAATTGAATAGCCTACAAAGACAAGATACTTAACGTTCGAACTGGAAAACGTTGTTCTTTTTTGCAAATATTAGCTCATTTGAAGTTTGATGCCGGAAACATGTCTCAAAAAAGCTGGCACAAGTGGCAAAAAAGACTGAGAAAGTTGAGGAATGCTCATCAAACACTTATTTGGAACATCCCCTAGGTCAGGGGTCGGCAACCCAAAATGTTGAAAGAGCCATATAGGACCAAAAATAGAAAAACAAATCTGTCTGGAGCCGCAAAAAATTAAAAGCCATATTACATACAGATAGTGTGTCATGAGATATAAATTGAATTAAAATGACTTAAAGGAAACTAAATTACCTCAAATATAGCTACAAATGAGGCATAATGCTGCAATATGTACATATAGCTAGCCTAAATAGCATGTTAGCATCGATTAGCTTGCAGTCGTGCAGTGACCAAATATGTCTGATTAGCACTCCACACAAGTCAATAACATCAACAAAACTCATCTTTGTGCATTCATGCACAACGTTAAAAGTTTGGTGGACAAAATGAGACAGAAAAAGAAGTGGCATAAAACACGTCCTAGAAAGTCGGAGAAAGTTATACTTGTAAACAAACGACGGTGAGTTCAAGGACCGCCAAAATTAGTAGGACAAAACGGCGCTCTCCAAATACTCAAATCAGTGAAGCATGTTTAATATAAACAGTGTACTTTATAACAATTAGGGAGGTTTGCGTCATGTTTGTCCTCCTACAGAAACCATATTAAAACAAAAACTTTTTTTTTTTTTCCTCATCTTTTTCCATTTTTCATACATTTTTAAAAAAGCTCCAGAGAGCCACTAGGGCGGCGCTAAAGAGCCACATGCGGGTCTAGAGCCGCGGGTTGCCGACCCCTGCCCTAGGTGAACAGGCTAATTGGGAACAGGTGGGTGCCATGATTGGGTATAAAAGCAGCTTCCATGAAATGCTCAGTCATTCACAAACAAAGGATGGGGCGAGGGTCACCACTTTGTGAACAAATGCCTGAGAATACTTGCCAACCTTGAGACCTCCAATATCGGGAGGTGGGGGGTAGGGGTGGGGGTGGGGGGCTTGCAAGCGTATTTCTTCATCTTGCTCGTCGACAGCGTCGCCATGTCTGTAATTTCCTCGTTCTTCTGCTTCGTCTCCTTGTGTGCGCAGTTGTGCACTCTACTCTCTAAAAGCCCTAGATGTTATGACGTCATTGGGCAAGCAAGCTGTTTATATTATGGGAAAGCGGACGTGAGAACATGCTGTCCCCACTCAGTCTCAGGTCCGCATTGAGCTGGAGGGGGCGTGGCCTCCGGCTCCGGCTGAATACCGGGAGTTTGTCGGGAGAAAATCTCTGCCGGGAGGTTGTCGGGAGAGGCGCTGAATACCGGGATTCTCCCGCTAAAAACGGGAGGGTTGGCAAGTATGTGCGTGAGCATATTGTCCAACAGTTTAAGAACAACATTTCTCAACCAGCTATTGCAAGGAATTTAGGGATTTCACCATCTACGGTCCGTAATATCATCAAAAGGTTCAGAGAATCTGGAGATATCACTGCACGTGAGCGATGATATTACGGACCTTCGATCCCTCAGGCGGTACTGCATCAAAAAGCGACATCAGTGTGTAAAGGATATCACCACATGGGCTCAGGAACACTTCAGAAAATAATGTAATAAGCAATCCTGTACAATACAGTATACAAAACAATATGCAACATACTGTACAAAACACAGAACAAAACAAGAGTACCAGAGTAATAAAGTAATAACAATCAGTGCTTGTAACTCAAATTTTTGCTTGCAACTTAAAGCACGACAATTAGCCGAGAGACAGCTCTTATCTCAAAACACTCTGAAGTTAAGGTACCATTATATTTCCAAAAAGAGGCTTTAAAAAAAATCTATTTTTGTTATTAGTTGTCTAAAATTTGAGTCTATACAGTATTTCATTTGACTAGCAGTTGTCATGATCCGTGGCCCGGATCATGTTTTTGTTATATTCTGTTAGTTTTGGACTCCCTTAGTTCCTGTTTTTGTGCACCCTTGTTTGTTTTTAGTTACCATGGGTGCTTATTGTTTCCACCTGTCTCTGATTGGTGCTCGGGACGCTCACCTGTTTTCTGAGCACTAATCAGAGGGACTATTTAAGCCTGCCTTCGTTGTGTGCTTCATGCCACTTGAGTATTCCTTATCTCTAGTCTATGCCAAGTGTTAGCTTCGGCTTGTTTTCTGTTTTTGTACTTCCTTGATTTTTGAGGAATAAATCATGTTCCTACCTGCACGCCTTGTCCGGAGTTGTCCGTCTGCATCCCGGGGGGAACGAACCCCGCAGTAAGCTGCAACGCCCCCACACGTGACAGCAGTGTGTTGACATGACACCATGGTGTTAACATAGAAACATAACAGTAAACTTCTACTCGCTTTAGTGTGAGTTTTAATACCAAATGTCCGCAGAAGTAAATTTTGCTTTCTGACGATTCCGTCGTCGTAGTTTTCCGTCTTATTTGCTATCAATATTTAATCATACAAATGTTCAATTTCCCTGGCGTCTTGTGCTCTTCAAGTATGAATACCAACAATGTCAGGTGTGAATCAGAATGAATGGTGACATATTTCACTTGCTGCTGTTACCTCCATCACGTTTCACGCGCACGCCTCCACATGCTCAGCCGGGCTTAAACACCCGAATTTACGTGTCACTCATACAAAGTGGCTGACGCACACACACACACACACACACACACACACACACACACACACACACACACACACACACACACACACACACACACACACACGCACGCACGCACGCACGCACGCACACACACACACACACACACACACACACACACACACACACACACACACACACACACACACACACACACACACACACACACACACATGCATTGCATACTCTGGGAAACAATCCTGACTCTCCATCGTCAGTCTGCAGCTCCTCATCCTCGAAATCACCTGTCAGCCACGTCAGCATGTTGCTGTCTCTCCCCAATAGACACAAATATCACATTTAATTGCAGAAACTAAGTTGTTTGATATTTATGGTGTGTAAAGCTGAAGGAACAAAAAAAAAAACAGTTGCCAAATGCAGCAAATGGCAACAACTTTGCCTTTTAAATGACAATAAATACTCAGTTTTGAAGTCATGTTATTGTGGTTGTTTTTAAAAAAATCTGGGCTATTCACCTACATTAGTGGTGTCAAAGTCAAGGCCCGCGGGCCAGATCCGACCCGAGAATGAAGTATCTTCGGCCCCCGGGATGATATTTGATCAGTGTTAGAACCGGCCCGCAGGCCACAGCCGCCTGCTGCTGTTTTTGCACGCACCAATACTCCATCAGTGTTGGCGCTAGGAATTTTCAAAATGGGGTCCCAGGGACCCCATCAAGTCATCAAAATGTAAACTTTTGATGCACTAATTGAAAGTGTATCTTGTGTTTTTTCTATGTTGATTTAATTAAAAAAAATACAATTACAAAATAAATAAAAAAAACAGCTGAGAAACAATAATCAAAATAAGTATGGTGCCAGTATGCTGTTTTTTTTCAATAAAATACTGGAAAGGAAAAAAATAAAAAAAATACACATTTGGGGTCCCACTTTTTTGTAACCGTTTTGAAAACAAATGATAAATGTATGCATTGTCCTGTTATATGTGAATGGTAAATGGGTTATACTTGTATAGCGCTTTTCTACCTTCAAGGTACTCAAAGCGCTTTGACACTATTTCCACATTCACCCATTCACAAACACACATTCACACACTGATGGCGGGAGCTGCCATGCAAGGCCCTAACCACCACCCATCAGGAGCAAGGGTGAAGTGTCTTGGTCAAGGACACAACGGACGTGACAAGGTTGGTAGAAGGTGGGGATTGAACCAGGAACCCTCAGGTTGCTGGCACAGCCACTCTCCCAACCGCGCCAATATACATTCTATATTGTGTTTTGGAAAAAGGTTGTCATAAACGTTCCTTAATTTATTTAAAAAATAATACAAAAGAAAACAAATGTTTATGCATATGTAAATGTATTCAATTATAAACATTCATTCACTTTCTTCTTTCCTTCATGGATCTAAACTTTACCGCTGCCGGTATTTTTTTCTATATTTTAATTGTAATATGCACCTGGGGATAAGCTGATTGGTAACACTAAATTGGCCCTAGTGTGTGAATGTGAGTGTGAATGTTGTCTGTCTATCTGTGTTGGCCCTGCGATGAGGTGGTGACTTGTCCAGGGTTTACCCCGCCTTCCGCCTTTGTGCAACCGATATAGGCTCCAGCACCCCCCGCGACCCAGAAAGGGACAAACGGTAGACAATGGATGGATGGATTTCAGTTTGAGCACATACATAGAGAAGGCCCCTTAGTTTGATATTCGCAGGTGGATTGGATCACTTCTCGTGGGAAAAAAGGCTCTAATTGGGACTTCGGAATGCAAAAATGACATAAGTATACGAGTAATACAAAAGAAAACAAATTGTTAAGCATATGTCAATTTATTCGGTTATAAACATTCATTCACTTTCTTCTTTCCTTCATGGATCTAAACTTTACCGCTGACGGTATTTTTTCCTATATTTTTATTGCAATATTTTCAGAATGTGTTTGTTCTATTTTTGGCCAAAGTAAGACAAAGAAAACAATCCGAAGTTGTCTTTATTTTTTAGCTTTAGTCCGGCCCGCGTGTGCACAGATTTTCCTCCATGCGGCCCCTGAGCTAAAGTGAGTTTGACACCCCTGACATACATAATGAAGAGGGCAGCTGTGTCAAGAGCTCAGGGGCCAAACATTGAAATGTGGAGGTTTCGTCAGAAAGTGCCTCCGCAGGTTATATTTCTTTGAGATTGCGTTTAATTGATTGCAAAGGAAACACATTGGCTTTCACACTGCGTTTGTCAATAAATACATTATTCTGCCCGAGCTACTCGATTCCAGCGTGTGCAGCTAGACAGATAGTTAACAGCATGAAGATTTTATGACTTTTCTTAATTTGATTACATGCTATAGTATGATTTTATTGTCATAATTTTATTGCATGATTTTTGTATCCCTTTAATTTAGGTAGCCAGGGACTGCAGATGGAAATGAGCTATTTAGCTATAATCTGGTACAAAACATATCTGTCTTTGAGCTTAATGTTTCTGTGCATTGTCCTTTCAAATAAAGACTAAACTGAAAAAACAAAAGCGTCACAAGTTTTGTTGCAGATTGATGTTCCTTATTTTGAATTGTTTTCTTTCCTCAGTTTTATTTCTTGACACTTCTTCCTTCATTTAGGTTTGTAAGACTGAAAATATAAACATAAAATAAACATTACAAAAGTACAACGTCATTTGTGTATTTTCCATAAATAAAATAGGTTCAGTGTTAATACATTCACACAATAAACTACAGATGTTTACGCATATAAAAATTAAAAGACAACGCCTTCAAACATCGCCCTCTACTGGTCAAATTTAGTACTACATGTATTAAACAAGCTTTCATTGCCAGAGTTACTCTCAGACAAAAAACAAAACAAAACACGAATACAAAAGACATCACAAAGTCAGCAATTTCAATACAAAACAAACTAAATATCTTAATGCACAATATCTACTTACAAAGAATTGGCCACGTTTCGTGATGAAGCTTACAAGTGTGGGTTTCTACCGTTGTTGCTGCTTGTCCGTCGCTTCAAAGGTCCGACAGGAAACAATGGGTCAAGTACTTGAATACTTTGTTGTCCAGTCGTTGTTAAAAGTCAGATTTTCGCAGTTTGTTTTTATTTTTTTTATGGTCGAGAGTGTCATTACTTTGAATGAGTAGCCTTATAACCTACTCATCCCATTGCTGCTTGACTGTGACACATATGTCTCGCTGTTGCCCCCTGTGGGGTGGCGGGAGTACTGCATACAAGTTTGAATTGTTTCATCAAGCCTAATTGGGGGATGTTCGGTGAGCCAAATTAAGAGCTTTGGCGGGCCAGATGTGGCCCATGGGGCGCTAGTTTAATAGAACTGCCCTCAATATAATATTTTTTCCTGACATTTTCTAGGGGAATAATACTGTCCTAATTTTAGATCAGTAGATTTTTTGCTGTAAATTTTGCGCACTTTTTGCAGGAATACGTAGGTATTTATGCTGTTTGTTTAAGAACACACACAATCAAACACCTAAATACAATAAACAATAATGAATAGGAAATAAATGAAGGGGGGCTATGTCTACATATGTATCCAACATGGTCCATGTTGGGTTGTTAAGTCTGAAGGCCTGGAGTTGCTCTGCAGGAACAGAGTTAATCTCTCGGGTGTTGTTCACAGTGAAGGAGTTGGTTTCGTCTTTGCTGCACTGTCCACAGGGGGATTTTGGAGCAACGACCTTGCCATGTCGCAGCCAGGGAAAACAATCAAGATTAGAATGTTCGTGATTGAGCAAGTGCCAAGAAATGTAAACTTTTCACTGTAATTGTCTATTTCTGGTCCTCAAATTCATCCTGCAGGGCAGACGACAGCTCTGATGTTATCCAATTTGCGACTTATCCAAAATCACAGCTGTTTCTTTTATCAAAAAATTGTAGCTCATTTGTATACTTAGCAACCTCATCTTGCGGGCCGGATTAAACCTGGCGTCCCGAATTAAACCTGGCGGCCCTCGGGGCGTACGTTTGATAGCCTTGGCCAAACGAGAAAATACTTAGATTTGACTGGGGACCCACAGCAAAATGTTATTTAGAGGCCCCTCCTCTCCATACAAAAATTTTCACACTTTTTTATTTACAGTATATGAAATTATTTTTATGCTTTTTTGATAAAACTTGAATTTGATTTAGTGCATGTTTTGTACTAAAACAAATTAATTAACAAATTGTTCAAGAATATAATTTTTTTGTGCAAAATAAATGTTTCAACATCATTAATACATGAGCCTATACTTGATTGATTGATTGAAACTTTTATTAGTAGATTGCACAGTACAGTACATATTCCGTACACTTGACCACTAAATGGTAACACCCGAATAAGTTTTTCAACTTGTTTAATTCGGGGTCAATTATCTACGATAAACGAGGGATTATTATTCATTAATTACTCAGTGGCCTAGTGGTTAGAGTGTCCGCCCTGAGATCGGCAGGTTGTGAGTTCAAACCCTGGTCGAGTCATACCAAAGACTATTAAAAAAATGGGACCCATTACCTCCCATCAAGGGTTGGAATTGGGGGTTAAATCACCAAAAATGATTCCCGGGCGCGTCCACCGCTGCTGCCCACTGCTCCTTTCACCTCCCAGGGGGTGAACAAGGGGATGGGTCAAATGCAGAGGAAAAATTTCACCACACCTAATGTCAGGTTCAAACACTGATGACAGACAAAGAAGCAAGGAATTAAACTAAGACAGAATTCAATTTAGCTCAATTGAGGAGAAACGTGTGGGCTGTACTCTTGTACAGTCTCCCACCACGCTCTGACGAAAGATTGTACGCCTCCTCTTTTATTTGGACTTTCCCTGATTACATGGCAACAGCTGTTTCTAAAGCAGTGGTTCTTAACCTGGGTTCGATCGAACCCTAGGGGTTCGGTAAGTCGGCCTCAGGGGTTCGACGGAGACACACCCGACTCATCTTGTAAATAAAAACTTCCACCTATCGGCGTATTACCCCCAAACAATGTTCCCTCTAATTTTCCATCTGATTTGCAGGTGTGTAATTTGTTGCGAGTTCATGCACTGTGTTGGTTTTGTTCTTTGAACAAGGTGATGTTCATGCACGGTTCATTTTGTGCACCAGTAAAAAAAACATAACTTAGTCTTGAATTAAAATTTTTTCAAAAACATTTTTTCACTAAAGAAGGGTTCGGTGCATGCGCATATGAAACTGGTGGGGTTCGGTACCTCCAACAAGGTTAAGAACCACTGTTCTAAAGGAAGGGGGTCGTAAACAGCCGCTGCCTTTGGTCACAAAACAGTTCAAAGAACAGATGCCTGGAGGGGAGTCAGATCCTGCTTCCTCTCCACTTTGTAGATCTCGGGTCAAGACAAAATCTTCCTGTGGATTACAATACATCAAAGAAACCGACACCTTCATGTCGCTTCTCATCCTACACAGTGGAGCTTTACAAGCCTTTTGCTTGGTAGGATCAAAGACAGCTTTTGTCCTCTCGCCGGAAAGTTTTGTGATAACTTAGATACAATTATTCTGACACCTAGTGTGTGTGTGACAATCATTGGTACTTTAACTTTAACTTTAATTGACATTTTACATGCGCTGCTTCACTCAAAACGGGGCCCCCACGTATTACGGGGCTCTATGTGTGTTCTGCATTTATGAAAAGGTGGCCCTCGTCATCCAACAATATGTTTATCATCAATATGTTTATCATCATCAGCTTGTGCCAAATGTATTTGCACTATTTATTGTGGTGAGACACTACCTATTACAGTCTTTTTCCACCTTTTTTGAGCCAAGGCATTGGCGTTGAAAAATATCCGGAGGCACACCACCAGCAGAAATCATTAAAAAAACGAAACTCAGTTGACAGTAAAAAGTTGTTGTCGCAATTGTTGGATATGACTTTAAACCATAACCAAGCATGCATCACTATAGCTCTTCACCCCCTGTCACATCACGCCATTTTTTGCTGTTTTCCTGTGTGTATTGTTTTGGTTCTTGTCTTGCGCTCCTATTTTGGTGGCTTTTTCTCTTTTTTTGGGTATTGTCATGTCATGTTTGGATGTACATTGTGAACGCCGTCTTAGCTCCACAGTAAGTCTTTGCTGTCGTCCAGCATTCTGTTTTTGTTTACTTTGTAGGCAGTTCAGTTTTAGTTTCGTTTTGCTTAGCCTTCCCTAAGCCTCAATGCCTTTTCTTAGGGGAACTCACCTTTTGTTTATTTTTGGTTTAAGCATTAGACACCTTTTTACCTGCACGCTGCCTCCCGCTGTTTCCGACATATACAAAGCAATTAGCTACCGGCTGCCACCTACTGATATGGAAGAGTATTACACGGTTACTCTGCCGAGCTCTAGACAGCACCGACACTCAACAACAACACATAATTTGCAGACTATAATTACTGGTTTGCAAAAAATATTTTTAACCCAAATAGGTGAAATTAGATGATTAATTACACTGTATCCGCGGCACATGGTTGAAAAACACTGACCTATTAGGTGTAGATGTCTGTGTGTTTGTGCATGGTGGCGCCCAAACGTGCATTTATCTGCGACGTTGTGTCACTTTAGACTTTCATGCATTCATGTGCTGCCGGCGTGGGCGGAAAATGTCTGTAAAAGATGCGAAGAAGTGGACTGATGGATCGTGCGTCCTCGTTCCAGGAACACCATGCTCCTGCTCTTGATGAGCTTCATGACGTTGAAGCAGACTTTCCATCCCTCCTCTTAAAACTTGGCCGAGAAAGCACTAATAATGTCTATTATTATAACCTATCGCATTGGTGCATCAGTGCACGAGGGTGAATGCTCTTTTTTTGTGTGTCTATTTCTGCGATGCAAGCGTCCCCACGGTTCACTTAAGACTTATTAAAGCTGATATTTCCACATTGTGCCGCAAAGACGACCTGACCTAAAGCAGCAGTGAGGCCTAATGAGGAACCGCAGTCTGGCTTGTGGTCACATGACGTGACTGCTGTCGTGCGTCCGGGGTTCAAAGGGGCTCTCATACAACATATACTGTATTGACCTGGATATAAGACGACCCCTCGTTTTTTTTTGGAAAAAACAACACCAAAAATTGTTGTAAATAAAATAATTTGATGATTGTGCTTAATTGATCCCTGCACTGCAAAAAGTCAGTGTTCAAAAACAAGAAAAAAAAATACAAAAATTAGGGGTATTTTACTTGAACTAAGCAAAATTATCTGCCAATAGAACAAGAAAATTTGGCTTGTCAAGACTTTCCAAAACAAGTAAAATTAGCTAACCTCAATGATCCCAAAAATACCTTAAAATAAGTATATTCTCACTAATAACAAGTGCCCTTTTCTTGATAGAAAAAAAAAGAGACCTTTTTTCTCAATATGTTGAAAAATATTCTTAAATTAAGTAAATGCTAGTGCCATTATCTTGACATAATGATATGCACTCGGCATTACATTTCTTGAAACCAGCAAACTTATACTAAAAAATAGTTTATCTTTCTTAATGGAAAGGCAACAAGGCAACCTCTTGTTACTCTCGGGGTCTCCTAGCCGCTCAGGCAAATCATATGGTCTAAAAATGCATTTTTCCATCGATAACATGACATCATCGTGCCAAGTGCGTGCACTTTCAGTCAATTAGTGCGCAAGGAATATATATATATATATATATATATATATATATATATATATATATATATATATATATATATATATATATATATATATATATATATATATATATATATATATATATATATATATATATATGTATATATATATACATATATATATATACATATATACTACCGTTCAAAAGTTTGGGGTTACCCAAACAATTTTGTGGAATATCCTTAATTTCTAAGAAAAAGAATAGACTGTCGAGTTTCAGATGAAAGTTATCTTTTTCTGGCCATTTTGAGCGTTTAATTGACCCCACAAATGTGATGCTCCAGAAACTCAATCTGCTCAAAGGAAGGTCAGTTTTGTAGCTTCTGTAACGAGCTAAACTGTTTTCAGATGTGTGAACATGATTGCACAAGGGTTTTCTAATCATCAATTAGCCTTCTGAGCCAATGAGCAAATACATTGTACCATTAGAACACTGGAGTGATAGTTGCTGGAAATGGGCCTCTATACACCTATGTAGATATTGCACCAAAAACCAGACATTTGCAGCTAGAATAGTCATTTACCACATTAGCAATGTATAGAGTGTATTTCTTTAAAGTTAAGACTAGTTTAAAGTTATCTTCATTGAAAAGTACAGTGCTTTTCCTTCAAAAATAAGGACATTTCAATGTGACCCCAAACTTTTGAACGGTAGTGTATATATAAACATATATATATATACAGCCCAGCCCCTGGCCAAAAAATGTTTTATTGTAATTTTGAAGAATTTATCTGAATGTGCATGAACTATTTCTGTTCAAAATTGTTTGAAATGTCACATGTTAAATGTTTGAATATTAACTGTCAGTTTACTGTACTGTGCCAACTGTACTGCTATATGAGTACGTGTGTTCTCTTGTTTCATTGAAAATAAAACAGCAAAGTCCATTTGGCTGTCATCTGTTTTAATTATGAGACACAATTGTGTCAAAGTTGTGATTTTTTATTTTCATGATTGAAATAAGAAAGGATTACTTTAAAAAAAGTAGTTTTATACTTGTGAGTGTTGATGACACAGCTTTGCAACAGTTGATATTCTAGTTTCAAGCATGTTTTACTCAATATAGGTCATAAAATCTTACTGAGATCATTTAGGACCAAAACCCTTAAAACAAGTAAAACACTAACTTAAAATCTGCTTAGTGAGAAGAATTATCTTATCAGACAGAAAATAAGCAAATATCACCCTTATTTGAGATATTTAATCTTACATAGATTTCAGTTTTTGCAGTGTGTTATGTTCACATTAGCATCATTACTGCTGGTTATTAGCTTCCCCCATGTTTAATGGGGAACTGCACTTTTTTGGGGGAATCGTTCACAATCACGCACACATTTTTTACATTTTTTATGCATTCTAACTATTAAATACATTTGATCAAAAGTTCACTTACAATTGGGCCTATTGGAGTCGCTCTATTCTGCCTATAAGCACTTACAAAAACATCCAAACACCCTCTATGAGGTTTTATACACATGATGTAAGTATATATGTAATGTACTAGTTACGGGTACATTTATAATAACATGTAATATTTACATATTTTGATCATTTTAGGAATATGCGGCGCATTAATTGCAAAAACACATCACAACTAGAGATGTCCGATAATATCGGACTGCCGATATTATCGGCCGATAAATGCTTTAAAATGTAATATCGGAAATTATCGGCATCGGTTTCCAAAAGTAGAATTTATGACTTTTTAAAATGCCGCTGTGTACACGGACGTAGGGAGAAGTACAGAGCGCCAATAAACCTTAAAGGCACTGCCTTTGCGTGCCGGCCCAATCACATAATATCTACGGCTTTTCACACACACAAGTGAATGCAAGGCATACTTGGTCAACAGCCATACAGGTCACACTGAAGGTAGCCGTATAAACAACTTTAACACTATTACAAATATGTGCCACACTGTGAACCCACACCAAACAAGAATGACAAACACATTTCGAGAGAACATCCGCACCGTAACACAACATAAACACAACAGAACAAATACCCAGAACCCCTTGCAGCACTAACTCTTCCGGGACGCTACAATATACACCCCCCATTACTCCCCCCCACACCCCAACCCTGCCCCCCCCAACTCCGCCCACCTCAACCTATTTATAATATATTCCTATTACGTATAACCTACATTATTTATATCCTATTCTACAAACCCTGTTTCCATATGAGTTGGGAAATTGTGTTAGATGTAAATATAAACGGAATACAATGATTTGCAAATCCTTTTCAACCCATATTCAATTGAATGCACTACAAAGACAAGATATTTGATGTTCAAAATCATAAACTTTATTTTTTTTTTGGAAATAATAATTAACTTAGAATTTCATGGCTGCAACACGTGCCAAAGTAGTTGGGAAAGGGCAAGTTTTTAACAACACTCAGTAAACGTTTGGGAACTGAGGAGACACATTTTTGAAGCTTCTCAGGTGGAATTCTTTCCCATTCTTACTTGATGTACAGCTTAAGTTGTTCAACAGTCCGGGAGTCTCCGTTGTCGTATTTTAAGCTTCATAATGCGCCACACATTTTCAATGGGAGACAGGTCTGGACTACAGGCAGGCCAGTCTAGTACCCGCACTCTTTTACTATGAAGCCACGTTGATGTCACACGTGGCTTGGCATTGTCTTGCTGAAATAAGCAGGGGCGTCCATGGTAACGTTGCTTGGATGGCAACATATGTTGCTCCAAAACCTGTATGTACCTTTCAGCATTAATGGTGCCTTCACAGATGTGTAAGTTACCCATGTCTTGGGCACTAATACACCCCCATACCATCACAGATGCTGGCTTTTACACTTTGCGCCTATAACAATCCGGATGGTTCTTTTCCTCTTTGGTCCGGAGGACACGACGTCCACAGTTTCCAAAAACAATTTGAAATGTGGACTCGTCAGACCACAGAACACTTTTCCACTTTGCATCAGTCCATCTTAGATGAGCTCGGGCCCAGCGAAGCCGACGGCGTTTCTGGGTGTTGTTGATAAACGGTTTTCGCCTTGTATAGGAGAGTTTTCACTTGCACTTACAGATGTAGCGACCAACTGTTTCTGAAGTGTTCCTGAGCCCATGTGGTGATATCCTTTACACACTGATGTCGCTTGTTGATGCAGTACAGCCTGAGGGATCGACGGTCACGGGCTTAGCTGCTTACGTGCAGTGATTTCTCCAGATTCTCTGAACCCTTTGATGATATTACGGACCGTAGATGGTGAAATCCCTAAATTCCTTGCAATAGCTGGTTGAGAAAGTTTTTTCTTAAACTGTTCAACAATTTGCTCAGGCATTTGTTGACAAAGTGGTGACCCTCGCCCCATCCTTGTTTGTGAATGACTGAGCATTTCATGGAATCTACTTTTACACCCAATCATGGCACCCACCTGTTCCCAATTTGCCTGTTCACCTGTGGGATGTTCCAAATAAGTGTTTGATGAGCATTCCTCAACTTTATCAGTATTTATTGCCACCTTTCCCAACTTTTTTGTCACGTGTTGCTGGCATCAAATTCTAAAGTTAATGATTATTTGCAACAAAAAAAATGTTTATCAGTTTGAACATCAAATATGTTGTCTTTGTAGCATATTCAACTGAATATGGGTTGAAAATGATTTGCAAATCATTGTATTCCGTTTTACATCTAACATAATTTCCCAACTCATATGGAAACGGGGTTTGTATTTAAATTATGTACCGTGTTTTCTATCTTGTCTTTTAACAAAGAAACAAGGAAGTCACAATCTTCGTTCAAGGAATGTTTTGCAATTTGTCGTCCCCAAAGTAAGAACTGAACTGGGCAAGAAAGCATTTAGGTTTTCAGCACCGAAGGCTTGGAATAACCTACAATCCAATCTTCAACTTCAAACCCTTGTTATAATAAATGAGTTTAAAGCTTCTGTGAAAAAGCTTGCAGTCTACTTTGTCTGTATGCACATGTGTTATGTGAGCAAGTTTTAATGTTGTAAATTTGATGTTTTATGTGTTGTTTACTGTTTTCAATGTAACCTTGCTGCTGCCCTCTTGGCCAGGAGGTCTCCCTTGGAAAAGAGATCTTTGATCTCAATGAGATTTTACCTGGTTAAATAAAGGCTAAATAAAACAAATTCTGGACTATAGAGCGCACCGGGATATAAGCCGCACCTATTAAATTACACGGAAAGATTTTGTAAATGTTTATTTACATACCTTAATTGTTTCCAAAAGGTGCCTGTGACATGACAGTAAAACGGCTGATCAACAGCGGAGGGTGAATGTCCCATAACAAGAAGATAGAGGAAAAGAAGAAGCTTATCGACTACTCCGTCAGCACGGACTACAAAGGCGGAGACGCGCAATTTTTCAGGATTTATGCAGATCCCAAATACAGATCAGCAGGTACCAGAAGGTAAGAAAAATTGCTTTTGCATAATATTGGGAAACAAAACGCCAGATAATATGTCTTGCCTTATACACACACACCATAATAATACTCGTATGTTTAATGCGCTGACAATCCATCAAGCGGTGCAGCTTCATAGCGTACCAAAGTCGTACTAAAACATTTTGATGGATTTTTGAGCGCCGTGTGTAATGTTCTATATTTTCAATGGAACATTTAAAATGTTGGTGTTGTTTACTTGAGACATATTGCCATCATAGTGGCAATATACACTTATCTCTTATGTTTGACTGCCATCTACTGGTCACACTTATCATTACACTATGTCAGGGGTCGGCAACCCAAAATGTTGAAAGAGCCATATTGGACCAAAAAAACAAAAACAAATCTGTCTGGAGCCGCAAAAATTTAAAAGCCATATTACATGTGTCATGAGATATAAATTTAATTAAGAAGACTTAAAGGAAACTAAATTAGCTCAAATATAGCTGCAAATTAGGCATAATGATGCAATATGTACATATAGCTAGCCTAAATAGCATGTTAGCATCGATTAGCTTGCAGTCATGCAGTGACCAAATATGTCTGATTAGCACTTCACACAAGTCAATAACATCAACAAAACTCACCTTTGTGCACTCATGTACAACGTTAAAAGTGTGGTGGACAAAATGAGACAGAAAAAGAAGTGGCATAAAACACGTCCTAGAAAGTCGGAGAAAGTTATGCATGTAAACAGACTATACGGTGAGTTCAAGGACCGCCAAAATAAGTAGGACAAAACGGCGCTCGCCAAATACTTGAATCAGTGAAGCATATTTAATATAAACAGTGTGATTTATAACAATTACGGAGGTTTGTGTCATGTTTGTCCTCCTACAGAAACCATACTAAAACAAAAAAATTGATTTTTTTTTTCCCCCCTCATCTTTTTCCATTCTTCATACATTTTTGAAAAATCTCCAGAGAGCCACTAGGGCGGCGCTAAAGAGCCGCATGCGGCTCTAGAGCCGCGGGTTGCCGACCCCCGCACTATGTAATGATAATGATAAATGGGTTATACTTGTATGGCGCTTTTCTACCTTCAAGGTACTCAAAGCGCTTTGACACTATTTCCACATTCATCCATTCACACACACATTCACACACTGATGGCGGGAGCTGCCATGCAAGGCGCTAACCAGCAGCCATCAGGAGCAAGGGTGAAGTGTCTTGCCCAAGGACACAACAAACGTGACTAGGATGGTAGAAGGTGGGGATTGAACCCCAGTAACCAGCAACCCTCCGATTGCTGGCACGGCCACTCTACCAACTTCGCCACGCCAAATGAAATAGCTCTGAGGTGGGTAAGCTCAACCAAACTTAGTCCTTACATTAGGCGCACCGGGTTATAAGGCGCACTGTCGAGTTTTGAGGGAAAAAAAATATTTGAAATGCGCCTTATACGGTATTGTAAATATCCCTTTAATGATATATCTTTCCTACACTACTTTCATATAGTCTGCCTCAAGTGTAGACCAAGTGACCCGAAACCAAACCCCAACCCAGTATTTTAGTGTTAGACACCGGAGTTCATTGACTGAAAGACGTGCAAAACATGTCGCCCTCACCCAAATGAAGTCCACAATAATAACAACCCTCTTGCTGCTCCTCCGCCACCACTTTCATGCACTCTCTTTTCTCCTGTCCCTTTCTTCTTCCCCGCTCTTTAAACACCTAATTTAGCTTGCACCTACTTTAGAAAGCAAGCCGGCCCTCCACCTGTGCACCGCACTGATGCCACATTTACAGCTACTTGAGAGGCTACTTTTTGAACATAACATAGCGCACATCTTGAGAAGCAACAATTACCTTCATTCTTTTTGCAAATGAAACTGTTGTGTAGTCATAGCAACGGAACACCATAGCTGGGTATGGCACTTATTCGCAAAGTGTTGTTATTTCTTCCCATTACGTCTTTTTCTTGTGCTTCCACTGGTAATTGAATTGCTTTCAAAGAAATCGTACATCAAATATTTAATACAAAGCATCCATCAAAGTGTAACATGACAGCTTTACTGTTGTGTTGACAGGTTTTCATTATTGGTGTTTGCAACCAATACATAATTAATCGCCACATCCCCGGCAATACAATTAATGTCAACGCTTTTTTTCCTTCTTCTTTCTTTATGTGACTTGGAGTTTGATAGCAAAAATGATGAAATGAACCAGTCTGCAACACTTAACATTTGATCCCACTTGTAATCACCGCCAATAAAGCATCAGGCCACTTGAAATGTGCGTGATTGTTTTGCAGCCACACATTTAATGAACCTTATCATAACGATACAGCCATTAAAAGCCATATGAATTATTCATTGATGACTCAGCGTCCCCGTGTGGTCGCACCAAAGTGGATGTAGCAGTTTAGAAATAATATATCCCACACCACACCAACACCATCGTTATGAAATGATCAAATGAATGCCTTTTTCAAACATTCCAATGTCGTTACTTAAAGTAACTTTGGGTTACTTACAAGAGTTGCTCACCCTTGTGCATGCTGAAGATTGACTCTACATACTTACTTTTAGGATCCATAAGGGACCCACTCATTAAAGTTGCACGAGTCAGCAATAAATTAAATATTTTTTTGTTACTTTCAATGCTTGAAATCTTTTAACAACTTCAGATCTATTTATTGATATATAGTTTGTATTATTTTTTATGGTTTTCTTAAGTTTAACGGCCTTTTTGTCAAAAATAACGTCTGTTTTTTTTATAATGGGAAAATACGAAATATGCATTAATTCTACAACTAAGTGAAATATTTGAGGTAGGGTAATTACAGCCTCGAATAGGTCAACCATTTATGAAAACACTGATTTTGATACAGTGGATTATTTTTTTACAGTGCAGACTGAGCTAAGAGCGAAAGCAGGCAGGACTGAATGAGTTTAGTGAATTCACACAAGTCTTTTATATATATATATATATATATGTGTATGTATATATATATATATATATATATATATATATATATATATATATATATATATGTATGTATATATATATGTATATATATATATGTATATATACATATATGTGTATGTATATATATATATATATATATATATATATATATATATATATATATATATATATATGTGTGTATACACTTTTGTATGTATATATATATGTGTGTGTTTATGTATATATATATATGTGTGTGTGTGTATATATATATATATATATATATATGTATATATATATACTGTATATACATATATATATATACAGTATATGTATATATATATATATATATATATATATATATATATATATATATATATATATATATATATATATATATATATATATATATATATATATATATATATATATATATATTTTTTTTATTTCTATTTATTTATTTATTATTATTTTTTTTTTTTTTTCCTGACCTAACGTATATTCCGCTCTACCCCGGTATTGAGCACTGTATAACGGATAAACCACAGAAATATATATATATATATATATATATATATATATATATATATATATATATATATATATATATATATATATATATATATATATATATATATATATATATATATATATATATATATATATATATATATATATATATATATATATATATATATATATATATACCTTCCATGTTATATAGAACTGCCCAAGATCATTTTAATTGCATTTCAGCAGTTCATTTACGCTCATCAAAACTCTGATAATTTTGCTTATGTTTTTTTTTTGGCCGCCATCTTGTTTGTTAATTGGCAAAAACAAGATTCATTTGGTTAAAAGTATAGTAATATACCGGGATTACGGTCTGTTAAAAATAGTAGTTATAATGGAGGTCAATGGTGCCAAAAGTGTTAAGAGAAAGTGTGTGTACTTTATGTTTATATATCTTATTCTAACAATATTGCAATCAAAAACATAATGAACAATCATATTACATAAAGGAACACTTTATGCACATTTTGGGCCCTATGGTTGCACAAGGGTTAATAACAAGTAACGACACGTTCAACTGGACCTGCTGTCAGACACAATGCATACCAGTCACTCCGATATGATATCAATAATGATATTATTTTTGGTGATTTAACCCCCATTTCCAACCCTTGATGCTGAGTGCCCAGCAGGGAGGTAATGGGTCCCATTTTTATAGTCTTTGGTATGACTCGGCCGGGGTTTGAACTCACGACCTAGCGACCTAGCTACGTTAGCTGCCAGAAAGCAATCAGCACGCTACCTGGCTTCTCCAGAAAATGAGCAGCATCTTCGTGCAGCGAGTTTATCGAATCAATCACGGTTTTATGATAATTAACATGAACAATTTTACCGGTTTATCGTCAATACCGCAAACCATTTAGAGTCGTTTTCCCCATTTATTTTCAAGTTTTCATTTATTACCTAACGCTGATTCGTTCACGATTAGGGATGATGTTTGATAAGAAATTATTGAGTTCGGGCCCATTATCGAATCCTCTTATTAAACCGATTCCTTATCGATTCTCTTATCGAATCCAGATAGGTTGTTGTATATGGAAAAAAACACAATATTTGGTTTAACAAAAGCTCACTTTTATTTTATAAGAAAAAAATAAAAAATAAAAAATAAATACATATTGACTGTTACCCCCTTAAAAAAAATAAATATATATATATATATATATATATATATATATATATATATATATATATATATATATATATATATATATATATATATATATATATATATATATATATATATATATATATATATATATATATATATATATATATATTGACTGTTGTTACCCAAAGTATATTAAGTGGGATTTTTCAGAAAAACAAATATATACAGTAACACAAAAACAACCTATCTCTGTGATCACAATAGGTGTATAAATAATAATATAGTGTTAAATAAAATCAGTCCCTTGGGCACAAAACTGAAAATAATACAGCTCTCCAAAAAGTGCACTTCTGCTGCTATTGGAACATACTAACTACACACACTATGACACTAAGAACACCACAGTCATCAATCAACAATTCTTCCCCCCTTACATGAGAGCGAAGTCTGGCAATAATTGCATATTGCCTGTTCTGCCCTCACTATATGTGTTGAGGTTTTACAGCTTGGCAGACAGCTAGCAAACAATCCAAAGCAGATTAATCAATTTAAGCTCTTTATTGTTGTTGATCTTGCTTTGTCTTTTCCTATCTTTACTTTTATCTTGCACTGGACTGTTTTTTGTTTTTTTTAACTGAAATACATACAATGACAAATGTATAAGCTATGTGATTCATTTAACATACTGAAATGTAATACACAATATGTAAATATTAGCTTCACACAAATATACAGTACTATCATCAAACAAATACTTCTGAGTGTTGAAACTATTTCGATGGTGGAAATACACGTCTGGCAGCCATTTTAAGTCCTCAAAACATCCATTGAAACAGTGCACAATAAACATCTTAGTATCAAACTTAATATTGAGTTACATAAACAAGTTAAACAGTTTACTTACAGACTTTTCCAAGGCTTGTAAGAGCTAACACAACTTGTCTACTTCTCAATTGTCTCAACCCGGAAGTGCCCAAACTAATGACGCGCAGTATTTTCATATCACCACAAGGTGTCAGTAAGACTCTACAATCAAATGGGCATAACTTTGCATGTCTCACAGGGCATTTCCTGTACGTGGGAAGGGATTCGTTTCCAGGGATTCGAATAAAGAACCAACTCTTTTTCTTTACTATAGTGGCCTCGATAACGGGAACCGGTTCTCAAAAAGGGATTCGAGTCCATGGAATCGGTTCTTTTCTTATCGAACAACCGGGAGAACCGATTTCGAACATCATCCCTATTCACGATACATTTTGGTCAATTTTTAGAGCGTACATCTAAAGTGTAAACATCGACTTTTTTTAAATTATTGAAGCAATTTGTGTCTTCGCCCTCTCCTGAGAGAAATACTTGTCTTGTTAGCGGTTTAATGTGCTACCTTCTTTCTCTGTGTTGTTTGGTTTGTTCTTACTGTGAGATCTTACTGCAGTATTACTTCTTGTTAGAAAGAGGCACTTGAGAATGGTTAATATTGGAACAATAAAACCCAAAGCATGGGGACAGGAGGTAATTAAAATGCATCTCACATTGCTATTGTTCAAAAGTTGGTGATTATTGGTGTGTTTCTTTGATTTTTTGGGGGGGTTATTTTCTTTACGATTTCTTTGGCGATTTCTTGTGAGTCACTTGTGACACATTGTGTGACAGAAACTGTGGTTTTGTAAAGACAAGTGTATTGCATCTTGTTTTATAAATCCCCGCTGCCCGACTTGGCAGTGCAGAGAGGGGTAGCAGGTGCGGCGTGACGACCCGCTCTGGTGAACACTTCATCCACAGTGGCGGGGAAGACACTCTGAAACAAACTCCGCATCAGCAAGCATCCACCATCTTGAAGAAACATTCCCAACTTTCACTTAGTCAATCCTTTATAACCTCTGTGCTCCTCAATAGACAAGTATTCATCTGACATCCATGGATACATTTTGAACCAGAAGGCAGGGCATTACAATTCTCAAATTGTGGTACGTGTACCACTAGTTGTACTAGTGGTACGCCAAAAAATGACTTAAAGTACCGTATTTTTTCGGACTATAAGGCACACTTAAAATCCTTTAATTTTCTCAAAACTCGCCCGGCGCGCCTAATGTACGGAATCATTTTGGTTGTGCTTACCGACCTTGAAGCTATTTTATTTGGTACATGGTGAGATGATGAGTGTGACCAGTAGATGGCAGTCACACATGAGAGATATGTGTAGACTGCATTATGACTCAAGTAACCAACATTTTATACGTTCCATTGAAAATATAGAACATTACACACAGCGCTCAAAAATGTATATAAAAATGTTTTAGTGCGACTTTGGTAAGCTATGAAGCCGCACCGCTTGATGGATTGTACTGTGCTTCAACATACGAGTATTATTATGGTGTGTGTATAAGGTAAGACATATTATCTGGTGTTTTGTTTAGCAATATTATGCAAAAGCAACTTTTCTTACCTTCTGGTACCTGCTGATCTGTATTTGGGATCTGCATAAATCCTGAAAATTTGTGCACGTCCGCCTTTGTAGTTCATGCCGACTACGTAGTAAATAAGCTTCTTCTTTTTCTCTATCTTCTTGTTATGGGACATTCATCCTCCGCTGTTGCCATTTCTAATATACAGTAGTGTAAAGTTCTAACTTATATCCGTCAATAAACTCGCCATGGAAGCGCTAAAACATACCGGTGTAGTGAGTTGAATTATTCACCCGAGGAACTTTAGTTATTAGAGAGTTCCGGTCTGAGGAGCATGTTCGGCAGCGCTCAATCACAGAGTACTTGCAAGCAGACACAGTGTGTAGACAGAAAAGGTAGAACGGATGCATTTTGGCTTAAAAACTAAAGATAAAGGTGAAGTTATAACACTGAAACACCCTCAGGAAGAGGTGTTTTAAAACATGGCTAGCTAGTTAGCGGCTAATGTCCATCCGCAGTCGGCAATGTTTTAGCTACTTCTAAATCACTAATCCTCGCCTCCATGCCGACAAATAAAGTACGTTTCATCATCCCTGCATATGAACGTCACACCCCCTCTCCATCGACATATTTTATAATCAAGCGAAACTCAACAAAAATGCAACAAACACAGCGAAATATGAACGCAAAGTGTAACAATCTGATATATCTGATATATCACTAAGCTTTAGAACTTTGGCCGCTCTGGAAACACTCTGTGGAAACGCACCCCACCCACACTGCTTGGTGCCTCGTCTGAGCTGCTGTGACGTAGATTACCATAGTAACTAGTATATAAAGTTAAAGTACCACTCGGGGAACCGAGACCCAACATAATAGACAGAAAAACTCGCAATTGAAAATAAACAGATGTTTATTTTTGTACATAACAGAGAAGGCACACAGGCCATAAACACAAACACAAAAACCACAGTCACATGGGTGAGCTGAACTTCAGGGTAAACTAAGGCCAAAATAACAAACAAAACAACCTACCACTCAACCAGGCCCTGCCCTGGGAGGAAAAATAACAAGCAAAAATACAAGCTTCTAAACTCACTACCTGACAGAAAAACAGGAGAAAAAGGTGTAAAAGAAAATGGCAGTTTACCCCTACTGCTCCTTCTAAGGTGACTTCTAATTACAAAACGAAAAGTGAACAAAGTGCAAACTAAAAACAATTCTGTAACACAGCAAGAACACACAGCTATCAGATGATGTATCCTCCTACGGTGTGTAGTGTAGCATGTTTAGCTATTCCTCATCCTGCAGGGATGATACTTGTAATATGGTAGTTTATTTGTCGCCATGTTGGCGAGGATTAGTGATTTAGAAGTAGCCTAAACACTCTGTGGATGGACGTTAGCCGCTACCTTTATCGTTAGTTTTGAAGCCAAAATACGTCTGTTCTTACCGTTTTTACTCCTCACTGTTTCTGCTTGTAAGTGGCTTGTGTGTGTGTTGACGTTGACTTGCGACATGCACCTCGGCGCACCATCTAGCCCAGTGTTTTTCAACCTTTTTTGAGCCAAGGCACATTTTTTGCGTTGAAAAAATCCAGAGGCACACCGCCAGCAGAAATCATTGAAAAACAAAACTCCGTTGACAGTAAAAAGTTGTTGTTGCAATTGTTGGATATGACTTTAAACCATAACCAAGCATGCATGACTATAGCTCTTGTCTCAAAGTAGGTGTACTGTCACCACCTGTCACATCACGCCCTGACTTATTTGGAGTTTTTTTTTGCTGTTTTCCCGTGTGTAGTGTTTTAGTTCTTGTCTTGCGCTCCTATTTTGGTGGCTTTTTCTCTTCCTTTCATGTCTTCCTTTAAGTGATATTTCCCACATCTACTTTGTTTTAGCAATCAAGAATATTTCAGTTGTTTGTATCCGTCTTTGTGGGGACATTGTTGATTGCCATGTCATGTTCACTCTGTGAACGCCGTCTTTGCTCCACAGTAAGTCTTTGCTGTCGTCCAGCATTCTGTTTTTGTTTACTTTGTAGCCGGTTCAGTTTTAGTTTTGAACTGTATAACCTTCCCTAAGCTTCAATGCCTTTTCTTAGGGGCACTCACCTTTTTTTTTTTTTTTTTGGTTAAAGCATTAGACACCTTTTTACCTGCACACTGCCTTCCGCTGTTTCTGACATCTACAAAGCAATTAGCTACCGGCTGCCAACTACTGATATGGAAGAGTATTACACGGTTACTCTGCCGAGCTCTAGACAGCACCGACACTCAACAACAACACATCATTTGCAGATTGTAATTACTGGTTTGCAAAAAATATTTTTAACCCAAATAGGTGAAATTACATAATCTCCCACGGCACACCAGACTGTATCTCACGACACACTTGTGTGCCGCGGCACAGTGGTTGAAAAACACTGATCTAGCCCATGAAAAAAATAAAACAGTATTTTCAAAGGCAGTATAGAACCTTTTTTGATTCATTAGTAGCGCTGTACTTTATTCATACCGTAGAACCCGACTTGGTAACATTATTATCTATAATTGCATCAATTTGCCCACCCCTATGTACATTCAAGAGTTTTTTTGTACCCTTTTATGGTGTGTAGTGTCTAGGGTTGCCAATCGTCCCTTGAAAAACGTAATCATCCTGTTTTTAGAGACAAAAGTACGAGTTCCGCATTGAGCTATGAAGGGACATGTGTGTATTTTTATTAACGTGAGAATATAAAATACATTATAGTATATCAATAGATTCCATTGAATAGAGTTTTGACAACAGTTAGCTGCTAGCTCGCGAGCCAGAACGCAACATTAGTTAAAGTACCAATGATTGTCACACACACACTAGGTGTGGTGAAATTTGTCCTCTGCATTTGACCCATCACCCTTGATCACCCCCTGGGGGGTGAGGGGAGCAGTGGGCAGCAGCGGTGCCACGCCCAGGAATCATTTTGGTTATTTAACCCCAATTCCAACCCTTGATGCTGAGTGCCAAGCAGGGAGGTAATGGGTCCCATTTTTATAGTCTTTGGTATGACTCGGCCGGGGTTTGAACTCACAACCTCCCAATCTCAGGGCAGACACTCTGACCACTAGGCCACTGAGTAGGTTACATTGTGTTGAGGATGCTTTTGTTCACTTGTCGCAGTCAAAATTTGGGGGACACAGCCAGAATGTGGGGCCCAGTCTGGAGTGGGAAAAAAACCTCAATAGCAAAGCACATATACATACTACAACATACATCTCGAGACTTGCAACAGAGGGGAGGGAGTGGGGGCTACGGTGGCAGGCTGCAGCTCTTCATTATCACGATATGGCGATAGCATTAAAATTGCTATCCTTGGCCAAATTTTTTATCATTTATATCGAACACTTAAATCATGTTTCTGTTTATTATTGAACACAGTAATCTAATGTTACATTTGCATTGGGTTTCTCAAACTGAAAAGCTGCTTCCAATCATTAAAGTCGTCTTTTACCGCACCGTCAGCGTACGTTATGCAACATCGGCTAATACGACTTTACTCAATTATGCCACCGTGTTTTTGCATTTTTCTCAGTTCTGCAATAATTTGGGTCGTTCTTGAAACTGAAGTGACTTCTGCAAGAAAGCAGAGCAATTGCCCATATTAAAAAATTATACACGTAGTGAGGTAGATGTGTGTGTGTGTGCGTGTGTGTGTATGTGTGTGGGTGTGTGTGTGTGTGTGTGTGTGTGTGTGTGTCGTGACTACCCTTCCTGGAACTTTGCCTAAGCTTCCACTGAAACACAAAAGAGGGCTGAGCTGTTACATTATTTAACACCCCCGTCACACACACACACACACACACACACACACACACACACACACACACACACACACACACACACACACACACACACACACACACACACACACACACACACACACATTCTTGTATTTGTTACCTTCTTGAGACCACTAAAAAATGCCTCCCTCTTTAGGACCACCCTTTCTAGATATATAAAGATTTGTATTTACAACATTAATAATATATACATACTATGCAAATATAAAAAAGCTTGTTGTGAAAAATTAGTTGGAGAAAAAGGTCACAATTTCACAAGAATTTTGGCAGCATTATAATAAAAGTCGTCATTTTACTCAACGCAAGTCAAAATTTTACAAGAAAAACTGAAGATTTGTGCAATATTATGACAAAAGTTGGAATTTTACTCAATAACAGTCGCAATTTTACAAGAAAAGCTTAAAATGTTGGCAATTTTTATGAAAAGAGTCGTAATTTTACTCGACAAAAGTCACAATTTTATAAGAAAACTAAATTTTTTTTGGCAATATTATAATAACAATCTGAATTTTACTTGGCAAAATTATGACAAAAGTCATAATTTTACTCAAAAAAATTTCACTATTTTACAAGAACAACAAAGAAATTGGCAATATTGTGATAAAAGTCAGAATTTTGTATGTGAAATGTCACCATTTTGCATTAAAAAGTAATCGTTTTACATAAAGTAATAATTTTACGAGAAAATGTTGCAATATTACAGAAAGAACAGAAAGAATATGACAAATT
Organism: Entelurus aequoreus; assembly: GCF_033978785.1. Lineage (NCBI taxonomy): Eukaryota > Metazoa > Chordata > Actinopteri > Syngnathiformes > Syngnathidae > Entelurus > Entelurus aequoreus. The sequence continues at coordinate 14,334,608 of NC_084739.1, forward strand.
GTTCCCGATTTTAAAAGAAAAAAGTCGACACATTGTGAGAAAAAGACTGCTTTTAGTTCATTTATTTATTTATTTTTTGTAATTGGTTTTTAATCTTCATTATTAACTTCAAGTTATTACAGTATGTCTCTATGTACATATTTATTTTATTATTTTTTTTATTAATTTTGGCCAAAGGGGGGCATTTCAATTCCTTACACAGGCCTGTTATTACATGTGTTGACCAGAGGGGGAGCACTTCAAATGTTTACACACACTTGTTATTTCATATGTTGACCAGAGGGGGAGCACTTTTAAAACCGACACACAGACAATTTGAAAAATCCCTCCTTTTTGGGACCACCCTAATTTGGATAGATTTCACCACCAGGGGTGCAAATGAGACATTCTCTATTAGATGCAATGCTTTTCCGTATTGGGACCATGAATTATGTCCTAACTTGTTCACCACTCCTCATTTGGAAGGTACTTTTCCTTGTTGATGTCTCAAGAAGGGTACAAATACAAGAACACACACACACACACACACACACACACACACACACACACACACACACACACACACACACACACACACACACACACACACACACACACACACACACACACACGCACAAACACACACGTCTGTGGCCTCAGTCAACACGTGCATGGACTGTTGTGCACTTGTGTGTGACATTACAACATACCCACAAGTCTTCAAAGGTCCACTGTATTTAATTTCCCTCCTTAGTGTCTGATAACACAGAGGATGCGACTCGTCTTATCTGTCTTATTTCAGCCGCGAGCGACATAAAGTCATCCCGTTGGCTCTTATCCACCAACAGGCTCTCACTGAAAGGTCACTCCAAGTTCCAAACTTATCTTGCATTTTGCATGAGGCCAAAAAGTAAACATGAAATAGTCATGAAAGGGGGCCAAGGTTTACAAAGCACATCCGAAGCTAAAGGAGGCTCCTATTTGACCAATTTAGGACCAAAAGGTAAAAAAAGTGATGTGCTTTTCTGTCAGGAATGTGAAAGCCGCTTTGATATTTGGAGCAGAACCAATATAGAACATGGAAGAATGTTTAAATGAAGCAAACATAAGTAATACATGCAAAACTCAATGTTTAGTTGCTATTTATAGGTTGAAGAGGAACTTATTGGGGGATTTTGTGTCATGTCCTGTGTTGGTTTTTGTTATGCCCATTTGATTGTAGACTCTTACTGACACCTTGGGGCGATATGAAAATACTACGCTTCATTTGTTTGGGCACTTCTGGGTTGACGATGTCAGTTCAGTTCATGAGACAATTGAGAAGTAGACAAGTTGTGTTAGCTCTTACAAGCCTTGGAAAAGATAAGTCTGTAAGTAAACTGTTTAACTTGTTTATGTAACTCAATATCAAGGTGGAAAGTGGTTACATTTGATACTAAGATGTTTATTGAAAAACTATTTTTGTGCACTGTTTTAATGGATGTTTTGAGGACTTAAAATGGCTGCCAGTTGTATATTTCCACCATCGAAATAATTTCAACACTCAGCAGTATTTGTTTGATGATAGTACTGTATATTTGTGTAAAGCTAATATTTACATATTGTGTATTACATTTCAGTATGTTATTTGAATCACACAGCTTATACATTTGTCATTGTGTGTATTTCAGTTTTACATAAAAGTCCAGTGCAAAATATAAGTCCAGTGCAAGACAAAAGTAAAGATACAAAAAAGACAGAGCAAGATCAACAACAATAAAGAGCCTATATGGATTCATCTGCTTTGGAACTTTATTAGAACGTCTTGGATTGTTTGTTAGCTGTCTGCCAAGCTGTATAACATCAACACAAATAGTGAAGGCAGAACAGTTTTGTTGTTATTCTTCTTCTTTTACTATGTTTACACTGCAGGCCAAAGTGGCCCAAATCAGAATTTTTTTTAAATCAGATTTTTTTCCAGCTGACTGTTTACACTGCAAGTATAATGTGATTTTCATCAGACTCCTGTGTAAACACGAATTTGGCCCCAATGTGGTCTCGACGTCACTTGCTTGAGCACTTCAATGAAGTGAAAACAAAGGAAGTTGACCGGGTAAAAGTCGCTACTACTACAAAATAAAATAAAAGTCGCCACACCTTAAAAATTAGTGTTTTTTTTAAGTGAAAGTAAATTGCAGGAATATAATGTATGAAGGGATGTACAGTATATAGTGTAATATATTTGGGAGGGTTCTAATCTTTTAATGGCTGTTAAGAGGAGACACGGACATCAGCATGGATCCACGTTAGCTTTATTTTGAACTCCCATGTAAGCAAATACACCACAGCGTCACTTCCGGTCCTTTAACCATCTGTATTTTTTGTTCGGAATCAAAATATATATTCATCTACTACATAAGCCGAACTATAAAATACACAATGGATACACAATGGATGTTATACTATTGTTATGTTTATTTAATGTTAAATGTTTACAAACCTAAATAGAGGAAGGAGTGTAAAGAAATAAAACTGAGGAAGGAAAATAATTCAAAAGAGGGAACATCAATCCTCAACAAAAACTGGAGCTTCTTTTTCTTCATGCTGTTAACTAGCTGCACACGCTGGAAACGAGTAGCCAGGGCAGAATAATGAATTTATTGACAGTGCAGTGTGAAAGTTGATGTGTTTACTTTGCAATTAAGTAAACACAGTCTTGAAGAAATACAACCTGCCGAGGCACTTTTTGACGAAACATCCACATTTCGATGTCCGGCCCCCGAGCCCCTTGGACTCTTGAAACTGTGGCCCTCTTCATGATGTAGTTGATGTAGTTACATCTTACACTGTATATTGCAGAGGTGACCGTTCATCCACATCTTAGATGTGTGCTATACTGTAGGTGACAAAAACAAGTTAGAGTAATATTTGATAATATATTTCATTTATAATCAATGAATTTTACAAACCCCGTTTCCATATGAGTTAGGAAATTATGTTAGATGTAAATATAAACGGAATACAATGATTTGCAAATCATTTTCAACCCATATTCAGTTGAATATGCTACAAAGACAACATATTTGATGTTCAAACCGATAAAACAATTTTTTTATGCAAAAAATCATTAACTTCAGAATGTGATGCCAGCAACACGTGACAAAGAAGATGGGAAAGGTGGCAATAAATACTGATAAAGTTGAAGAATGCTCATCAAACACTTATTTGGAACATCCCACAGGTGAACGGGCAAATTGGGAACAGGTGGGTGCCATGATTGGGTATAAAATAAAATTTTTTTTCCTCGGACTCAGTCTGGACCATTCCTGAGGGTCCAGCCTCAGACTGATATTTTTTTTTTTACTTCCCCCCTTCCCCAATGTCACCTTTTTCCCACCTTTTTAAGGAGCGCCTAAGTGAGGCTGATCCGTTGGCGGTCCCGTCTTGTCTCCCTGTAACGTATGTCTGCTCTTAGCGGGATTGTGCCGAAAATGTAATTTCAGTTCTTATGTGTCTTGTACATGTAAGAATGGACAAATAAAGCTGATTGATTGATAAAAGTAGATTCCATGAAATGCTCAGTCATTCACAAACAAGGATGGGGCGAGGGTCACCACTTTGTCAACAAATGGGTGAGCAAATTGTTGAACCGTTTAAGAAAAACCTTTCCCAACCAGCTCTTGCAAGGAATTTAGCGATTTCACCATCTACGGTCGGTAATATCATCAAAGGGTTCAGAGAATCTGGAGAAATCACTGCACGTAAGCAGCTAAGCCCGTGACCTTCAATCCCTCAGGCTGTACTGCATCAACAAGCGACATCAGTGTGTAAAGGATATCACCACATGGGCTCAGGAACACTTAAAAAACCCACTGTCAGTAACTACAGTTGGTCGCTACATCTGTAAGTGCAAGTGAAAACTTTCCTATGCAAGGCGAAAACCGTTTATCAACAACACCCAGAATTTATGAGTTTGAACATCAAATATCTTGTCTTTGTCGTGCATTCAACTGAATATAGGTTGAAAAGGTTTTGCAAATCATTGTATTCGGTTTATATTTACATCTAACACAATTTCCCAACTCATATGGAAACGGGGTTTGTATATTAACAATATTGGACTTCCTGTAGTTGAATGTTGTCTGAAAAGAGGCCGACTGTCTGACACCCCTCAGTGAGGTGAGACACGGGGTCATGCAACATGGTTGATAAGAAGTGTGAAACGTCCAAAAACAATTTGCCGAGCGTGAACTTCATACACAAGGATGTGTCATGCGCTATTATTTCTTGCACCCGTTTGGTCTAAGATCGCGGGGCTTCTTTTTTTTTTCTGCATCAGACCCAACTCTTTAAATGTCACTTTAGAAGACCGCCTGAACAATTCATCACTGCGGCGGATGTGTTGAAACCAAATGGCAACGTGTTCATGGCCTGGAAATGTCACACAGGCACAATCTGTACTTGCAGCCGAGCTTTCTGACATGCAGTAAAAATATGGTTCTAAATGGATGTCTTAAACATGAGGACTGGAGGCTTTGAGTCGTTCCTAGTTACAGTCAATGCTTCATGTATTGGAAAAAGGGGCCAGGCAGGGAAAATAAATAAATGATAAAGTTGTCATCTTTACGAAAATATAGAAAAGTCTCTTCCAAAATAGTTGCATTACACCCAGGGGTCAGCAACCCGCGGCTTTGGAATGGGGGAAATGTGCATTTTTGAAATTAGTTCTATGATTTCCGACTGTCTGTGTGGCTGTTAATGCGTCATGACTGCTGATTGGATGAGTGTGAAGTAGACAAAGACATGTACCGTATTTTCCGGACTATAAGGCACACTTAAAGTCCTTTTTTTCCCTCAAAACTCGACAGTGCGCCTTACAACCCGGTGCGCCTAATGTACGGAATAATTCTGGTTTTGCTTACCGACCTCGAAGCAATTTTATTTGGTACATGGTGTAATGATAAGTGTGACCGGTAGATTAAGTATTGGAATGCAAACAGTAGACATAACAACGAGGTGGGGAGGTTGGAGGGGAAGAGGGGGGTAGGAGAGAACGTGAAGGGGGAAGCAAAGGCAGACCGGGTAGAGCCACACATCTGAATGGGTTATGCAAGGCTGGTCTCATTATTGTCAAATATTTGAGAATAATCCACAAAATACCAACTACTGCCTGGTGATCAATTTAAACTTCAGCTTATGTGCCATAGAAAGAATCTGGGAGAGACTAGCAAGAGCTGGTCAACGCAACAAAGGTAAGACATATTATCTGGCATTTTGTTTACCAATATTATGCAAAAGCAACTTTTCTTACTTTCTGGTACCTGCTGATCTGTATTCGGGATCTGTATAAATCCTGAATAATTGTGCACGTCCCCCTTTTGTAGTCCGTGCCGACAACGTAGTTGATAAGCTTCTTCTTTTTCTCTATCTTCTTGTTATGGGACATTCATCCTCCGCTGTTGCCATTTCTAATATAAAATAGTGTAAATTTCTTACTTATATCTGTCAGTAAACTCGCCATGAAAACGCTAAAACATACCGGTGTAGTGAGTTTACATTATTCACCCAAGGAACTTTAGTTATGAGAGAGTTCCGGTCGGACGTTTTTTCACGGGACACCTCGTTGTTGTTTCCGGATGAGGAGATGCTGCTCGGTTATTGATTCAAGTAAAGTGTGAATGTCATTAAAACAGTTAGCTCCATCTTTTGACACTTCTTCCACACCCGTCCTTGCACGCTACACCGCTACAACAAAGATGACGGGGAGAAGACGCTGCCGAAGGTGAGCCACGTAAATAAGATCGCCCAAAAAAACGGCGCATCCGGAAGCGACTGTCAGAAAGCGTCTTGAAGATGATCTGTAAAACATAATCTATGCAACATTTTGACCAAAGAACCACCATTACATGTTATGTAGACCACAAGGAAGTGTTTTACATTTAGAAAAAAATAAATAATATGACTCCTTTAATGCGCCCTATAATCCGGTGCGCCTTATACATGAAAAAATATCGAAAATAGACCATTCTTCGTCAGTGCGCCTTATGGTCTGGAAAATACGGTAATTCTGCAGTGGTAAACTAACCATAAATTAGTGCTGTCAAATGATACATTTTTAGGTCAGATTAATCACACTTTTGTATCGAGCCCATTATTTGAACACAAATGCAGTTTTGTTGTCAGTATGTCATACAGGAATTTTTTTTTTTTACATAACCGCCCGTTATTTATCTGCTCAAAACAGTTTTATCTAAAATCTAGTCAGAGAGTGTTTTAAAGTGAAATTTACCACCATCTTTGCACTGGCGTACGCATTGGCCTAATTTGAAGAACATCACAATAGAGCAATGTAATTAATTAAAGATGTCCGACAATATCGGCCTGCCGATATTATCGGCCGATAAATGCTTTAAAATGTAATATCGGAAATTATCGGTATTGTTTTTTTTATTATCGGTATCGTTTTTTAAAAAAATTTTTTAATTTAACTTTTTATTAAATTAACATAAAAAACACAAGATACACTTACAATTAGTGCACCAACCCAAACAAACCCCTCCCCCATTCACACTCATTCACACAAAAGGGTTGTTTCTTTCTGTTATTAATATTCTGGTTCCTACATTATATATCAATATATATCAATACAGTCGGCAAGGGATACAGTCCGTAAGCACACATGATTGTGCGTGCTGCTGGTCCACTATTAGTACTAACCTTTAAAGGCCTACTGAAACCCACTACTACCGACCACGCAGTCTGATAGTTTATATATCAATGATGAAATCTTAACATTGCAACACATGCCAATATGGCCGGGTTAACTTATAAAGTGCAATTTTAAATTTCCCACTAAACTTCCGGTTGGAAACGTCTATGTTTGATGACGTATGCGCGTGACGTCACGATGGCAACGGAAGTATTCGTACCCAATGTGTCACCATACAAACTGCTCTGTTTTCATCGAACAATTCCACAGTATTCTGGACATCTGTGTTGGTGAATCTTTTGCAATTTGTTTAATGAACAATGGAGACAGCAAAGAAGAAAGCTGTAGGTGGGATCGGTGTATTAGCGGCTGGCTGTAGCAACACAACAAGGACTACTTACTTGGATAGCAGACGCGCTAGCCGATGCTAGCCGCCAACCGCATCTGTGATCGGGTGAAGTCCTTCGTCGCGCCGTCGATCGCTAGAACGCAGGTGAGCACGGGTGTTGATGAGCAGATGAGGGCTGGCTGGCGTAGGTGGAGCGCTAATGTTTTTATCATAGCTCTGTGAGGTCCGGTTGCTAAGTTGCTAAGTTAGCTTCAGGGTCGTTAGCAACAGCATTGTTAAGCTTTGCCAGGCTGAGAATTATTAACCGTGTAGTTACATGTACATGGTTTAATAGTATTGTTGATCTTCTGTCTATCCTTCCAGTCAGGGATTTATTTATTTTGTTTCTATCTGCATTTGAGCCAGATGCTATCACGTTAGCTCAGTAGCTAAAGAGCTTCGCTGATGTATTGTCATGGAGATAAAAGTCACTGTGAATGTCCATTTCGCGTTCTCGACTCTCATTTTCAAGAGGATATAGTATCCGAGGTGGTTTAAAATACAAATCCGTGATCCACAATAGAAAAAGGAGAGTGTGTGGAATCCAATGAGACCTTGTGAAGTGAAGTGAAGTGAATTACATTTATATAGCGCTTTTTCTCAAGTGACTCAAAGCGCTTTACATAGTTAAACCCAATATCTAAGTTACATTCAAACCAGTGTGGGTGGCACTGGGAGCAGGTGGGTAAAGTGTCTTGCCCAAGGACACAACGGCAGTGACTAGGATGGCGGAAGCGGGGATCGAACCTGCAACCCTCAAGTTGCTGGCACGGCCGCTCTACCAACCGAGCTATACCGCCCCTGTACCTTATTTACGGTCAGAGCGAAAAAAGATACACCCTGCACTGCCTCTCTAGTCCTTCACTCTAACGTTCCTCATCCACAAATCTTTCATCCTCGCTCAAATGAATGGGGTAATCCTCGCTTTCTCGGTCCGAATCTCTCTCGCTCCATTGTAAACAACGGGGAATTGTAAGGAATCCTTCCTCCTGTGACGTCACGCTACTTCCGGTATAGGCAAGGCTTTTTTTTATCAGCGACCAAAAGTTGCGAACTTTATCGTCGTTGTTCTATACTAAATCCTTTCAGCAAAAATATGGCAATATCGCGAAATGATCAAGTATGACACATAGAATGGATCTGCTATCCCCGTTTAAATAAAAAAAATTCATTTCAGTAGGCCTTTAACAGTTAATTTTACTCATTTTCAGTAATTACTAGTTTCTATGTAACTGTTATTATATTGTTTTACTTTCTTTTTTATTCAAGAAAATGTTTTTAATTTATTTATCTTATTTTATTTTATAAATTTTTCAAAAAAGGACCTTATCTTCACCATACCAGGTTGTCCAAATTAGGCATAATAATGTGTTAATTCCACGACTGTATATATCGGTATCGGTTGATATCGGTATCGGTAATTAAAGAGTTGGACAATATCGGATATCGGCAAAAAGCCATTATCGGACATCCCTATAATTAATCAAGCCCTCACTTAGGATTTGTGACAGCGAGCAAGGATTTCAAAAGCCGCCATCAATTCACTACAATAACTACATTAATCTTCTCATAATTTTTCTGTCAGTGAGCTGGTCACATTGGAATTCTGCCTGCGTCCTTGTGAGCTATTTGATTTAAAATGATTACCCCCAAACAAAGGCCACATCAGAATAATGAATGTCATGCAAACAGAACACCCACAGTAATGACACACAAACACACACTTGGGGCCTGTTGCTTGACATAATGGAATTCCTACTTTCATTATTAACCCAACTGAAAGTCGGGCATAGAAGGAGAGACAGAATGATGCACACATTCAACATGCAGTACATTGAATAATAATTGTGTTAAAGGCCTACTGAAACCCACTACTACCGACCACGCAGTCTGATAGTTTATATATCAATGATGAAATCTTAACATTGAAACACATGCCAATACGGCCGGGTTAACTTATAAAGTGCAATTTTAAAATTCCCGCCACATTTCCGGTTGAAAATCTCCTTTGGATATGATTTATGCGCGTGACGTCACAAAATGCACGGAAGTGTTTGGGCCCTATTGGACACAATACACAAAGCTCTGTTTTCTTCGACAAAATTCCACAGTATTCTGGACATCTGTGTTGGTGAATCTTTTGCAATTTGTTTAATGAACAATGGAGACTGCAAAGAAGAACGTTGTAGGTGGGATCGATCGGTGTCTTAGCGGCTAAGTACAACACTTACAGCGACACAACAAGGACTACTTACCCTGATAGAAGACGCCTAGCTGATGCTTGCCGCCAAACCCACGGATGAAGTCCTTCGTCGCGCCGTTGATCGCTGGAACGCAGGTGAGCACGGCTGTTGATGGGAAGATGAGGGCTGGCTGGCGTAGGTGGAGCGCTAATGTTTTATCATAGTTCTGTGAGTTCCGGTTGCTAAGTTGCTAAATTAGCCTTAGCGTCGTTAGCAACAGCATTGTTAAGCCTTACCAGGCTGAGAATTTTTAACCGTGCAGTTACATGTACATGGTTTAATAGTATTTTTGCTCTTCTGTCTATCCTTCCAGTCAGGGGTTTATTTATTTTGTTTCTATCTTCATTTGAGAACGATGCTAGCACGTTAGCTCAGTAGCTAAGTGTGTCACCGATGTATTGTCTTGGAGATAAAAGTCACTTTAAATGTCCATTTCGCATGCTCGACTCTCATTTTCAAGAGGATATAGTATCCGAGGTGGTTTAAAATACAAATCCGTGATACACAATAGAAAAAGGAGAGAGTACATAGTTCTGTGAGTTCCGGTTGCTAAGTTGCTAAATTAGCCTTAGTGTCGTTAGCAACAGCATTGTTAAGCCTTACCAGGCTGAGAATTTTTAACCGTGTAGTTACATGTACATGGTTTAATAGTATTTTTGCTCTTCTGTCTATCTTTCCAGTCAGGGGTTTATTTATTTTGTTTCTATCTTCATTTGAGAACGATGCTATCACGTTAGCTCAGTAGCTAAGTGTGTCACCGATGTATTGTCTTGGAGATAAAAGTCACTTTAAATGTCCATTTCGCATGCTCAACTCTCATTTTCAAGAGGATATAGTATCTGAGGTGGTTTAAAATACAAATCCGTGATCCACAATAGAAAAAGGAGAGAGTGTGGAATCCAATGAGCCAGCTTGTACCTAAGTTACGGTCAGAGCGAAAAAAGATACGTCCATCACTGCCTCTCAAGTCCTTCACTGTAACGTTCCTCATCTACGAATCTTTCATCCTCGCTCAAATGAATGGGGTAATCGTCACTTTCTCGGTCCGAATCTCTCTCGCTCCATTGTAAACAACGGGGAATTGTGAGGAATATTACCTCCTGTGACGTCACGCTACTTCCGGTACAGGCAAGGCTTTTTTTATCAGCGAGCAAAAGTTGCGAACTTTATCGTCGATTTTCTCTACTAAATCCTTTCAGCAAAAATATGGCAATATCGCGAAATGATCAAGTATGACACATAGAATGGATCTGCTATTCCCGTTTAAATAAAAAAAAATCATTTCAGTAGGCCTTTAATAGAGTAGTTTTGTTTGTGTGCGCACAACCAGGTTCCTCTCCATGATTCCGTCAATGGCGCTATATTGGGATGCGAAAGATGCAGGTCAGGAAAAAAATTGGTTTCGTTCATGAACGAGAATAGCAACAATGACGTGAGCTCCCTCAGTTGTGACGATGCATGTGTGTGTGTGTGTGTGTGTTCCTGCACAGTGTTAACCTGCTAGAGTGAGCAGCGAGTGTGTATTCCTGTCTATCTATTTGTGCTTCCAATTAGTTTCCTATTAGATTGTGCTAGTGTTGTCCCGATACCAATATTTTAGTACCGGTACCAAAATGTACCAAATGGCATTATTGGCTTTATTTTACCCAAAAAATATTTTAGGGTACATTAAACATATGTTTCTTATTGCAAGTTTGTCCTTAAATAAAATAGTGAACATACAAGACAACGTGTCTTTTAGTAGTAAGTAAACAAACAAAGGCTCCTAATTTAGTCTGCTGACATATGCAGTAACATATTGTGTCATTTTCCCGTCTATTATTTTGTCAAAATTGTTAAGGACAAGTGGTAGAAAATGAATTATTAATCCACTTGTTCATTTACTGTAAATATCTGCTTACTTTCTCTTTTAACATGTTCTATCTACACTTCTGTTAAAATGTAATAATCACTTATTCTTCTGTTGTTTGGATGCTTTGCATTAGTTTTGGATGATACCACAAATTTGGGTATCAATCCGATACCAAGTGGTAACAGGATCATACATTGGTCATATTCAAAGTCCTCATGTGACCAGGGAGATATTTCCTGAGTTTATAAACATAATATGAATTTTGGAAAAAAGGAAAAATAGTAGTATCGACTAGATACGCTACTGTACTTGGTATCATTAAAGTGGATGTCAGGTGTAGATCCACCCATGGCATGTGTTTACATCCAGGGTGCTAGCTTGCTGTTAGCAGTTAGCTATCGTATCCTCCTACGGTGTGTAGTGAAGCATGTTTAGCTATTCCTCGTCCTGCAGGGATGATACTTGTAAGAAACGTACTTTATTTGTCGCCATGGAGGCGAGGATTAGTGATTTAGAAGTAGCTAAAATACTGCCTACTGCGGATGGACGATCGCCGCTAGCTAGCTAGCCATGTCTTAAAGCACCTCTTCCTGTGGGCGTTTCAGTGTTATAACTTCACCTTTATCATTAGTTTTTAGGCCAAAATGCGTCCGTTCTCCCTTTTCTGTCTACACACTGTGTCGGCTTGTAAGTACTCCGTGTTTGTGCGCTGCCGAACATGCTCCTCAGCGCGTAAACCAGCAATGTCATGACGTGACGAAACTGCTACTTTTCAAACCGAGTATAATACCGTTTTTGATTCATCAGTACCGTGATACTATGCCAGTACCGGTATACCGCACAACCCTAGATTGTGCGCGTGCATTACCACCCTATTTATTGGTAAAAACACTATTAGTCTATCTGCCTGCAGGTTGCAATAAGTCTCTGCTTCTCGGCCGTGATCAATCCACACACTTCTTTGCATACAAATGAACAACTCTAACATTTATCACAGTGTTTTCCATCTGTTATCATATTCAATATCTCTGTGTAGGAATCGGACCCTGGTGTTTTATTATCATCCACTCTTGGATATAACTTTATTAATACTGTGTTACATAGACAATATAGCACTTGGCCACAGTGATATTTCATGTTAGCAATCTATTTCCCTTTGGTGCGTCACCCAGGGGGTGAACAAGGGTGATGGGTCAAATGCAGAGAATAATTTCGCCACACCTAGTGTGTGTGTGACAATCATTGGTACTTTAACTTAACATCTGATCATTGATCGATGGAGGAGTGTTTAGGCTAGAAAGAACTGGTTTCAAACTCCCTTAATCTTCCTATGTTAATCCGATCTTTGATAAGTGGAAAACCTAACTTAGTTGACTGTATTATGCTGATAGTATATATTTGTACCATGAATTGATTAACGTGGACCCCGACTTAAACAAGTTGAAAAACGTATTCGGGTGTTACCATTTAGTGGTCAATTGTACGGAATATGTACTGTACTGTGCAATCTACTAATACATTTTAAATCAATCAATCAATCAATTACATGCGTTTAAAACAACTTGATCCAACCAAATTCTTGCAATACTTTGTTTCTTTTGTGCTTGCATGTGGGTATGGGAGAGTTCTTCAGTATTGTTGATAGAATTAACACATATTTGTGGTGCAACATTTTTTTGTATGTGAAGTATATGCACCTATTATCCTCCAGGAAAACTTACTTTGTTGTAAAAGTACATCTTCTGTTTTGTCTGTAAGTAGTGTTCGATTCTGGATGTACAAAACCCAAAACCAGTGAAGTTGGCACGTTGTGTAATTCGTAAATAAAAAACAGAATACAGTGATTTGCAAATCCTTTTCAACTTATATTCAATTGAATAGACAAGATATTTAATGTTCGAACTGAGAAACTTTATTTTATTTAGCAAATAATCATTAACTTAGAATTTAATGGCAGCAACACATTGCAAAAAAGTTTGCTCAGGGGCATTTGTACAACTGTGTTACATGGCCTTTCCTTTTAACAACACTCAGTAAACATTTGGGAACTGAGGAGACCAATTTTTGAAGCTTTTCAGGTGGAAATCTTTCCCATTCTTGCTTGATGTACAGCTTAAGTTGTTCAACAGTCTCCGTTTTCGTATTTTAGGCTTCATATTGCGCCACACATTTTCAATGGGGGACAGGTCTGGACTACAGGCAGGCCAGTCTAGTACCTGCACTCTTTTACTATGAAGCCACAGTGTTGTAACACGTGGCTTGGCATTGTCTTGCTGAAATAAGCAGGGGCGTCCATGATAACGTTGCTTGGATGGCAACATATGTTGCTCCAAAACCTGTATGTACCTTTCAGCATGAATGATGCCTTCACAGATGTGTAAGTTAACCATGCCTTGGGCACTAATACACCCCCATACCATCACAGATGCTGGCTTTTCAACTTTGCACCTATAACAATCCGGATGGTTTTTTTCCTCTTTGGTCCGGAGGACACGACGTCCACAGTTTCCAAAAACAAATTGAAATGTGGACTTGTCAGACCACAGAACACTTTTCCACTTTCCATCTGTCTATCTTAGATGAGCTCGGACCCAGCGAAGCCGGCGGCGTTTCTGGGTGTTGTTGATAAATGGCTTTGGCTTTGCATAGTAAAGTTTGAACTTGCACTTACAAGTGTAGCGACCAACTGTAGTTACTGACAGTGGTTTTCTGAAGTGTTCCTGAGCCCATGTGGTGATATCCTTTACACACTGATGTCGCTTTTTGATGCAGTAATATCATTGCTTACGTGCAGTGATTTCTCCAGATTCTCTGAACCTTTTGATGATATTACGGAGCGTAGATGGTGAAATCCCTAAATTCCTTGCAATAGCTCTTTGAGAAATGTGGTTCTGAAACAATTTGCTCAGGCATTTGTTGACAAAGTGGTGACCCTCGCCCCATCCTTGTTTGTGAATGACTGAGCATTTCATGGAAGCTGCTTTTATGCCCAATCATGGCACCCACCTGTTCCCAATTAGCCTGTTCACCAGTGGGATGTTCCAAATAAGTGTTTGATGAGCTTTCCTCAACTTTCCCAGTCTTTTTTTGCCACTTGCGCCAGCTTTTTTTTGAAACATGTTGCAGGCATCAAATTCCAAATGAGCTAATATTTGCAAAAAATAACAAAGTGTACCAGTTTGAACGTTAAGTATCTTGTCTTTGCAGTCTATTCAATTGAATATAGGTTGAAAATGATTTGCAAATCATTGTATTCTGTTTTTATTTACCATTTACACAATGAGCCAACGAGAGGTTTGTTAAAGAAGAACTCTCCTTGTGTGTCCCTTACAGTTCACATTGTTGATGCCTCAGTCTTGCATCATATTCGCAACAACAGCATCCATCCACCATCAGCCATCCTCCACTTCTAGCTGTGATCTCTGTTATTGTTTGTCACACACTTATTATTTCCTCCCCGTCATTTCCTCCTCATTACAACCGTGCACTTTCCCTGTCAACGTCCCTCTGCCTCCACCTCTTCCGGGTCCGCATGCTTCTATTTTGACGTTCTCCTCTTTCCTGCTGGGAGATTAATTAGCCGACATAGGAGCGTCATTCACTTTGCCCTCTCATCCCTCCGTCTTTGACTTTCTTCCCTGTCAGTCAGAGCGCTTCTGTCATTTTGTGCGTCGGGAGGACTAAATTTGACATATGTCTTCTTGATGGCGGTATTGGCCAAGTCATCCATATTCAATGCGCGGGCGGCCTCAATGCTGTATGTACAAAAAGGACGCCGGGCTGACGGGTCACTGGAGACAAAGGCTTAAGCCTTTGTTGATAAAAGGATCAATGACTGCGCTCGAGGACAAGAACAGAAAGGATCAGCAAGATTATTTGACACATTACGCAAATGTTTGAGGCGAGATTGATGAAAAAAACCAAACGTTTTCCTTCTTTTCTCCACGCAAATGGGAAAGAGATGTCTAACCCCGCGGTGAAAAGCACTTAGCGCAGAAAACTACAGCTTTGCATAATTTTCTGTTCCTTGCTTTTCCTCTTTAACTAACAGCGCTGGGTTTTAAAATTTGATGTGCACGAACGAATCCAATGTGAGAAGCTGGTTTGAACAAGAAAAGAAAAGTTGCCTCTCGAAATAAAGATTCATCTTCTTTAAATAAACCAGGAGCTGGTGTGAGGTTTCGTAATTCAGTTCAGTTCAATTCACTTTATTCCGGACATGCGTACCAGATTACAACTGTGTCCAAACTAAGGTTGACAGTTTTCATTTCAACATGTCCGAAAAGGATTAAGAAGAAGCAGAGCTTATTAAAGGCCTACTGAAAGCCACTACTACCGACCATACAGTCTGATAGTTTATATATCAATGATGAAATCTTAACATTGCAACACATGCCAATACGGCCGGGTTAACTTATAAAGTGCAATTTTAAATTTCCCGCTAAACTTCCGGTTGAAAACATGTATGTATGATGACGTATGCATGTGACGTCAATAGTTGAAAGGAAGTATTCGGACACCATTGAATCCAATACAAAAAAGCTCTGTTTTCATCTCAAAATTCCACAGTATTCTGGACAACTGTGTTGGTGAATCTTTTGCAATTTGTTTAATGAACAATGGAGACTGCAAAGAAGAAAGTTGTAGGTGGGATCGGTGTATTAGCGGCTGGCTGTAGCAACACAATCAGGAGGACTTTGACTTGGATAGCAGACGCGCTATCCGACGCTAGCCGCCAACCGCACGGATGATCGGGTGAAGTCCTTCGTCCTTCCGTCGATCGCTGGAACGCAGGTGAGCACGGGTGTTGATGTGCAGATGAGGGCTGGCTGGTGTAGGTGGAGCGCTAATGTTTTTATCATAGCTTTTTGAGGTCCTGTTGCTAAGTTAGCTTCAATGGCGTCGTTAGCAACAGCATTGTTAAGCTTTGCCAAGCTGGAAAGCATTAACCGTGTATTTACATGTCCATGGTTTAATAGTATTGTTGATCTTCTGTCTATCCTTCCAGTCAGGGGTTTATTTCTTTTGTTTGTATCTGCATTTAAGCACGATGCTATCACGTTAGCTCCGTATGCATGTGACGTCAATGGTTGATACGGAAGTATTCGGACACATTGAATCCAATACAAAACGCTCTGATTTCATCCCAAAATTCCACATTATTCTGGACATCTGTGTTGGTGAATCTTTTGCAATTTGTTGAATGAACAATGGAGACTGCAAAGAAGAAAGCTGTAGGTGCGATTGGTGTATTAGCGGCGGACTACAGCAACACAACCAGGAGGACTTTGAGATGGATAGCAGACGCGCTAGCGTGAGTACAGCTTTGGCTTCCAAACATTTGATCGCTTGCCCGTATGTGCGTGTCGCTATGTGCATGTCACGTACGTAACTTTGGGGAAATATATGTTTCTTGCCGACTCTGATGGCGGCCGGGGTGTCGTTGAAAGCTACAATGCCCGCCGCCGCCGCCGTCCCGTAGCTAAGTTAGCTTCAATGGCGTCGTTAGCAACAGCATTGTTAAGCTTCGCCAAGCTGGAAATTATTAACCGTGTATTTACATGTCCATGGTTTAATAGTATTGTTGATCTTCTGTCTATCCTTCCAGTCAGGGGTTTATTTATTTTGTTTGTATCAGCATTTGAGCCTGATGCTATCACGTTAGTTCAGTAGGTAAAGTGCTTCGCCGATGTATTGTCGTGGAGATAAAAGTCACTGTGAATATCCATTTCGCGTTCTCGACTCTCATTTTCAAGAGGATATAGTATCCGAGGTGGTTTAAAATACAAATCCGTGATCCACAATAGAAAAAGGAGAAAGTGTGGAATCCAATGAACCCTTGTACCTAAGTTACGGTCAAAGTGAAAAAAGATACGTCCTGCACTGCACTGTAGTCCTTCACTCTCACTTTCCTCATCCACGAATCTTTCATCCTCGCTCAAATTAATGGGGTAATCGTCGCTTTCTCGGTCCGAATCTCTCTCGCTGCCTTGTAAACAATAGGAAATTGTGAGGAGTCCTTCCTCCTGTGACGTCACGCTACTTCCAGTACAGGCAAGGCTTTTTTTAATCAGCGACCAAAAGTTGCGACCTTTATCGTCGTTGTTCTCTACTAAATCCTTTCTGCAAAAATATGGCAATATCGCGAAATGATCAAGTATGACACATAGAATGGATCTGCTATCCCAGTTTAAATAAAAAAATGTCATCTTAGTAGGCCTTTAAATCCCACCCCTTCTCCACATCACAACAATAGAGAGCAAAATGAACAAAATAAACTGATCAAAATAAACTGAAACTTAACTGAACTGAACTGAAATATAAATCTAATTGTGTTCAATCACACCAGGGGTGTCCAAAGTGCGGCCCGGGGGCCATTTGCGGCCCGCAGCTAATTGTTTATCGGCCCGCCACACATTCTGGAAATGCTATTGCAAAAATAAAAAATAAGCATTACAAAAAGTGGAATGAGGTGAAATCTAACTAGAAAAAGTTGCAATGTTGACACAAAGCTGCCATGTTTTTTTTCCCCTTTTGTCTATCTTTATTTTTCTTTTTTTGCCATTGCTCAAAAAAACAAAAAAAAACCCCAACGTTATAATGAATTATTGACCTATTCAAGGCTCTAATTATTTCAAATATTTCACTTTCAAATGTTTTATGTGGAAAATATTGCATATATTGTGTGGTTGCCATACAAAAACATCAACGTTTTCTTTGACAAAAGAGCATAAAACAAACAAAATAATAGTTCAAACGTAAAGTTGACAGATATATCTGAAGTTGATCTCGTAACTTAAATGTTGAAAGTAAAAAAAACTTAATACAAATGTATCACTTTGAGTGGGGCACCTTTTGGATCCTAAATATATTTAATGGGATTTTATTTATCTTTTCACTGTGATTACTCAAAAATAACAATGAATTAATATCAATGGTGTCTTGCATTATTGATGATGTAATTACTTCACATCAAACATTGCTTTCTGAATGTTTTGGGCAGTGGGGGAAATACTGCATATTTCAGTTTTATTATAAAAAACAAAGTTGTCTTGACAGAAAAGGCATAAAACCTTTTTGTTTTTTTAAATTTTATATCAACTTAAAGTTGATATACTGTAGAGATTTACTGTAAGCATTAAATAAAAAAAATAAAAAAATAATTTGACTTGTTTTTAACATTTTAATGACTTAGACCCTTTATCATACTTGCCAACCCTCCCGGGTTTACCGGGAGACTCCCGGAATTCAGCGCCTCTCCCGATAACCTTCCGGAAGAAAATGTATCCTGATAAACTCCCGGAATTCAGCCGGAGCTGGAGGCCACGCCCCCTCCAGCTCCATGCGGACCTGAGTGGGGACAGCGGCGACAGTCTGTTTTCACGTCCGCTTTCCCACGATACAAACAGCGTGCCTGCCCAATCACGTTATAACTGTAGAATGATCGAGGGCGAGTTCTTGGTTTCTTATGTGGGTTTATTGCTAGGCAGTTTCATTAACGTCCTCCCAGCGCGGTAACAACACACAACAACAGCAGTCACGTTTTCGCTACCGTAAAGCAGTTCGTCTGCCGTAAACAGCAATGTTGTGACACTCTTAAACAGGACAATACTGCCATCTACTGGATAGCCTCCGGAACACTGAAATTCAAGTATTTCTTTCATTTATATGTATAATAAAATAAATATATATACACTACCGTTCAAAAGTTTGGGGTCACATTGAAATGTCCTTATTTTTGAAGGAAAAGCACTGTACTTTTCAATGAAGATAACTTTAAACTAGTCTTAACTTTAAAGAAATACACTCTATACATTGCTAATGTGGTAAATGACTATTCTAGCTGCAAATGTCTGGTTTTTGGTGCAATATCTACATTAAGATTAAGACTAAGATTAAAGTACCAATGATTGTCACACACACACTAGATGTGGTGAAATTTGTCCTCTGCATTTGACCCATCCCCTTGGGGAGCAGTGGGAAGCAGCGGCGCCGCGCCCGGGAATCATTTTGGTGATTTAACCCCCAACTCCAACCCTTTGTTGCTGAGTGCCAAGCAGGGAGGTTATGGGTCCCATTTTTATAGTCTTTGGTATGACTCGGCTGGGATTTGAACTCCAACCTACCGATCTCACATAGGTGTGTAGAGGCCCATTTCCAGCAACTATCACTCCAGTGTTCTAATGGTACAATGTGTTTGCTCATTGGCTCAGAAGGCTAATTGATGATTAGAAAACCCTTGTGCAATCATGTTCACACATCTGAAAACAGTTTAGCTCGTTACAGAAGCTACAAAACGGACCTTCCTTTGAGCAGATTGAGTTTCTGGAGCATCACATTTGTGGGGTCAATTAAACGCTCAAAATGGCCAGAAAAAGAGAACTTTCATCTGAAACTCGACAGTCTATTCTTGTTCTTAGAAATGAAGGCTATTCCACAAAATTGTTTGGGTGACCCCAAACTTTTGAACGGTAGTGTATATATATATATATATATATATATATATATATATATATATATATATATATATATATATATATATATATATATATATATATATATATATATATATATATCCTGCTTGGCACTCAGCAACAAAGGGTTGGAGTTGGGGTTAAATCACCAAAATGATTCCCGGGCGCGGCGCCGCTGCTGCCCACTGCTCCCCAAGGGGATGGGACAAATGCAGAGGACAAATTTCACCACATCTAGTGTGTGTGTGACAATCATTGGTACTTTAATCTTAAACTTTAATATATATATATATATATATATATATATATATATATATATATATATATATATATATATATATATATATATATATATATATATATATATATATATATATATATATATATATATATATATATACATATATATATACGTATATATATATATATATATATATATATATATATATATATATATATATATATATATATATATATATATATATATATATATATATATACATATATATATATATATATATATATATATATATATATATATATATATATATATATATATATATATATATATATATATGAAATATATATGAAATACTCGAGTTGGTGAATTCTAGCTGTAAATATACTCCTCCCCTCTTAACCACGCCCCCAACCACACCCCCGCTCCACCACCGACCACGCCCCACCCCACCCCCCACCTCCCGGAATCGGAGGTCTCAAGGTTGGCAAGTATGCCCTTTATGGTCCCCGGGAGCCCTAAAGGTAAAAAAAACCTCAAAATCCATATAGTTTGTTATGATTTCAAAATGAAAACTATCAAAATGGCCCCCGCAGGCTTTAATTTTTCCGTGGAAAAAGTTTGGACACCCCTGGACTTTACACCACTTCAAAGTTTTTTACACAATTGGATCTCAAGGCGAACCGTCAGCACGGAACGTGAGCGCACCCCCGCCTTCACGGATGAACCCAAACACGAACACCGACAATTGAAACTATTTTTAACCAAGTATTATGGTGGCTTTATCCTTCTGTTGGGTCCGCATTTAAAGATTGTAGCCTGAAAGTAAATAAGCCTCACCTCCAAACCCTGTAAGGAATTGTGTGGAAACAATCAATACAAGCGTGTAGTTGAGCCCTGTTGAGGACACGGCAGGGCAGCGGTGCTGGAATAAGTAATGGTCACCTCACTGGGTTTCCTCTAGCTGTATAGAAAAAAAGATGCCAAAATATTCCACCTGTTGTCAGATTTGATAAATGACTCCCCTTTCGGTCTTGAAATAGGAGCCAGGAGGTAAGTCAAAGCACGTGTTGTATCAAAAGGCCAGTGAGCATGTATAGCGGGTAAATGTCATGTGTAAATGGCTCTACCACATGTCCCCGCCTCCACCTCCGCAGTGCCACTTCAGTTGTGAGTCGCCTCAGGCCATCAGGGGCTGCCACATTGGTCAGGGGAGGGTATGATTGACAGCTCACGCTGCGGACCCTGGGTGGCAAATTGAAGGATGGTGCTGCCTGGTACAGTATTTGGAGGCTAGCACTAGACTGCAGACAGAATCCTGCTTCACTGTGCGCTCTTGTTCAGACACTGGAACTTTGAAGGACAAGTCTTTTGTATTATCACCTCACAATAATACTGTGTTACGCTGAAGCCCAAGGTCGTCCCCCAACAAACACATACTTGGTATTTTCACATGTACTAGAATTCTAATTATTGCATGAAGTTGTTTAAAACCAGCTTTTTAAAATGTGGTTTTTGACTTTTTGAAGACTGGGATGACATATCTAGTGGGGTTGTACGGTATACCGATATTAGTAGAGATGTCTGATAATGGCTTTTTTGCCGATATCCAATATTCCGATATTGTCCAACTCTTAATTACCAATTCCAATATCAACCGATACCGATATATACAGTCGTGGAATTAACACATTATTATGCCTAATTTTGTTGTGATGGATGCATTAAACAATGTAACAAGGTTTTCCAGAATAAATCAACTCAAGTTATGGAAAAAATATTTATTGCCATATTTATTATTGAAGTCAAAGAGTGCATTATTTTTTTTAACATGCCTCAAAACAGCAGCTTGGAATTTGGGACATGCTCTCCCTGAGACCCACTACAACTATGGGAAGTATTATACTTTGACTTTCACAAAGTGCATTATTTTTTTATTCTTTTTAAACATGCCTCAAAACAACAGCTACAAAAACAATGAAGGCACGCAGCTTCAGTCCAGAGTATACTAGAGTAATAAAGTAAACAATAACAGTCCTCCTTTAGTGCAAGGCTGCCTGGCAAACTGTATAGCAGGAAATTATAAACTGGGTTCAATCTGAACAGCCAATATGGGCATCTACATCAACTATATGATTTGCCTGAGAAGCTGGACAGGACAAAAAAATAAAAATAAAAAAACATACCGATAATTTCCGATATTACATTTTAAAGCATTTATCGGCCGATAATATCGGCAGTCCAATGTTATCGGACATCTCTAGATATTAGTGTAGAACCGCGATAATAATGAATCATATTTGGTACTATACCGCCTCTAAATAGGACCGGTCCCCAAATCCCTCTCCCACCGCCCCTCTGTCGTTGTCACGTCGTAACATTGCTGGTTTTACGAGCAGAGGAGCATGTTCGGCAGCGCACAACCACGGAGTACTTACAAGCAGACACAGTGTGTAGACAGAAAAGGGAGCTTAAAGGCCTACTGAAATGAATTTTTTAAATTTAAACAGGGATAGCAGATCCATTCTATGTGTCATACTTGATCATTTCGCGATATTGCCATATTTTTGCTGAAAGTATTTAGTAGAGAACAACGACGATAAAGGTCGCAACTTTTGGTCGCTGATAAAAAAAAGCCTTGCCTGTACCGGAAGTAGCGTGACGTCGCAGGTTGAAAGGCTCCTCACATTTCCCCATTGTTTACAGCAGCAGCGAGAGCGATTCGGACCGAGAAAGCGACGATTACCCCATTCATTTGAGCCAGGATGAAAGATTCGTGGATGAGGAATGTGAGAGTGAAGGACTAGAGAGGCAGTGCAGGATGCATCTTTTTTCGCTCTGACCGTAACTTAGGTACAAGGGCTCATTGGATTCCACACTTTCTCCTTTTTCTATTGTGGATCACGTATTTGTATTTTAAACCACCTCGGATACTATATCCTCTTGAAAATTAGAGTCGAGAACGCAAAATGGACATTCACAGTGACTTTTATCTCCACGACAATACATCGGCGAAGCACTTTAGCTACAGAGCTAACGTGATAGCATCGGGCTTAACTGCGGATAGAAACAAAATAAATAAACCCCTGACTGGAAGGATAGACAGAAAATCAACAATACTATTAAACCCTGGACCTGTAACTACACGGTTAATGCTTTCCAGCCTGGCAAAGCTTAGCAATGCTGTTGCTAACAACGCCATTGAAGCTAACTTAGCTACGGGACCTCACAGAGCTATGATAAAAACATTAGCTATCCACTTACGCCAGCCAGCCCTCATCTGCTCATCAACACCCGTGCTCACCTGCGTTCCAGCGATCGACGGAGCGACGAAGGACTTCACCCGATCATAGATGCGGTCGGCGGCTAGCGTCGGATAGCGCGTCTGCTGTCCAAGTCAAAGTCCTCCTGGTTGTGTTGCTGCAGCCAGCTGCTAATACACCGATCCCACCTACAGCTTTCATCTTTGCAGTCTTCATTGTTCATTAAACAAATTGCAAAAGATTCACCAACACAGATGTCCAGAATACTGTGGAATTTTGCGATGAAAACAGAGCTTTTTGTATTGGATACAATGTGTCCGAATACTTTCGTTTCAACGATTGACGTCACGCGCATACGTCATCATACATAGACATTTTCAACCGGAAGTTTCGCTGGAAATTTAAAATTGCACTTTATAAGTTAACCCGGCCGTATTGGCATGTGTTGCAATGTTAACATTTCATCATTGATATATAAACTATCAGACTGCGTGGTCGGTAGTAGTGGCTTTCAGTAGGCCTTTAAAAACTAATGATAAAGGTGAAGCTAGCTGGCTAACGGCTAAAGTCCATCCGCAGTTTGCAGTGTTGTAGCTACTTCTAAATGACTAATCCTGGCCTCCATGGCGACTAATAAAGGAAGTGTCTTACAAGTAACATTATCACTGCAGGACGAGGAATAGCTAAACATGTGTTATAGTTGGA
Source organism: Entelurus aequoreus (assembly GCF_033978785.1). Classification (NCBI taxonomy): domain Eukaryota; kingdom Metazoa; phylum Chordata; class Actinopteri; order Syngnathiformes; family Syngnathidae; genus Entelurus; species Entelurus aequoreus. The sequence goes on from NC_084739.1 coordinate 14,358,438, forward strand.
GGGAGTTGTGACAGCACAGTTCCACAAGGGGGCAGTAAAGCTCTATGCTTTATTATATATATATACACAATATATATAATAATTAAACCATAATAATAATAACTAAGGAAATGGAGAGTGAACTAATATCCAAGAGTGTGGTGTAGACTAGGTGTGGGAATTACATGAGTGTTTTACCGTAGTGTTGAATCGAGAGCAGGGACAAGACTATAAGGTCCGTGAGACAAGCGGGAGGTCGAGAATCCAAAAGGGGCAGTCCGGGAAGCAAGGAAACAAGAAAGTGACGAGACGCACAGATCGCCAACACGAGACGCACAGCTCGCCAACACGAGACGCACAGCTCGCCAACACGAGACGCACAGCTCGCCAACACAGGAACAAGGGCAGACGGGTACGCCAACAGAAGGTTGTATTCCGGCGAGGGATGGCAGGTTGTGCAGGCTTATGAAGGCAGGTCCAATCATCAGCTCCAGGTGTGCAGATTGCTGATCACCCACAGCCTTGCCGGCATGTGGGCGTGACGCGGCCAGCGCGAGCAGGGGAGTGTCTCGGCGCGCTGCCAGCGGAGGTGCTGGAAGACCCAGCTGCCGGGGAAAAGCGAGTTTGAGCCCGCGCCGTGACAACATGCTTCACTTCACACAGTAGCTCACTAGCGTCACCGCTAAAACAAGCGCCATCCACTGTAATGATACAAAGTACAAGAGCATATCTAGTCGATACTACTATGATTGCATCGATATTTTTTAGCATCGCAAAATCTTTTTTCGTTTTTTCCAAGTTCATATTATGTTTATAAACTCAGGAAATATGTCCCTGGACACATGAGGACTTTGAATATGACAAATGTATGATCCTGTACCTACTTGGTATCGGATTGATACCCAAATTTGTGGTATCATCCAAAACTAATGTAAAGTACCAAACAACAGAAGAATAAGGGATTATTACATTTTAACAGAAGTGTAGATAGAACATGTTGAAACGGAAAATAACAAGATATTAACAGTAAATGAACAAGTAGATGAATACCGTATTTTTCGGACTATAAGTCGCAGTTTTTTTCATAGTTTGGCTTATACTCAGGAGCGACTTATGTGTGAAATTATTAACACATTAGCGTAAAATATCAAACAATATTATTTAGCTCATTCACGTAAGAGACTAAACGTATAAGATTTCATGGGATTTAGCGATTAGGAGTGACAGATTGTTTGGTAAACGTATAGCATGTTCTATATGTTATAGTTATTTGAATGACTCTTACCATAATATGTTACGTTAACATACCAGGCACGTTCTCAGTTGGTTATTTATGCCTCATATAACGTACACTTATTCAGCCTGTTCTTCTTCTTCTTTCGTGTATCGTCTTCATATGTCCATCTTCGTGTCGTGTAGCCACTCCCTCGTCTCAGGTCCCACTTGGAAGAGGCCCTCCTCTGAAGGTGGTCTATGCCGGGGACAGGTGGTGATGATGTCTGCTCAGGCTCCCCGCACTCACACGCTGCACTGTCTGTTAGGCCCCACTTCTTCATGGACGCTTTGAAGCAACCAACCCCTGTGCGAAGGCGGTTCAGGAGGGTCCATTGCCGGCGAGGTAGATCTTCTCCCTCCACGCCACCTCCAGGATCCTGGATGTAATGGTGTAGGTGTGTCTGTCCTGCTGCCTCCCACTCCTGCTTCCATTCCGCTGCCAGCCAGGCTTTGGTTGTCAGATCCTCCGGGATGGAAATAAGCATCTCTTGTGCGGCCTGATTGTATGGGTGGCGGGACTTGAGTCTGCTTGGAGGTGTTGCCATGGTGGTGGTTTCATGGAGGAGGTGCCAGCTGTGTTCCTGGGTTTTCCTTGCCAGGGCGAGGGTAGCGGCCTCTCGCCGTAGGCCGGCTGGCGCTATCCCTGCTAGGACTGGCAGGTAGAACACGGGGGTGGGTTTCAGGCAGCCACTTATGATCCGGAGGGCATTGTTGATGGCCGTATCGACCTTCTTGGCATGTGGGCTTCTACACCAGGTTGGGGCCCAGTACTCAGCTGCAGAGAATACGAGGGCTTGTGTGGAGATACGTAGTACCTTGGCCGAGGCCCCCCAGGTTGTACCAGCTAGGCGCCGGATGAGTGAGACCCTTGCTGTTACTTTAGCCCTCACTTCATCCAAATGTTGTTTGTAGGACAGTGTCCTGTCCAAGCGTGCGCCCAGGTACTTTGGGGCCTGCTGGAACTCCAGGGGTTTGTTGTCCACTAAGATCTCCAGCTCCCTTCAGCCTGTTGTTCACTATTCTTTGTTTATTGTAAATTGCCTTTCAAATGTCTATTCTTGGTTTTGGGTTTTATCAAATAAATTTCCCCAAAAAATGTGACTTATACTCCAGTGCGACTTATATATGTTTTTTTCCTTCTTTATTATGCATTTTCGGCCGGTGCGACTTATACTCCGGAGCGACTTATACTCCGAAAAATACGGTGATTCATTTTTCACCACTTGTGGATGGCTACTAAAAGCGCCTTATTGCAGTGAAACTTGCCAAGGGACATGTAACCAAATATTAACATTGCTGTATGTATACTTTTGACCCAGCACATTTGCTCACATTTTCAGTAGACCCATAATAAATTCATAAAAGAACCAAACTTCATGAATGTTTTTTTTTTTGACCAACAAGTATGTGCTCCAATCACTCTATCACAAAAAAATAAGAGTTGTAGAAATGATTGGAAACTCAAGACAGCCATGACATTATGTTCTTTACAAGTGTATGTAAACTTTTGACCACGACTGTATATGTTATTCCAAATTACCCCTCCACTTTGACGCCCCTGTGCACATCAACCCAGAAGTCTGTCAAAAAGAAAATAGATGCAAACAACACATTTAATGATTTGCTTTAA